>NC_138778.1:542500-729712 GCF_965119305.1 Pelophylax lessonae
GCCCCCACAGCAAGCAGCTTGCTATGGGGGCACCTGAGCTGAGTGTCCATTCAGACACGGAGCAGCAGTTCAGCCCCGCCCCCTCTCTCTCCTGAGTTTGGCTGAGTTTGTTTGACAGCAGCAGGAGCCAGTGGTGCCTCTGCTGTGTCTCAGCCAATCAGGAGAGAGGCCCGGACAACATTCGTGGACATCACTGGATAGAGGACACTCGGGTAGTAAGGTTTTTTTTTGGGGGGGGGGGAGGGGCACACAAGGCTTTTTTATCATAATGCATAGAATGCACCTTCTGCCTTTACAACCATTTTAACCCTATAAATGCTGTGCCACTACGCCGCACCCATTAAATGCAGCCACGGCATGGTCCTATTTACGTGAATGGGTCGTGTTTGGCAGCAGTAATCTTAGTGGAATAAAATGGGGGGAGGGGATTGTTTTTTGGAACAAAGCAACCATGAATACGCTTGTCTGCTGATTTTGCAGCTTGGGGTGGGTGGATAGAGTTGGGGGGGGGGGGGGGGGTTGGTAAAATGCAGCCTAAACAGATTGTTTTATCTTCTCCAATGATAAGTGTGAACAACGCACTAAGGGTGGCCAAACCCAGTTCAGTAGAATCCAGCCGAGATTCAAACCTTTACTGGGCAGGCTGAATGTACCAAGCTGATTGATCGTCTTGATGCAACCAACCGCCGTATTCCGATGGGGGAATGGAGCGAATGGCTGCAGGAAAGAGATTTGCACCATGAATGTCTGGCCTAAATCCAGCCAATCAGTGAGAATTCCCGGCTCGGTACAGTCCAGATCTTCATGTTACTCTGCACTCTCTATGGATGGAAATTGAACTTAGTGGAGTTTTCTCTTCATTATTCAATGTTTTCCTCCAGTCTGTTACACTATAATTCATAAGATGGTAAAATATACATCACAGGCGGCCCGGCCATTAATATTCTGCACGGCGCCTTCTAAAATAAAATCTTCAATCTGTAATTCATCTTTATCATGACTCATTCACCCGGCTGACGTCCCCAAATAGGTTTAATGCTTGATCACATGAGGAATGTTCATTGATAAAAATCCCTTTGATTTGGGTGCTAATCCACACGCTTGGCCCGTCGCACCACGTGAATGTCATCCTCCCGCCGCACTTTGATCAATTATGGATATCAGATGTTCTGTAATTTTTTCTCTCCCTCCCGATTCTGCAAAAAAAAAAAAAAAAAAAGTTTTTCTCTTTGAACTGTGAGATTTCTCAGCAGAGATGTTCCAGCATCTGCCAGAAGAAACCACACAGGTATCGAAAACTTTCACTTTTCTCAGATAAAGAGCAACTTTTCCCTTCAAAAAGTGGACTCCCGGCTGGCATGACCCCAAACGTGCTGAGGCTTTGCATAGAGGGGCTCTGGTGTGACTATTGCAGCTTGCATGAGGAGGCGCTGCATGCATGAGGAGGCGCTGCATGCATGAGGAGGCGCTGCATGCATGAGGAGGCGCTGCATGCACGAGGAGGCGCTGCATGCACGAGGAGGCGCTGCATGCACGAGGAGGCGCTGCATGCACGAGGAGGCGCTGCATGCACGAGGAGGCGCTGCATGCACGAGGAGGCGCTGCATGCCTGAGGAGACGCTGCATGACGAGACGCTGCATGCATGAGGAGACGCTGCATGCATGACGAGACACTGCATGAGGAGACACTGCATGCATGAGGAGACGCTGCATGCATGAGGAGACGCTGCATGCCTGAGGAGACGCTGCATGCCTGAGGAGACGCTGCATGCCTGAGGAGACGCTGCATGCCTGAGGAGACGCTGCATGCCTGAGGAGACGCTGCATGCCTGAGGAGACGCTGCATGCCTGAGGAGACGCTGCATGCCTGAGGAGACGCTGCATGCCTGAGGAGACGCTGCATGCCTGAGGAGACGCTGCATGCCTGAGGAGACGCTGCATGCCTGAGGAGACGCTGCATGCCTGAGGAGACGCTGCATGCCTGAGGAGACGCTGCATGCCTGAGGAGACGCTGCATGCCTGAGGAGACGCTGCATGCCTGAGGAGACGCTGCATGCCTGAGGAGACGCTGCATGCCTGAGGAGGCGCTGCATGCCTGAGGAGACGCTGCATGCCTGAGGAGACGCTGCATGAGGAGACGGATCCTTACTCTGTTTAGCGCTGAACTGATTGCCCATTGAGGTTCTCCGCAATATCCTCTCCTTTCTTGCATTTGTCTTTGGTGGACGAACGGCCTTTTTGGGGGACGTCAATGGGTTTGTGACGACGTAAAGGTGAAATATTCTAAAAATTGCAGATATGGAAGGACAAACTTCTCTTCCTATGGCTGAAAGGGTCATCCCTTTGGCCTTCATCTGGACAACCTGCTTCTGGAAGATTTCAGTCACTTTACAACGGCTCACCATCTTGCAAAGTCGGTGAAAACTGGAAAGTTAGGCGTTCAGTCCGGTTTGTCAGATAATGAAAGAAATGCAACCAAACACCTGGGGTTCGTCGAGCTCTGTTTTTCTTTAAAAAAAAAAAAAGGGTATTTTTTTCCAAAAAAAATTTAAGACCGCTGCGCAAATATGGTGTGATATAAAGTATTGCAATATCTCCATTTTATTCTCCAGGGTCTCTGCTAAAAAAAAATAAAATGGTGTTTTAGGGTTCTAAGTAATTTTCTAGCAAAAAATGCTGATTTTATGTTGTAAACAACAAATATGAAAAATAGGTCTGGTCCTTAAGTGGTTAATGAAGAAATAAATGTTTTTTTTACATGGCCGGTTGTTTTACCCTGACTTCACCTGCAGATGGAAGTTCATCCCTGTGATCTGTAGATGAACAGACCGATACAAAAAGAAACAATGTTTCTTTTTATCTTTTGGCCGAGTGATATGCAATGCGGGAACCCTAAAAATGAATTGGGGGTTCCCGCATCGCACTCGCAGGCTGTTCACACTGCCATATGCGAATCGCTGGGGGTGTCAATACTAAGTTAACAGTCAGTTTGCATATCGCAGTGTGAACTGTCAATTCGGACATGAATCGGATCGCATAGGTGTGATCACTCATGCAATCCGATTCTGGTGCGGAATAAAAAAAAGGGGTCCTGTGCGACTTTGGCCCGAATGCGATGCAAATTCAGCCGTACAATCTGTACAATCTGTATGGCTGAATTCACAGACATCGCATGTGATTTGTAGAGCGCTCCGAATCCCATGCAATGTCTGACATCACACATGTAAACCCGCACTGAGCCATGGGGATATAGCTGAGACCTCTTTAACCACCGAAGGACCGGGTCTGTTTCTGACACTTGTTGTGTGTTAGAAATCTGGATTTTTTACTAGAAAGTTACTTAGAACCCCCAAACATATATTATATATATATATTTTATCAGAGACCCTAGAAAATAAAATGGAGATCGTTCCAATACTTTGTCACACCGTATTTGCGGTACAATACGAACGCAATTTTTGGGGGAAAAAGTACATTTAAAAAAAGAAAACCGTAAAGTTAGCGTAATTTTGTTTCTATAATGGGAAAGATAATGTTACGCCATTGGCCACAAACATTGCTACTTAAAAATCTCCATTAGGGCCCTTTCACACGGGCGGTCCAATCAGATCCGCCTGTCAGTTTTTTAGGCGGATCGGATGCCCCATTCAGTCCTATGGAGCAGCGGATGTCAGCAGTGACATGTACTCTGACACCCGCTGCCATCCGCATCCGATCCTGTCCGTGAAATCCGGATGGATGGAAACCCTATTTTCCATCCGTCCTGGGGATCGGATGGGATCGAATTGGATGACAGGCGGTCCGCTCTCATCCGATTCCCCACTAAGAGCAGTGGGGGCTGAGACCCAGTCCTCTCCGCACTGCAAGCGGAGACGGAGCTATCATCCACCGGCTTAGCGGGGATCGCGGATCAATCCCTCCTGAGCAGCACGGATCCGCCTATGGAGCCCTAAGTGACATTTTAAAAATGTCTACAGGCTACCAGCTTCGAGTTACAGAGGAGGTCGGGGGATGGAATTATCGCTCTCACTCCAACAATCGCAGAGATACCTCACATGTGGTGTTTGAACACGGTTTACATATGTGGGCGTGACTTGCCTATGTGTTCACTTCTGTGCACGAGCTCAGCGAGACGGGGTGCTTTCATTTTTATTTTTTTAAACTTTTTTTATATATATATTTTTGTTACACTGTCCCTCTTAAAAAAAATTTTGATGACTTTTATTCCTATCAGTAATGTAAACCTCCCTTGTAATAGAAATAAGCAGGACAGGTCCTCCTTTTAATGTGAGATCTGGGGTCAAAAACACCTCACACCTCACTCTTCACATCTCATCTACACCTAAAAGCAAAAAAATAAATTCAGTCCTTTTTTTTTTCAGCAAGGAAAATAAATGGGCCCTTTAAGGCTGTTGGGAGGAAGTGACGTATGACGTCGCTCCGGTCCTCCCAAGGCCATAGAGTGGAGCGGGGGCCATCTTGCCCTCACTTGACTTCCTGCCTGAGACCTGGACGGATCGGATAATTTACCCCCCTACTGACTGCTCCTGTAAGTGGGTAAAATGACTGCGAAGCGGATGGAGGGGCACCTCTCCCGCCGCCAATAAAAGGGACCCCGCTGCGAATCCGCCACTGGGACCACTTTTATGTGAAAGAGGACCGCCTGCCAAGTAAGAAAATACCGGGGTTATGGCAGCAACATGCGGCCATAAGACCGGTATTTTATGTCAAAGTACGGTCACTGTCGGTTAGGGATGCACCGAATAATCGGCGGCCGAACATTATTCGGCCGAAAATAGAAAAAATAGCACTTTCGGTGTTCGGCCGAATAAGTCAAAAGGCCGAATAATTTTGTGCCGAATAATAGGGCTGAACAATAGTCGATATGATATTGACTATCGTTCTGTGGCCATAGGCGATATTTACAGGGGGAAGGGACTCGGAGGACAGAAGGACTCACAGACTTCCGTGTTAGGCAGGGGAAGCCGGGACACTTCAGCGGTGAGCATACATACATTACTCACTCGTGCACTGCAGCCCGCCCCACACATTCAGTGAGTCTTACTCTCCTCCCTAGTTTTTTCAATGGCACATTCAGGAAGCCAATCACGCCGTGATTAGCTGCACAGCGAACCAATCACGCGTGCCTGCACACCTGATTGGTTCCGCTGTGCCGCTACTCACGGTGTGATTGGCTTCCTGAATGTGCCATTGAAAAAACTAGGGAGGAGAGTAAGACTCACTGAATGTGTGGGGCGGGCTGCAGTGCACGAGTGAGTAATGTATGTATGCGGCTGTGCTCCTTTCTAGGCTCCTACTACCACCACTATGAGAGACTGTATAATCTGATCGAGTCCACACTGACACTGACTGACTGTCACTGAGTAATTGATGTTACCACATTAACCCTGACCTGCCCAGTGCCCTGTATCTGCAATTAAAATTTACAAGGCTGCCTGCATGCTTCCTGATTTCCAATCCCAGCATCCTTCCCAATCCCTACAGTGTCACTAACATTAACCCTATGGTACAAGGCTGCAGTGTGCACTGAATCCCATTCCCTACAGTAACATTTAGGGAGAGAGAGAGACATGAGAGGACAAGAGAGAGAGACATGAGAGGACAAGAGAGAGAGACATGAGAGGACGAGAGAGAGAGAGAGAGACATGAGAGGACGAGAGAGAGAGAGACATGAGAGGACAAGAGAGAGGACAAAAAATTGGCAAAATAAATGGAAAAAATGCAAAACACCGCGTTCGGTATTCGGCCTTCGGCCTTCGGCCAAACATTTTATTATTATTCGGCTTCGGCCAAGAATTTCATTTCGGTGCATCCCTACTGTCGGTGTGTGGTCCGGAAATTCTGAACACTTTATCTGTCAACGGGGAACCCCACTGACAGCTGAATGAGTCATCGGTTGATAAGAGGAAGAGATGTCACCACCAGCACACCAAGATCACCAAAAATGGGTCCAAAGCTTTATTCAGCGATCACCTCAGCAAATCGCAACATTTCTAAACCACGCAGGACCCCTTCGTCAGGCATGTGACACGCGTGTCTCTCAAACATTGACACGTCAGCCCCGTTCCTTAACCCATAATTACTGACTTCTTGGCTCCATTCACTCCTCAGCGTATCGGTTTCAGGTGTTTGGGCTTTTTTCAGGCATTTTTTGCAGGCAGGCATTGACATCTAACAAAAACGCCTGGAATCTGCCAAAAAAGAAGCTCCGGTACTTTTTCGAGGTTCAGGAGACAAAACGCTGATATGTGAACAGGGGCCATTGAAGTGAATGGGATTTTGCTTGTTGAGCGTTTTGAGACTTCAGAGATGAGCGTTTTACGAGGGGAAATCCACTCCGGTGTGATCAGGACCTTCGTTTTTTACATTTTAGCTGTCCGTGGGGGAATCCAGCTGAGAGAACCGAGCCTGACAGCATCAGTACCAGGTATCGGAGCTTTTCCCCGACTACTCCTCCGCATGCTTCATATAGACACTGATGCCGGTATCCGTGCAACCCGTGTGTGTATATATGTGTATATATTATAGTGTGTGTGTGTGTGTGTGTGTGTATATATATATATATATATATATATATATATATATATATATATATATATATATATATATATATATATATATATATATATATATATACACACAGTGGGTACGGAAAGTATTCAGACCCCCTTACATTTTTCACTCTTTGTTATATTGCAGCCATTTAAGTTCATTCTTCTTCCTCATGAATGTACACATAGCACCCCATACTGACAGAAAAACACAGAATTGTTGACATTGTTGCAGATTTATTAAAAAAGAAAAACTGAAATATCACATGGTCCTAAGTATTCAGACCCTTTGCTCAGTATTTAGTAGAAGCCCCCTTTTGATCTAATACAGCCAGGAGTCTTTTTGGGAAAGATACAACAAGTCTTTCACACCTGGATTTGGGGATCCTCTGCCATTCCTCCTTGCAGATCCTCTCCAGTTCTGTCAGGTTGGATGGTAAACGTTGGTGGACGGCCATTTTTAGGTCTCTCCAGAGATGCTCAATTGGGTTTAAGTCAGGGCTCTGGCTGGGCCATTCAAGAACAGTCACGGAGTTGTTGTGAAGCCACTCCTTCGTTATTTTAGCTGTGTGCTTAGGGTCATTGTCTTGTTGGAAGGTAAACCTTCGGCCCAGTCTGAGGTCCAGAGCACTCTGGAGAAGGTTTTTGTCCAGGATATCCCTGTATTTGGCCGCATTCATCTTTCTCTCGATTGCAACCAGTCGTCCTGTCCCTGCAGCTGAAAAACACCCCCACAACATGATGCTGCCACCACCATGCTTCACTGTTGGGACTGTATTGGACAGGTGATGAGCAGTGCCTGGTTTTCTCCACACATACCGCTTAGAATTAAGGCCAAAAAGTTCTATTTTAGTCTCATCAGACCAGAGAATCTTATTTCTCACCATCTTGGAGTCCTTCAGGTGTTTTTTTAGCAAACTCCATGCGGGCTTTCATGTGTCTTACACTGAGGAGAGGCTTCCGTCGGGCCACTCTGCCATAAAGCCCCGACTGGTGGAGGGCTGCAGTGATGGTTGACTTTCTACAACTTTCTCCCATCTCCTGACTGCATCTCTGGAGCTCAGCCACAGTGATCTTTGGGTTCTTCTTTACCTCTCTCACCAAGGCTCTTCTCCCCCGATAGCTCAGTTTGGCCGGACGGCCAGCTCTAGGAAGGGTTCTGGTCGTCCCAAACGTCTTCCATTTGAGGATTATGGAGGCCACTGTGCTCTTAGGAACCTTAAGTGCAGCAGAAATCTTTTTGTAACCTTGGCCAGATCTGTGCCTTGCCACAATTCTGTCTCTGAGCTCTTCAGGCAGTTCCTTTGACCTCATGATTCTCATTTGCTCTGACATGCATTGTGATCTGGA
The DNA here is from genome assembly GCF_965119305.1 of Pelophylax lessonae. Lineage (NCBI taxonomy): Eukaryota > Metazoa > Chordata > Amphibia > Anura > Ranidae > Pelophylax > Pelophylax lessonae. Next base: position 550,423 of record NC_138778.1, read on the forward strand.
AGGTCTTATATAGACAGGTGTGTGGCTTTCCTAATCAAGTCCAATCAGTATAATCAAACAGAGCTGGACTCAAATGAAGGTGTAGAACCATCTCAAGGATGATCAGAAGAAATGGAAAGCACCTGAGTTAAATATATGAGTGTCACAGCAAAGGGTCTGAATACTTAGGACCATGTGATATTTCAGTTTTTCTTTTTTAATAAATCTGCAACAATGTCAACAATTCTGTGTTTTTCTGTCAGTATGGGGTGCTATGTGTACATTCATGAGGAAGAAGAATGAACCTAAATGATTTTAGCAAATGGCTGCAATATAACAAAGAGTGAAAAATTTAAGGGGATCTGAATACTTTCCGTACCCACTGTATATAATATATATATAGTGTGTGTCTGCAGAGCGGGGAAGGCCCTGATCAGATGATTGGCCCATACAGGTGACCGCTTCCTGTGGGGATCTGATCCACGTCCTCCCCAAGCTCATCACTGCTGTGGACTACAACCCGCATGGTATGAAGACTAGAGGGGAGGTGTTTTGTAGTCCTGTCCCAGGGTGTATTACTGGTAGGAGAAGCAGATAACATATAGATGGGGGAAAGCCTGAAAACACATGGAAGTGGTGGTAGGCCGTTCCACATTGCTACTCCCACCCCACCCCCACTTCTGGTAAATCATGAAGCTGCATAAGATGGAAGAGTTATGTATGAGATGGGAAATCTGCTTTCTATTTGGTGCGATTCGGATTCTTATCTCTTCTCGCCGTGCTCTTTACACCTTTCCATTGAGCAGATTCTGTCCCTCCGTGTTTAGTCTGCAGATTTGTGTCTGCACAGAATCCGCTGTTGGGCGGACGGACACTCAGGACGGCTGTCCTTGAACTCCTCATGTACCGGCGTTGGCCTGGAACGCTGTGCGCAGGTTCAAAGCTGGCGTTATGATGGAAGGACGCCTGAGCCTTCTGATCGATCAGAGCCGGGAAGAGGGAATGGAGCCGGCGGTACAGGTTGTCCTTGAACTTTGCTTAGCAACTGTGCTGACCGCCTAGATAAAAGCGTGGACGTCGCCATGTTTGAAGGCGGCTGGAATGCTTTTGTGGCAGTAATGTAAACGCATTGCCAGACTTTCCTGCGCTCTCTCTATCTATATATATATATATATATATATATTACAGCACTGAGAGCGCCATTAGAAATAATCTGCAGACATCCCGGCCCTCACTGACCTGCAATAGGAATGGAGATTTGTAAAGATGGCTTCAGCATATTCAGCACACAATACTAAAACTGCAAATTAACCCTTTCATAGTCCTAGTGAGCCTTACTTCACTCATGTATGTTGCAGTATATCTTCAACTGATCCCTCTCTGGCCAATCCCTACTTTTCCCTGCAGATTGCCGAGCTCTTACCAGCTATAAAGTGTGCTCTGTATGAAGATGGTCTTCTCCCGCGCTGTACATCTCTGGATCTCAGTCTGGAGCTTTCCTCCTGCCGTATATCCGTATTCCTAAAGCCTAGGTGTAGCTGAAATAAAAAAACAGAAAAATCAGCACAGGGGACATAATGTGCATTCAGTAGGATGTGCCCCTATTGCTGATTCCTCCTTTATATAGTTGAAATTCTCCTTCGTCCATTTTAATGGAGGTGATAAGATTAGTAACAAAAGCTGAGCTATCCTCTGATTACAAAGTGACAACTGCTAAATAAAGTGCAAATTGTGCTTAAAAAGTGCGGACAATCTTTAAAAACGCAGTCGTGTTGAATGAAGTGCTCATCCTCCTTGGATTCCCAAGTAAAGGTGCTTTATATTGTGCAAATTTTTGAAAACGTCCTCTGTGACGAAACGACGTTAGGTCACGGCGTACTAACGTCATCGGATTGCGACCGGAGAGTGCGGACGAGAGGAGCTCCTACATTCTTGGTCTCTTGTAAGTTTTCTTGCTTTTATTTAATAAACATTTTAAATGGTTTTACGCTATGGGAGCCTTTTTCTCCTCATGTTGGTGAACAACCTCAATATCTCTGGAACCATCTGAGAAACTGCACCTTAGGTCAAGGGTCGGGTCCCTGGATGCTCGATGCACCTTACAGGCTTGATTACTATCTCTATGCGGTAAGAGGCGACCCCTACCGGTGTGTATTGGTATTGGTCCTGAGTGGTACACTGGATTGTGTTTGGCACATTTGGCTAACCTTTTATCCTCACATGGTAAGAAGCGAATCCAGCTGGTGGTGGTTCAGCACGCAACTTTCACAATATTGCCTTTTTTTCACTTTGGCCACTAATTTATTGCTGTCCGGTAAGAGGCGACTTTAGCCGGAGCACGACATATTTATTTATAGTGTTAACCCTTATCACACATTGGTAAGGGGTATTTATCACTCAATTTCTTCCTTTTTTTGCATGGTCTTACTTTTATTAATTTAACTGCTATCAGTGAGCAATCGCATTGGTGGAGGTTATTTTACAGTTAACCCATCATTCAATGAACACTGCGGTGTTTTAGTCACTACAATTTTATTTTGTTGGGTTTTACGCTATTGCGTTTATTTTACTTTCATGATCCAACGACCATTGAGGTAATCGTTCACATGAGCCTGGATCTACTGTCAAGGTGACAAGATTTACCTAGAGAGTCTGCCTTTATCTTACCTCAATTTGGTAAGCATACACCCTTAAGGGAGTCTGGTTCTGGATTATATCCTCATTTACTGTTTGGACTATATGGACTTTACATCTCCATTGATCACAGTATAGCGCGACTTGATTTACAAATATTCATTAGGGTGTGGTCACACTTGAAGTTGCTGCTGCATATTTTCTGCTTCCTTCAGCGCAGTTAATTTCTTGTTTTATATTATATTGTGCAATGTTCGTGTTTATTCCCCAACCAAAGGGCCCTCCTAGAACCCAACTCACCGGATGTTGTTGACCCCTTAAGTGTGTACTAAGGCAGGTCAAGACAGGCTGAATATAACTGGTCAGTCACCATCCGAATCACGATTATCCATACAAAGGAAACCAGAGAGGGTATCATCCCATAATACAAATCCCCCCCCCATAAAATGTAATATGCAATCACTGAGGTGCCAGGAACTATCTGCCATCAATCTGAGTCAAGCCATAATCATGCCGTCACTCCAATAGTGTGTGAAGCAAGCTTGAATTCCACCTGGCAGGAGGGGGAAGTGATGTATGGCCCTACGCGTTTCATACATGGGTACCTCATCCATAATATAATCAAAGAATGGACTTTACTGTACCAGAGGACGGTGAGACAGGAGAAACATGAAATTAGTGATTGTATAATACAGGATATATAATTGAAGCTGCAACAATATTTCTTTTCTATACAGTTGTGCTCATAAGTTTACACACCCTGGCAGAATTTGATTTTTTGGGACATTTTTCAGAGAATATGAATGGTAACAAAAATTTTTCTCTCACTCATCGTCAGTGATTGGCTGAAGCCATTTATTATCAATCAGCTGTCTTTTCTCTTTTTATATCCTAATGACAACAGAAACTCCCCAAATCACCCTGATCAAAAGTTTACACACCCCGGTGATTTTGGCCTGATAACATGCACACAGGGTGACACAAAGGGGTTTGAATGGCTATTAAAGGTCCCCATCCTCCCCTGTGATCTGTGAGTGTGTGTATATAAAAGGTCAATGAGTTTCTGGACTCCTGACAGACCCTTCCATCCTCCATCCAGTGCTGCACTGACAGACCCTTCCATCCTCCATCCCGTGCTGCACTGACAGACCCTTCCATCCTCCATCCGTGCTGCACTGACAGACCCTTCCATCCTCCATCCAGTGCTGCACTGACAGACCCTTCCATCCTCCATCCAGTGCTGCACTGACAGACCCTTCCATCCTCCATCCAGTGCTGCACTGACAGACCCTTCCATCCTCCATCCCGTGCTGCACTGACAGACCCTTCCATCCTCCATCCAGTGCTGCACTGACAGACCCTTCCATCCTCCATCCAGTGCTGCACTGACAGACCCTTCCATCCTCCATCCCGTGCTGCACTGACAGACCCTTCCATCCTCCATCCAGTGCTGCACTGACAGACCCTTCCATCCTCCATCCAGTGCTGCACTGTGACAGACCCTTCCATCCTCCATCCAGTGCTGCACTGACAGACCCTTCCATCCTCCATCCAGTGCTGCACTGACAGACCCTTCCATCCTCCATCCAGTGCTGCACTGACAGACCCTTCCAACCTCCATCCAGTGCTGCACTGTGACAGACCCTTCCATCCTCCATCCAGTGCTGCACTGACAGACCCTTCCATCCTCCATCCAGTGCTGCACTGACAGACCCTTCCATCCTCCATCCAGTGCTGCACTGACGTTTCTGGATTCTGAGTCATGGGGAAAGCAGAAGAATTGTCTGTGGGAGGTGCGGGAAAATGTAGCTGAATTGTATAAAACAGGAAAGGGATATAAGAAGATATCCAAGGAACTGAAAATGCAAATCAGCAGAGTTCAAACTCTAATCAAGAAGTGGAAAATGAGGAGTTCTGGTGAAACCAAACCACGGTCAGGAAGACCAACTAAGATTTCACCCACAACTGCCAGGAAAATTGTTTGGGATGCAAAGAAAAACCCAGAAATAACTTCAGGTGAAATCCAGGACTCTCTGAAAACATGAGGTGTGGCTGTGTGAGGAGGCCCCTGAAGAAAGATGGGCTGCATGGTCGAGTCACCAGAAGAAAGTCATTACTATGCAAATGCCACAAAGTATCCCGCTTACACCAAACATCACAGAGACAGGCCTCAAACCTTCTACCACAAAGTATCCCGCTTACACTACACCAAACAGTACAGAGACAGGCCTCAAACCTTCTACCACAAAGTATCCCGCTTACACTACACCAAACAGCACAGAGACAGGCCTCAAACCTTCTACCACAAAGTATCCCGCTTAGACTACACCAAACAGCACAGAGACAGGCCTCAAACCTTCTACCACAAAGTATCCCGCTTAGACTACACCAAACAGCACAGAGACAGGCCTCAAACCTTCTACCACAAAGTATCCCGCTTAGACTACACCAAACAGCACAGAGACAGGCCTCAAACCTTCTACCACAAAGTATCCCGCTTACACTACACCAAACAGCACAGAGACAGGCCTCAAACCTTCTACCACAAAGTATCCCGCTTACACTACACCAAACAGCACAGAGACAGGCCTCAAACCTTCTACCACAAAGTATCCCGCTTACACCACACCAAACAGCACAGAGACAGGCCTCAAACCTTCTACCACAAAGTATCCCGCTTACACCACACCAAACAGCACAGAGACAGGCCTCAAACCTTCTACCACAAAGTATCCCGCTTACACCACACCAAACAGCACAGAGACAGGCCTCAAACCTTCTACCACAAAGTATCCCGCTTACACCACACCAAACAGCACAGAGACAGGCCTCAAACCTTCTACCACAAAGTATCCCGCTTACACCAAACAGCACAGAGACAGGCCTCAAATCTTCTACCATAAAGTCACTTGGAGTGATGAGACCAAAATTTAGCTTTTTGGCCACAACGATAAATGCTACATTTGAAGAGAAGTCAACAAGACCTATGATGAAAGGTCCACCATTCCTACTGTGAAACACGGAGATGGATCGCTGATGTTTTGGGGATGTGTGAGCTACACAGGCACAGGAAATTTGGTCAGAAATATGGAAAGATGAATGTATGTAATCAAAAGATACTGGAGGAAAAATTTGCATTCATCAGCCCGGAAGCTGCGCATGGGACAGACTTGGACATTCCAACATGACAATGATCCTAAACACAAGGCCAAGTCCACCTGTCATTGGCTACAGCAGAATAAAGTGAAGGTTCTGGAGTGGCCATCTCAGTCTCCTGACCTCAATATCATTGGTCCACTCTGGGGAGATCTCAGACGTGCCGTTCATGGAAGACCGCCCAAGAATTTCCAGGAACTGGAGAAAGAATGGGCGGCTTTACCATCTGAGAAGATAAAGAGCCTCATCCACAAACACCACAAAACACTTCAATAAGTCATTGATGGTAAAGGGGCAATACACGCTATTAATAACTGGGGTGTGTAAACTTTTGATCAGGGTGATTTGGGGAGTTTCTGTTGTCATTATGATATAAAAAGAGTAAAGACAGCTGATTGATAATAAATGGCTTCAGCCAATCACTAACAATGAGTGAGAGAAAAGTTTTTGTGTTGTCATTCATATACTCTGACAAATGGCCAAGAAATCATAAATTCTGCCAGGGTGTGTAAACTTATGAGCACAACTGTATATTGCTGGAGGTTGACGCGTTTCACAAAACCTGCTTCCTTAGGACCTCGTAGTCTTGGCAACAAAGAACATTGGTCTATCCAAAAAAAGAAGAAAAGCACAACCAATATTAAGTAAAAGGCATTATAATCTGTAGCCACATACTGTACTCATCGAGTCCACTTACACGCATTCCCAAGAACCCAATTAAGGACGGGGATGTGCCGCAGGACAACCATCAAAATGTAATGCAAAAGATAGCAAAGAAATATTGTTGCAGCTTCCACTATATGGCCACACAAGCACTCATTTCATGTTTTTAAACTATTTTTGTATAATTTTTATTCAATTTTGTCTCGCCTTCCTTCTCTGGTACCAGTAAAGTCTGTAAGGTTGTTATTCCATTCTTCACAGAGGAGGAATTCTCCTTTAATAGAGGAGGAATACACACAAGACACACATTCTATCGATCTAGTGAAGTTATGTCCCTTGTGCTGATGTTTCTGATTTTTATTTTAGCTACACTCGGGCATTAGGATTATGCTACGGAAAGATGTAAAACCAGAAATAATAATGTGCCGCTTCCTCCTAAAATAAAACAATCATTTCCTGAAAGTTCTCATTTTGGGTGACTCTTTACTGTTATAAATGAGCCCCAGAGAAATGTCAGGGTAGGCAACTTCCGCGCCGCAGCTATGGTGAAACACCAAATCCCATCTTGCTTTTGGGAGTGATGCCTTTGATTCTTGGTCTTCTATAGCATCATGGTACTTGTAGTCCCACAACAGCAGGTGTGCCAGATTGCCTCCCCCCCCCCCCCGCACCCGTACTGGACGCTGCAGGATTGCTTTCCCCTGCATTGGATGCCGCCGGATTGCCTTCCCGCCCTGCTGGACCCTTCCTGATTGCCCCCCCACACTGGGCACTGCCAGATTGCCTCTCATTCCCCCCCCTTACTAGACACTGCCCGATTGCCTTCCCCTGTACTGGACACCGCCAGATAACCTTCAATAGTCTTCTCCCCTACTAGATGCCACCTGGATTCCCTTACCCCTACTGTGACGCTCTTACTTTGGCATTTGTGGAGATATCTCATGTATGGCACAATATAATGTATGGGCTCTACCAGCACATCTGCATCTCAGAACACCCGATTACTGGTGACATGGTGGCTTGTTTGGCATGGGGTGACTGCCTCAATGAAGGTTAGAGGACCTTGGAAGATGGTTCATTCCCCATAGAAATATCGCTGCTTGGTCTCCTTATCCGGCGGGTGCCTTTTGGGAATGTCTAGTTTTTGTTTGCATGTTTCTGTTTTCTGTGTTTTTCAATGAAATGATTTTCTAAGTTAAAACCTAAAAATGTGAAACATAATTTGTGACATTCTGTCTCCCTTGGAGCGTGACTTGCGGAGCCGCGTTCCCTCAGGCGGAGATGTCGTATCGATATACAAGAGCGCTCATATGCAACCCTTTCCACCTCCATATCCCATGCTGGAGACTTTCCAGGAACAAAGTGCTTCCTTCCCCATCTGGTTACATGTCTCTGACTATCGGATACCTGGGCAGAAGTGGGGGGGCTTCCTTCCCCATCTGGTTACATGTCTCTGACTATTGGATACCTGGGCAGAAGTGGGGGGGCTTCCTTCCCCATCTGGTTACATGTCTCTGACTATCGGATACCTGGGCAGAAGTGGGGGGGCTTCCTTCCCCATCTGGTTACATGTCTCTGACTATCGGATACCTGGGCAGAAGTGGGGGGGCTTCCTTCCCCATCTGGTTACATGTCTCTGACTATCGGATACCTGGGCACAAGTGGGGGGGCTTCCTTCCCCATCTGGTTACATGTCTCTGACTATCGGATACCTGGGCAGAAGTGGGGGGGCTTCCTTCCCCATCTGGTTACATGTCTCTGACTATCGGATACCTGGGCAGAAGTGGGGGGGGCTTCCTTCTCCATCTGGTTACATGTCTCTGACTATCGGATACCTGGGCAGAAGTGGGGGGGCTTCCTTCCCCATCTGGTTACATGTCTCTGACTATCGGATACCTGGGCAGAAGTGGGGGGGCTTCCTTCCCCATCTGGTTACATGTCTCTGACTATCGGATACCTGGGCAGAGGTTGGGGGGCTTCCTTCCCCATCTGGTTACATGTCTCTGACTATCGGATACCTGGGCAGAAGTGGGGGGGCTTCCTTCCCCATCTGGTTACATGTCTCTGACTATCGGATACCTGGGCAGAAGTGGGGGGGCTTCCTTCCCCCATCTGGTTACATGTCTCTGACTATCGGATACCTGGGCAGAAGTGGGGGGGCTTCCTTCCCCCATCTGGTTACATGTCTCTGACTATCGGATACCTGGGCAGAAGTGGGGGGGCTTCCTTCTCCATCTGGTTACATGTCTCTGACTATCGGATACCTGGGCAGAAGTGGGGGGGGCTTCCTTCTCCATCTGGTTACATGTCTCTGACTATCGGATACCTGGGCAGAAGTGGGGGGGCTTCCTTCTCCATCTGGTTACATGTCTCTGACTATCGGATACCTGGGCAGAAGTGGGGGGGCTTCCTTCCCCATCTGGTTACATGTCTCTGACTATGTGATACCTGGGCAGAAGTGGGGGGGGCTTCCTTCCCCATCTGGTTACATGTCTCTGACTATCGGATACAGTTATAGTGATTGTAAAGGCTGAATGTGCATTCTATGATAAAAAAAAAAAAACCCACCATCAGCCCCCCCCCCCCTTCCTCCTCCCTAATACTTACCTGAGCTCCATCATGAACCAGCACTCCGCTCTCTGGGGACTCACTCCTCATTGGCTAAAGCAGCCGTGGGAGCCATTGCTGCTGGTAATCACAGCCAGTAAGCCAATCAGGAGATAGAGAGGGTGGGGCCGAGCCTTGCTTTGTGTGTGCATTGACATGGAAAACAGCCGCTCAGGACCGAGTCTTCTTGTGTTGGGCAGAGGAGGGTTGGGGCCGGTCTTTACAAAACCATTACAGAGCCGCTAAGTACGGCATGTTTGTTTGTTTGTTTGTTTTTTTTTTTATAAAAAAACTTTTATATAACGTTAAGGTTCCACTATAAGGAACCTATAGACTCAAACAGTCCTCAGCTCTGTCCATGCGGCTCTGGTGTCCCTCAGTCCACATTCACGTGTCGGCGTTATGTAATGGCTTCATTTCATTGGCTGTCCCACATCATGGGATGTTGTACATTTTGTGCCAAAAGGAAAGCACTCAAACGGCCGGTTCAATAATCAATAGAAATGACATGTCTGCAATGAAATCAAAGATTCACTTAGTGGAGGAATTGACGTTTTGATGGAGTGGATTTATTTTAATCGAATGCGCCCGTTGCCTATTACTTCCCGACTTCATCTTCCGTTAAGTTAAGCCTTCTGTTATCTTTTGATGAACTCATTTTGTGTCCGAGATCATTACATAAAATATCAGTCCCCGCTTTCATCCCTTTTATTTAAAAAGAAACGTCTGGGAGGCGAACCCCATCAGAATGGCTGAATAAAGAGTTCAAACATTTATCCAAGAACGGTTTTACTGAGGGATTTGTAATATAAATTCTGGTGAGTTCTCTATTGTTCTGCTCTATCCCGTCATTGTTCCTCCAGGCACTGTGCCTCTGCCATGTCACCTATTCACATCACAATAGGATGGATAGTCTGGATCAGCCATTCTCATCCATTGGTGGAACGCTGGGGTTCCTTCAGTTGTGGCTGAGTGAGCTTCCATCTGATGGGGCCTGCATAGTTCCCGGGCCAATGACAAAGTCAGTGGTATGACACCAAACAGGCTAAATGGGGTACCTCACCCATAAATTATAACAAAAAATTAAGTAAGTCGTTAGTGGACCTTACTGGTACCAGAGAAGGACGGTGACCACTATGTAGGTAAAAAATATATTACAAAACGATATAAAAAACATTTTATAAAATCATGAAAGAACGCTCGGTTTGACCAATACAGGTCTAAATACTAAAACTGCTTTATTAACAAATTACAATATATTGTTTGAGGTTGACGCGTTTCTCAAACATTGCTTCCTCAGGACTTCTTAATCTTGGCAGTAAGAAGCATTGGTCTATCTATACCGAGAGAAGCCTCATAATCACTTATTTTGTACATGCGATTGATTATGATGCTTTTCTCTTCATAGATTGGCCAATACTCCTTGCTGCCAAGATTAGGAGATCTTGAGAAAGAATGTTTGAGAAATGCGTCGACCTCTAGCAATATATTGTAATTTGTTATTACAAGCAGTTTTAATATTTAGACCTGTATTGGTCAAAGCGAGCGTTCTTTCATGATTTTATAAATGTTTTTTTATATAGTTTTGTAATAAAATAGAAAATATATCTACATTGTGGTCACCGTCCTTCTCTGGGACCAGTAAAGTCCCCAAGGTAAGCTACCAGTAGGGGGGCGTTCTTCCCACTGACCACAATGTTTGCCACTGGTTTCTGAAGAATGGTTTTAGCTGTCTGAGACCTGAACATTATTACAAAGAGAGAGGCTGCTCTAGATAGATGGACCTGGATATGGAAACCGGACCTACAGTGCCGACTGCTAGCCAGGCCTTTCTTTTTTTTTTGGTGAGGTCCAACATGCGGTCCAGGTCTTTTCATCCAGCATCAGTACCTGACCTCACAAATGGCCATAAAATCCCAGAGTCACCCTCCAACATTTTGTGGAAAGTCTTCATATAGGTGTGATGGTCGGGTATGCCTGAACTTTTCTCTAAATAGTGTAATTGTGCGTTTGCCGGAGAACTGACTTTAATAGAGACAGATGATATTATGAATAGTTTGTACCCAGATCGATCGATCACAAATGCCTTTTGGTGTATTTTAGGTTGCTTCATCCTAGTTCTGATTCCTTACAATGAGCCGTGTAGAGAAGTCGGTGTCTGAATGGATCTTCATACCCCCATGTCCTCTACAATTCAAGGTTGCCTATGCCGGTGTCTGTGACCCTCTGTTCAAGGTGGATTAGATGCCCCCCCCCTTCCTCTGGTTACTGGATGGAGAGGTGAACTGAGAGCCCCCATGTCCTCTAATATTCAAGGTGGATTAGATGCCCCCCCCGTCCTCTGGTTACAGGATGGAGAGGTGAACTGAGAGCCCCCATGTCCTCTAATATTCAAGGTGGATTAGATGCCCCCCCCTCCTCTGGTTACTGGATGGGCCCCCCCCCCCCCCCGTCCTCTGGTTACTGGATGGGCCCCCCCCCTCCTCTGGTTACATGATGGGCCCCCCCCCCCCCGTCCTCTGGTTACAGGATGGAGAGGTGAACTGAGAGCCCCCATGTCCTCTAATATTCAAGGTGGATTAGATGCCCCCCCCCCTTCCTCTGGTTACTGGATGGGCCCCCCCCCTCCTCTGGTTACTGGATGGGCCCCCCCCGTCCTCTGGCTACAGGATGGAGAGGTGAACTGAGAGCCCCCATGTCTCCGGAGGCTCTCCCACCTCTTTGATTCTAATTGATGTTTCCTCATTGACCTCCCACCATGTCAAACTGCAGCACTTGACATTTAGCGTCCAACTCTGAAAAGCTTTTTACCATCGGCCAGCTGTCTCCTTCAGTCCCCTATGCTGATTTGACAATCACTGTAAAGAGCTTGCTATTCTTTGTCAAGGTCACCGTGTCAGTGTTGGGCTCGGGGACACCCATTGTATCTCCATGGTCTTCAGAGCCGTCATTGCCGGGCCGCCTGTTTTTGTTTCTTGTTGCTGGGATGCCCTGTGGTGTGTGGGCAGACGAGGAACACAGCGTCGTTTCATGCATCATTATGTCAGAAGATTTTAGTGTTAAACATTAATGAGCTTTTGTGGTTTTCTAAGATGTTTGAATGAAAGTGTCCGGAAGGAAACATGAAATTTTTATCTGCTAGGCTTTCTCTGCAGAAAGTGAACTTCACTCATCCAGGCCCATGTCTGTCAGCTGCTGATAAAGGGACAGAGCAAAATAAAGGCATACGATTCATCATGGAAAATACAGTAGATCATGGACTATTGATCATGGACTATACAGTAGATCATGGACTATTGAACATGGACTATACAGTAGATCATGGACTATTGAACATGGACTATACAGTAGATCATGGACTATTGAACATGGACTATACAGTAGATCATGGACTATTGATTGAGGACTATAGACTTGTAGGTTTAGTTCCTGCTGCACATTGATGGATATGGCCTCTCCTCTTTGGTAAAGGGAAATTATTTCTTTTTAAATCCATTTAATAAGAATCACCACACCAGCTATTTTGTATTTTTATGGTTTAATAGATTACCTTTCCTTTTTTCTAAATCCCATTCCTTGCTCGTTTGATTGGCTGCTTTCTGAAGGTGTCTGCATTGCGATTGCGGTCCAACTTCCAGCAGCCCGTTATCTAAGTGGTGAGTCTGTCCTCTCCGGGGATATGGGTGACGAGGATATGGGTGACGAGGATATGGGTGACGAGGATATGGGTGACTGGGATATGGGTGACTGGGATATGGGTGACGGGGATATGGGTGACGGGGATATGGGTGACGGGGATATGGGTGACTGGGATATGGGTGACTGGGATATGGGTGACGGGGATATGGGTGACGGGGATATGGGTGACGAGGATATGGGTGACGGGGATATGGGTGACGGGGATATGGGTGACGAGGATATGGGTGACGGGGATATGGGTGACGAGGATATGGGTGACGAGGATATGGGTGACGGGGATATGGGTGACTGGGATATGGGTGACGGGGATATGGGTGACGGGGATATGGGTGACGGGGATATGGGTGACGAGGATATGGGTGACGAGGATATGGGTGACGGGGATATGGGTGACTGGGATATGGGTGACGGGGGATATGGGTGACGGGGGGATATGGGTGACGGGGGATATGGGTGACGGGGGATATGGGTGACGGGGGATATGGGTGACGGGGGATATGGGTGACGGGGGATATGGGTGACGGGGGGGTATGGGCGACGGGGGGGTATGGGCGACGGGGGGGTATGGGCGACGGGGGGGTATGGGCGACGGGGGGGTATGGGCGACGGGGGGGTATGGGCGACGGGGGGGTATGGGCGACGGGGGGGTATGGGCGACGGGGGGGTATGGGCGACGGGGGGGTATGGGCGACGGGGGGGTATGGGCGACTGGGGATATGGGTGATGGGGGTGCAGTGTTTTTTTCTACAAAACTGAGGCTGATCATGTGATTAGTCACCCCCCCCCCCTTCTAAAACGCACTGATTGGTATCAGGTGGGCACTGCGGTGGCCTTTATTGGTATCTGAAACACAGAATCAGGCGAGCATCTGTTATAAAATTTGCACCTAGTTGTGAGTTTTTAAGCCTCTGCTTCACACCAAATGTGCAGCAAAACTGATGGAAAAACGTACAGCATTCACTTGCAAAGACATGCGTTTCAGTGAGTTCTATATAAAATCCACACATGATCCCAGTGGTGGGTGGGGCACATACAGAACAATTGATTTTTGTGCTCTTGCATAACCCATGCAGAAAATTGAAATCTCTGCACATAGTGTGGAAGAGGCCTAAGATCCAGAAACACTTACCTGACCCTTACCTGACCCTTACCTGACCCTTACCTGACCCTTACCTGACCCTTACCTGACCCTTACCTGACCCTTACCTGACCCTTACCTGACCCTTACCTGACACCTGACACTTACCTGACACCTGACCCACACCTGACCCTTACCTGACACCTGACCCTTACCTGACACCTGACACTTACCTGACACCTGACCCACACCTGACCCTTACCTGACACTTACCTGACACCTGACACTTACCTGACACCTGACCCACACCTGACCCTTACCTGACACCTGACCCTTACCTGACACCTGACACTTACCTGACACCTGACCCACACCTGACCCTTACCTGACACTTACCTGACACCTGACACTTACCTGACACCTGACACTTACCTGACACCTGACCCACACCTGACCCTTACCTGACACTTACCTGACACCTGACACTTACCTGACACCTGACACTTACCTGACACCTGACACTTACCTGACACCTGACACTTACCTGACACTTACCTGACACCTGACACCTGACCCTTACCTGACACCTGACCCTTACCTGACACCTGACCCTTACCTGACACCTGACCCTTACCTGACACCTGACACTTACCTGACACCTGACCCTTACCTGACCCTTACCTGACACCTGACCCTTACCTGACACCTGACCCTTACCTGACACCTGGCTCTGCTCTCTTGTGTCGGTCTTCTTCGTCTGTTTGGTAGAGGAGAGCGATGATCTAAAACTGATCTGCTCTGCTGGTTTCTGTGTGAGCTGAAAGTGCCAAATAATCCGTTCAGAGGTCCATATGTACTTCATTCTACATAGCAAAGTCCGTAGCCAGCAGGTTTCAGGGTGAAGGAATCCCTTCATCAGGCTCTGGTTTGGTTGACTATATTGAAAGCATTTTGATGGAATCTCAAGCAGGAACATTAGGTGTGATCAGCGCATTCCTGATCTGACATCCAATCCTGCCAGGAGGTTTTATCATCTCACACACATTAGCATACAGGAGGATTTGCTGGTAAGACAACCCAAGCCCTGATGAAGGGGGATTTCTTTGGCCCCCGAAAAGTGTTTGCCTACTGTCTTTCCACTGGTTGTGATTTCCCTGTCAGGAATAATCGATATGCGGCCCTTTGATCTGATAGTTTGGATTATCCCTCCACTTTGTGTTTTCCAAGCAGCTGAGAGTCATTGGATAGGAGCTACTACCTACCTGTATCTGAAAGCTGTGCTGTAAGTGCCTCTACTACTCCAATGATGTCACCATGGCACCGCTGCTTAAAGTGGAACTAAACTGTATCTGAGCCCCACAAAATATTATTTTATTCTTCTATTCAAAGCACCCCCCCCCCATCCATCCATCCATCCATCCATGTCTCCGTACCTTATTTTGTAGAGAAATCGCTTTGAGATAGAAACATTCCAATAGCATTTCTGGCTGTGGCCATTTTAAAAATGGGCAGATGATTCCTATAACATTTACTTCCTGGGATCCAATGTGCCCTTAGCTCAGGCATGCAGACAGGAGGGGGTGCTTAGCTGAGAAAGTCCCTCCACCCATGAAGACTTCTGGGTTGTATGACATCATTGTGGCCTAGGCCAGTAACTGAAGAAATGTAGAACATGTGAATTCACCTTTAAAGTGGAACTTTAGTCAGAAAAATGAAGTCCTGATAGATGACAGGCTTGGCCACTTCTGCAGGTATAGCGATGTACAACATTAAAAATAAGTGTCTATACTGTGTACAATCCACCAATACACGCTCCCACCCTCTTCTGTTCAGTAGCTTTCTATATTAGGCATTTTTAGGCACTGCTGAGTTTGTAGAGGCCGATCTGCTGACAGACTTAAAGCAGAATTAATCCCTCCTATCTTTTATAGCCAAGGAAGCTGCTTCTGTTTGATCTGCACCCACCATAGTGCTGCACATGTGATCAGTTGTGACACCGGCCATTAGATGGTGTGACAGTTGGGTTGCGAGTACGAGCATATGAGACAATCCCGACATTTCAGGAATGTAACCGTTTTTTGAAACCGTTACATTGATGGGTTAGTTACACTTGGTCTACTGCTGTTCAGCGGCTCTGGGCTTCAGCAAAATGGCCGCCTCCATCAAGAAGAGAAAACAAAGGAACGCCGCTCCAGGTGAGCACATCAGTCAGACTGCTTGCTCCTCGTGTTGGCGCAAGGCCCGGATCGCCCCGGAGAAACAGGATCAATAAAGGTTGTGGCTGCACACCAATTCGAGTCAGAGTCCGTTTAATTGAGCACATTATCTGTTTGAAACGCGTCAAACTGCTGTCACCTCTGTCATCTGGTGTCATTTGGATTCTGCAATTAAACAGACTGACTCCAATTGGTGTGCAGCCACTTCCTTTATTGCTCCAGCAAGAAGAACCAGGAGTAACGCTGGAGGCAATTTACAGATTTACACATTCTGATGGCAGAATTATTCATGTGGAATGGATGTTCCTTTCTAAAGAACATTTTGTTGTAATGGGTAGAGTTCCACTTTAAAGAGGTTAATCAAACTTGGGGACTTGATTTCACATAGAACGTTCGGTTTTCTCTGCTGTAATGTTATTTCCTCTAATGCCGCGTCTGCCTTGAGATTACCGTTGTGACCTCTGACCCACAGGACTGGATCCTTGGGGTGTAAATCTGGCAAGTGGGCTGTTGGGTAGGAGCGATCCACAGGCTATACAGTCACCAGATTGCTTCTTCAAACCCCCCGGTACGCTCTTCGGGGGGGGGGGGGGGGCAGGTGAGACATGACGGCTGTAAAAGAACCCTGATGTCTCAATAAAGAGAACCTGTCACACTGAAATTGTTCTTCCATGTGACTTTAATAAAGTATTAGTGGGTAAAAAATAATAAATAAAACTATAAAAATTGGAGCGAGGTCGCCGGTAGAGAGAGGGAGAGGTGGCAGGAGGTGGGTACGAAGGGAGGAGGTGGCGGGTACGAAGGGAGGAGGTGGCGGGTATGAAGGGAGGAGGTGGCGGGTACGAAGGGAGTGGTGGCGGGTACGAAGGGAGTGGTGGCGGGTACAAAGGGAGAGGTGGCAGGTACGAAGGGAGAGGTGGCAGCAGGTGGCGGGTATGAAGGAAGAGGTGGGGTGGGTACGGAGGGCGAGGTCATTATTACAAAGGGAGAGGTGGCAGGTACGAAGGGAGAGAAGGGAGGAGGTGGCGGGTACGAAGGGAGAGGTGGCAGGTACCAAGGGAGAGAAGGGAGGAGGTGGCGGGTACGAAGGGAGGAGGTGGCGGGTACGAAGGGAGGAGGTGGCGGGTACGAAGGGAGTGGTGGCGGGTACAAAGGGAGAGGTGGCAGCAGGTGGCGGGTACGAAGGAAGAGGTGGGGTGGGTACGGAGGGCGAGGTCATTATTACAAAGGGAGAGGTGGCAGGTACGAAGGGAGAGAAGGGAGGAGGTGGCGGGTACGAAGGGAGGAGGTGGCGGGTACGAAGGGAGGAGGTGGCGGGTACGAAGGGAGGAGGTGGCGGGTACGAAGGGAGGAGGTGGCGGGTACGAAGTGAGTGGTGGCGGGTACGAAGGGAGAGGTGGCAGCAGGTGGCGGGTACGAAGGAAGAGGTGGGGTGGGTACGGAGGGCGAGGTCATTATTACAAAGGGAGAGGTGGCAGGTACGAAGGGAAGAGAAGGGAGGAGGTGGCGGGTACGAAGGGAGGAGGTGGCGGGTACGAAGGGAGAGGTGGCAGGTACCAAGGGAGAGAAGGGAGGAGGTGGTGGGTATGAAGGGAGAGGTGGCGGGTACGAAGGGAGAGGTGGTGGGTATGAAGGGAGAGGTGGTGGGTATGAAGGGAGAGGTGGGGTGGGTACGAAGGGCGAGGTCATTATTACAAAGAGGTTGCCAGTACCAACCAGTGGGGGTCGGAGTTGTCACCACTCTAATGCTGCGGGTTAATCTTTGCCTTGCGGTGGACGTGGTGCGGTGCCATCCTCAGATGGGAAACGTTCCATCTCTAATCTCCCGGCTCAGCTTCCAGTAATCCTCTTCTGCCTCCGTATAAGCGGGGGATGGTCCGGGCTCAGTCATGGTTTACCCAGAATCCTCGGCTCTGTGACTCCCTGGTGGCTCCATACAGAAAAGAGAATACATTGAAGTGACTACAGGAATCCTCGGCCTCCCGATCATGTGACCCGCCAGCTATTATTACATCCAAAGCTTTGCAGCTTCCCCTAATTTCCTGTCACAAGTAGAACTTCGATCTGAAAGGTGAGCAGCCGATCGCTCTTCAGAGGACAGTGATTTCCTTCCATCATCCTATAATAAAGGCAGCTGGGGGTCCCGGATTTCTATTTCTTTATAAAGCAGAACTCCAGAAAAGCCGTCCTGCTCCCATCCAGTGCCTAGGCTCTGATGATGTCATCAGTCTGCTGCAGACAGGACACAGCATTTCCTCAGTCTCCCCTCCTATAAGGTGAGAGGCTGCAGTAGGGGCTGATCTGTGTCAGACATTTGTGAACTGCACAGGCATTGGGATTTACATGACTGTCATGTCTGAACCACCACCTCAGTCCAAAGATGATGCTGGAGAGGAAAGTGAATGACGGCATTGTCAGGGGAGGCCTGTGATCTCTGTGAGAGGTAATAAATACCTGGAAGAGGGACACGGAGAAATCGATCGCTCATGGAAGGCTTAAATCTGACCTCCGGATTATAAATCCATCGATCATGTGACTTCTTCCGGAATCTTCTCCCAGATCTGAGGGACTTCCAGTAATAAAGACCGCCCACTGCTCCTCTTTCTCCTTGTGTGTCTGATCTCTGACGACTACTGTAGTTTTCTGTAGTGGGTGGGGCCTGCTGGGCCCCTCCCACAGCTCTGCTCTCTCCTTGTGCAGGGGGACCGGTCTTGTCCCTGCCCCTTCTGTGATTTTCTGTAGTGGGTGGAGCCTGCTGGGCCCCTCCTACAGCTCTGTTTTTTTCCTTGTGCAGGGGAACTGGGCTTGTCTCCATCCCCTCCTGTAGTTTTGTGTAGTGGGTGGAGCCTGCTGGGACCCTCCCACAGCTCTCCTTGTGCAGGGAGACTGGTCCTGCCTCCGCCCCCTGCAATACTTTTCTGCAGGCAGTCTAGTGGGTGGAGCCTGCTGGGCCCCTCCCACAGCTCTGCACAGGCTGTGTGGAGCCCAGTGATGATGTCATTGCTGCTTTTACAAGGTAATATCTGGTTGTGTAAAGGCAGAGAGGATTTCTATTCTTTGTGGACATTGAGGAATAGATTTCAGTGATCGCAGTTCAGCTTCAACATGAAGACAATTCTGATGCAGGGGCCAGAAAGAAGGGGAGCTCTCTCTACATCCCCCCTCCCCCATGCGTGGTTCCGGGGACAGGGGGCCCAGGACCCTATGTTGGGGATTTGCCGATTTTCGGTCGGTGTTGGGATTTGCCGCCTGTCGGTCGGTGTTGGGATTTGTCGCCTGTCGGTCGGTGTTGGGATTTGCCGGCTGTCGGTCTGTGTTGGGATTTGCCGCCTGTCGGTCGGTGTTGGGATTTGTCGCCTGTCGGTCGGTGTTGGGATTTGCCGCCTGTCGGTCGGTGTTGGGATTTGCCGCCTGTCGGTCGGTGTTGGGATTTGCCGCCTGTCGTTCGGTGTTGGGATTTGCCGCCTGTCGGTCGGTGTTGGGATTTGCCGCCTGTCGGTCGGTGTTGGGATTTGCCGCCTGTCGGTCGGTGTTGGGATTTGCCGCCTGTCGGTCGGTGTTGGGATTTGCCGCCTGTCGGTCGGTGTTGGGATTTGCCGCCTGTCGGTCGGTGTTGGGATTTGCCGCCTGTCGGTCGGTGTTGGGATTTGCCGCCTGTCGGTCGGTGTTGGGATTTGCCGCCTGTCGGTCGGTGTTGGGATTTGCCGCCTGTCGGTCGGTGTTGGGATTTGCCGCCTGTCGGTCGGTGTTGGGATTTGCCGCCTGTCGGTCGGTGTTGGGATTTGCCGCCTGTCGGTCGGTGTTGGGATTTGCCGCCTGTCGGTCGGTGTTGGGATTTGCCGCCTGTTGGTCGGTGTTGGGATTTGTCGCCTGTCGGTCGGTGTTGGGATTTGTCGCCTGTCGGTCGGTGTTGGGATTTGCCGCCTGTCGGTCGGTGTTGGGATTTGTCGCCTGTCGGTCGGTGTTGGGATTTGTCGCCTGTCGGTCGGTGTTGGGATTTGCCGCCTGTCGGTCGGTGTTGGGATTTGCCGCCTGTCGGTCGGTGTTGGGATTTGCCGCCTGTCGGTCGGTGTTGGGATTTGCCGCCTGTCGGTCGGTGTTGGGATTTGCCGCCTGTCGGTCGGTGTTGGGATTTGCCGCTTTTCGGTCGGTGTTGGGATTTGCCGCCTGTCGGTCGGTGTTGGGATTTGCCGCCTGTCGGTCGGTGTTGGGATTTGCCGCCTGTCGGTCGGTGTTGGGATTTGCCGCCTGTCGGTCGGTGTTGGGATTTGCCGCCTGTCGGTCGGTGTTGGGATTTGCCGCCTGTCGGTCGGTGTTGGGATTTGCCGCCTGTCGGTCGGTGTTGGGATTTGCCGCCTGTCGGTCGGTGTTGGGATTTGCCGCCTGTCGGTCGGTGTTGGGATTTGCCGCCTGTCGGTCGGTGTTGGGATTTGCCGCCTGTCGGTCGGTGTTGGGATTTGCCGCCTGTCGGTCGGTGTTGGGATTTGCCGCCTGTCGGTCGGTGTTGGGATTTGCCGCCTGTCGGTCGGTGTTGGGTTTTGCCGCCTGTCGGTCGGTGTTGGGATTTGCCGCCTGTTGGTCGGTGTTGGGATTTGCCGCCTGTTGGTCGGTGTTGGGATTTGTCGCCTGTCGGTCGGTGTTGGGATTTGTCGCCTGTCGGTCGGTGTTGGGATTTGCCGCCTGTCGGTCGGTGTTGGGATTTGTCGCCTGTCGGTCGGTGTTGGGATTTGTCGCCTGTCGGTCGGTGTTGGGATTTGCCGCCTGTCGGTCGGTGTTGGGATTTGCCGCCTGTCGGTCGGTGTTGGGATTTGCCGCCTGTCGGTCGGTGTTGGGATTTGCCGCCTGTCGGTCGGTGTTGGGATTTGCCGCCTGTCGGTCGGTGTTGGGATTTGCCGCTTTTCGGTCGGTGTTGGGATTTGCCGCCTGTCGGTCGGTGTTGGGATTTGCCGCCTGTCGGTCGGTGTTGGGATTTGCCGCCTGTCGGTCGGTGTTGGGATTTGCCGCCTGTCGGTCGGTGTTGGGATTTGCCGCCTGTCGGTCGGTGTTGGGATTTGCCGCCTGTCGGTCGGTGTTGGGATTTGCCGCCTGTCGGTCGGTGTTGGGATTTGTCGCCTGTCGGTCGGTGTTGGGATTTGCCGCCTGTCGGTCGGTGTTGGGATTTGCCGCCTGTCGGTCGGTGTTGGGATTTGCCGCCTGTCGGTCGGTGTTGGGATTTGCCGCCTGTCGGTCGGTGTTGGGATTTGCCGCCTGTCGGTCGGTGTTGGGATTTGCCGCCTGTCGGTCGGTGTTGGGATTTGCCGCCTGTCGGTCGGTGTTGGGATTTGCCGCCTGTCGGTCGGTGTTGGGATTTGCCGCCTGTCGGTCGGTGTTGGGATTTGCCGCCTGTCGGTCGGTGTTGGGATTTGCCGCCTGTCGGTCGGTGTTGGGATTTGCCGCCTGTCGGTCGGTGTTGGGATTTGCCGCCTGTCGGTCGGTGTTGGGATTTGCCGCCTGTCGGTCGGTGTTGGGATTTGCCGCCTGTCGGTCGGTGTTGGGATTTGCCGCCTGTCGGTCGGTGTTGGGATTTGCCGCCTGTCGGTCGGTGTTGGGATTTGTCGCCTGTCGGTCGGTGTTGGGATTTGCCGCCTGTCGGTCGGTGTTGGGATTTGCCGCCTGTCGGTCGGTGTTGGGATTTGCCGCCTGTCGGTCGGTGTTGGGATTTGCCGCCTGTCGGTCGGTGTTGGGATTTGCCGCCTGTCGGTCGGTGTTGGGATTTGCCGCCTGTCGGTCGGTGTTGGGATTTGCCGCCTGTCGGTCGGTGTTGGGATTTGCCGCCTGTCGGTCGGTGTTGGGATTTGCCGCCTGTCGGTCGGTGTTGGGATTTGCCGCCTGTCGGTCGGTGTTGGGATTTGCCGCCTGTCGGTCGGTGTTGGGATTTGCCGCCTGTCGGTCGGTGTTGGGATTTGCCGCCTGTCGGTCGGTGTTGGGATTTGCCGCCTGTCGGTCGGTGTTGGGATTTGTCGCCTGTCGGTCGGTGTTGGGATTTGCCGCCTGTCGGTCGGTGTTGGGATTTGCCGCCTGTCGGTCGGTGTTGGGATTTGTCGCCTGTCGGTCGGTGTTGGGATTTGTCGCCTGTCGGTCGGTGTTGGGATTTGCCGCCTGTCGGTCGGTGTTGGGATTTGCCGCCTGTCGGTCGGTGTTGGGATTTGCCGCCTGTCGGTCGGTGTTGGGATTTGCCGCCTGTCGGTCGGTGTTGGGATTTGCCGCCTGTCGGTCGGTGTTGGGATTTGCCGCTTTTCGGTCGGTGTTGGGATTTGCCGCCTGTCGGTCGGTGTTGGGATTTGCCGCCTGTCGGTCGGTGTTGGGATTTGCCGCCTGTCGGTCGGTGTTGGGATTTGCCGCCTGTCGGTCGGTGTTGGGATTTGCCGCCTGTCGGTCGGTGTTGGGATTTGCCGCCTGTCGGTCGGTGTTGGGATTTGCCGCCTGTCGGTCGGTGTTGGGATTTGTCGCCTGTCGGTCGGTGTTGGGATTTGCCGCCTGTCGGTCGGTGTTGGGATTTGCCGCCTGTCGGTCGGTGTTGGGATTTGCCGCCTGTCGGTCGGTGTTGGGATTTGCCGCCTGTCGGTCGGTGTTGGGATTTGCCGCCTGTCGGTCGGTGTTGGGATTTGCCGCCTGTCGGTCGGTGTTGGGATTTGCCGCCTGTCGGTCGGTGTTGGGATTTGCCGCCTGTCGGTCGGTGTTGGGATTTGCCGCCTGTCGGTCGGTGTTGGGATTTGCCGCCTGTCGGTCGGTGTTGGGATTTGCCGCCTGTCGGTCGGTGTTGGGATTTGCCGCCTGTCGGTCGGTGTTGGGATTTGCCGCCTGTCGGTCGGTGTTGGGATTTGCCGCCTGTCGGTCGGTGTTGGGATTTGCCGCCTGTCGGTCGGTGTTGGGATTTGCCGCCTGTCGGTCGGTGTTGGGATTTGCCGCCTGTCGGTCGGTGTTGGGATTTGCCGCCTGTCGGTCGGTGTTGGGATTTGCCGCCTGTCGGTCGGTGTTGGGATTTGCCGCCTGTCGGTCGGTGTTGGGATTTGCCGCCTGTCGGTCGGTGTTGGGATTTGCCGCCTGTCGGTCGGTGTTGGGATTTGCCGCCTGTCGGTCGGTGTTGGGATTTGCCGCCTGTCGGTCGGTGTTGGGATTTGCCGCCTGTCGGTCGGTGTTGGGATTTGCCGCCTGTCGGTCGGTGTTGGGATTTGCCGCCTGTCGGTCGGTGTTGGGATTTGCCGCCTGTCGGTCGGTGTTGGGATTTGCCGCCTGTCGGTCGGTGTTGGGATTTGCCGTCTGTCGGTCGGTGTTGGGATTTGCCGCCTGTCGGTCGGTGTTGGGATTTGCCGCCTGTCGGTCGGTGTTGGGATTTGCCGCCTGTCGGTCGGTGTTGGGATTTGTCGCCTGTCGGTCGGTGTTGGGATTTGTCGCCTGGCGGTCGGTGTTGGGATTTGCCGCCTGTCGGTCGGTGTTGGGATTTGCCGCCTGTCGGTCGGTGTTGGGATTTGCTGGCTGTTAGTTTTGGAGAGAGATGTGTCAGAATTGTACAGCGTGTGACCTCTGACCTCTGCAGGTGTTCTTAATGTCTTCCCTGAACTGCGTCACGTCTTCCTAGATGCTGAATAAAGCCGGCCAATCAACCCACCGGGGCACACGGTCCACACAAACACTGGCTAGGCACACGGTCCACACAAACACTGGCTAGGCACACGGTCCACACAAACACTGGCTAGGCACACATTTAACCCTTTGATCACCCCTGATATTAACCCCTTCCCTGCCAGTGACAGTGCATATTTTTAGCTCTGATAACTGTAATAGAGTTGCTGATTCCCACAAAGTGTCAGATTATCGCAGTCCCGCTATAAATTGCTAATCGTCACCATTACTAGAAATCTTCCAGTCTATATCTCCTAGTTTCTAGACGTTATAACTAATATGTAGCAGAATACAGATTGGAATAAATTTATGAAGAAATCACATTTTTTTTATTGGATGTTTTATAGCAGAAAGTTTTTTTTTTTTTTTTTTTTTTTGTCGCTCTTTTTTGTTTATCGGTCATAAAATAAAAAGCGCAGCGGTGATGAAGAGGTGATGAAGAGGTGATGAAGAGGTGATGAAGAGGTGATGAAGAGGTGATGAAGAGGTGATGAAGAGGTGATGAAGAGGTGATGAAGAGGGGATGAAGAGGTGATGAAGAGGTGATGAAGAGGGGATGAAGAGGTGATGAAGAGGTGATGAAGAGGGGATGAAGAGGGGATGAAGAGGGGATGAAGAGGGGATGAAGAGGGGATGAAGAGGGGATGAAGAGGGGATGAAGAGGGGATGAAGAGGGGATGAAGAGGGGATGAAGAGGGGATGAAGTGCCATCACCTATTTGTGTGAAAAATGTATTTAATTTGGGTACAGTCAGCGTCGTACGACCGCGCAATTCTCAGTTAAAGTAACGCACTTCTGGTCATAAAGGGGGGTAAATCTTCCGGAGGGGAAGGAGTTAACACTTGATCTGCCTTTTTGTCCCCTGACATTTGGAGGTCCACAGCCAGGAAAGGGGCATTTTCTGTCTGGTTAGACCTGATTTCTAGAAGATTCTATTACCTGTGATGTTCTTCTCCTCCTCCATCAGCAATTAATTCAGCATCTTCTGCCCCTCCCCCTCTCCTTCACAGGCGCTGTGCTCTTTGAGGTTCTTTCCTCCTGGCAGAGGCTGGGGAGCCAGTCATGTCTGTCACATGAAAGCGGCCTACGGAGAATCTGTCCAATTAAAGTTCCTGTATTGGAGTTACCTGCCTGCTCCTTCCCGGGAGATGACAGAACTGCTTTACATGGAGAGGAATGAGCTGTGTGTGCCATCGCTCTTCAACACTCCACAAACTCTTCCCGCACATTGCACTTCACTATCAACTCTGAGTTTATATATCTCAGGGCCCCCGCTTTCCTCACCAGGGGCCATTTGTCCCCCATCATGCATTGGGGACTCTGCAGACACTCCTCAGATCCGCTTCTAGTAGCCAAATGATTCCTTTCATTCACTCGTTCTGCGCTGTCCATCCATTTTCATTGGTTTCCTTTCATCTGATCTGTAATAATGTTGAAGTATGGAGGGTGACACCTGGAATGTCGAACGTTCTCCTGTGACCGCTCCTCCGTTTAGGACTGTCCCAGTTAACACCTCCTGTACAATGTCAGCAGTCAGCAGTCTGTCCATCTCTTCCAGAAAGGTTATAGACCATCTCCTGCAGGGTGGCGTAAGTCTGGCCGCCCCCTGCAGCGTGGCGTAAGTCTGGCCGCCCCCTTCAGCGTGGCGTAAGTCTGGCCGCCCCCTTCAGCGTGGCGTAAGTCTGGCCGCCCCCTTCAGCGTGGCGTAAGTCTGGCCGCCCCCTTCAGCGTGGCGTAAGTCTGGCCGCCCCCTTCAGCGTGGCGTAAGTCTGGCCGCCCCCTGCAGCGTGGCGTAAGTCTGGCCGCCCCCTGCAGCGTGGCGTAAGTCTGGCCGCCCCCTGCAGCGTGCCGGAAGTCTGGCCGCCCCCCTTCAGCGTGCCGGAAGTCTGGCCGCCCCCGACCCGAACAAGAGTTTGTAGGAAGACGACACTCTGTGATCTGTGAACCCAATCACTGAACAAAGCATATCCCTCTATAGGGTGTGCTTGTCTCCGTCCAGAGCACTGATGTCATTTCTGTCTGCTGACGGGACCTTTTCTCTGCATTTCCATAGGTTGAATAGGTTGCTGTGTCCACACAAACGCAGAACGCAGGGAACGCAGGGAACGCATACATCTGACCCTAGACTGACATGTTAAAGCTTAACTCCAGCTTTTGCTACACTTTACTGTACCTGCGGCTCTGTATACAGCATACCGCATGGTGTTCTTCTGTAACATGTGAGGCGCTGGATGTGTAGTATATACTGTACAGTATTTGACAAAAGTAAGTACACCCTTCACATTTTTGTAAATATTTAATCCTATCTTTCCATGTGACAACACTGAAGAAATGAGACTTTGCTACAATGTAAAGTAGTGAGTGTACAGCTTGTATAACAGTGTAAATTTACTGTCCCCTCAAAATAACTCAACACACAGCCATTAATGTCTAAACCGCTGGCAACAAAAGTCAGTACACCCCTAAGAGAAAATGTCCAAACTGGGCCCAATTAGCCATTTTCCCTCCCCGGTGTCATGTGACTCGTTAGTGTTACAAGGTCTCAGGTGTGAATGGGGGGCAGGTGTGTTAAATTTGGTGTTATCGCTCTCACTCTCTCATACTGGTCACTGTAAGTTCAACATGACACCTCATGGCAAAGAACTCTTGAGGATCTGAAAAAAAGAATTGTTGCTCTACATAAAGATGGTCTAGGCCAGTGGTGGCGAACCTTGGCACCCCAGATGTTTTGGAACTACATTTCCCATGATGCTCATGCATGCTACAATGTAGTTGAGCATCATGGGAAATGTAGTTCCAAAACATCTGGGGTGCCAAGGTTCGCCATCACTGGTCTAGGCTATAAGAAGATTGCCAAGACCCTGACACTGAGCTGCAGCACGGTGGCCAAGACCATACAGCGGTTTAACAGGACAGGTTCCCCTCAGAACAGGCCTCACCATGGTTCACCAAAGAAGTTGAGTGCCGTGCTCAGCGTCATATCCAGAGGTTGTCTTTGGGAAATAGATGTATGAGTGCTGCCAGCATTGCTGCAGAGGTTGAAGGGGTGGGGGAGGGGTCAGCCTGTCAGTGCTCAGACCATACGCCGCACACTGCATCAAATTGGTCTGCATGGCTGTCGTCCCAGAAGGAAGCCTCTTCTAAAGATGATGGACAAGAAAGCCCACAAACAGTTTGCTGAAGACAAGCAGACTAAGGACATGGATTACTGGAACCATCTCCTGTGCTCTGATGAGGCCAAGATAAACTTATATGGTGTCAGGCGTGTGTGGCGGCAACCAGGTGAGGAGTACAAAGACAAGTGTGTCTTCCTACAGTCAGGCATGGTGGTGGGAGTGTCATGGTCTGGGGCTGCATGAGTGCTGCCGGCACTGGGGAGCTACAGTTCATTGAGGGAACCATGAATGCCAACATGTACTGTGACATACTGAAGCAGAGCATGATCCCCTCCCTTCAGAGACTGGGGGGCAGGGCAGTATTCCAACATAACGACCCCAAACCCCTCCAAGATGACCACTGCCTTGCTAAAGAAGCTGAGGGTAAAGGTGATGGACTGGCCAAGCATCTCCAAGACCTAAACCCTATTGAGCATCTGTGGGAATCCTCAAACGGAAGGTGGAGGAGCGCAAGGTCTCTAACATCCACCAGCTCTGTGATGTCATCATGGAGGAGGGGAAGAGGACTCCAGTGACAACCTGTGAAGCTCTGGTGAACTCCATGCCCAAGAGGGTTAAGGCAATGCTGGAAAATAATGGTAGCCACACAAAATATTGACACTTTGGGCCCAATTTAGACATTTTCACTTAGGGGTGTGTCACGCTTTGACCACGCCCACGGCGACTAGCTAACCGAGATGTGGTAAACCGTGACTGGGATTTATACGGGAAAAGGGAATAAAGAAAATTCCTACTAAGTAATACGATTGACTGACTGTGATACTTTAACAGCCCGCACTGCCTTTGGTCACCACTAGAGGGAGACTCCACTCCAATCCAGCTGGCTGACCACACATAGGCAGATACAAATCTTACATACAATCTGGTGCACTCTAAGGGTTGGAGAGCAGTCTAGCAATTACCACACACTACTAGGATTCCTCCAGCTATCCTACAAGCTAGAACCCCGGTGTTAATCACTCTTACCACTGTCCCCACACACCACAAACGATAGCCTGCCACCACCCAACAGTTTGTCCGCAGACTGGTCTGCTGGCACACCACACACACGCAGATCTCCGTCTGGTTTACAATCTGCATGCAATCTGCCAACACACAGTGCAATTGCATACAGATTGGCATGTAGCGCAGACCAAGCAAATAGGCGCTAAATTGCAACAATCTCTCTAGAGATATGAGTCCTAGCTTAGTACACAGAAGTCACTTATTAATTTAATTTAATATCCCGAAAGTGGGCAGTGCATAAAAAATATATACAAAGCAAAAGCAGTTACAAAAATACAAAAAAGATAGACACACAATTGGCAATTTGCTATGAAAATAAAAAGGAATAAAACAGAAATAAACTTTACCGAAGCTTATCCCTTGGTAGAAGCATACCGGAAATCGTGCGGGAACTCCCCAGTTCAGAACTGGCTTCATGGAAGAACCATGTGCAAATCTCAGGTTTCCCAATCTATTGGAATATTGATGTGGGCTGGACTTTAGCCCTTGGCCAATTTACCCCAGGGGGGTGTCCCTGGCTCAGCCCACACGATGTTCTGACCTGACCAGAGTTGAATTGGCCCAGAACGGCGCTGACCGCTGGGTCAGGGATAGGAATTCTGACACCAGAGCATCGGTCTGATCGTGACAGTACCAAACACTGCCTGCCTGCCGCAATCAGGCGCCATACAACGGTTTTGTGCAATTCTCCAGGACCACACACATGCCACAGACACAGATTTACATGTACTTGTAGCCCCACACGTGAGCCACAAGAAGGAATTATTTTCATCTCTCTGCCACTAATATTTTAACTTTTATGAGAGATAAAATACATTCCTTTGATCTGATGATATCAATCCATGCTTGTAGACTGTTGGGAGCCTTCCACCGCCCCCTGCTGATTTCCACAGCCAAAATGACCAGCAGTCTTCTTTTGAAGCTTCCTGGAAGGTGACAGTTTTTGTCCATTTGTCTGGGAGGCTTCATTGGCATGTAGGTGTCAACTCTATCCTAGAGAACGGTCCTTTCTTTTCAGATGCTAAAAACAGGGCATATATGTGTGACTGATACTAAATGAATTAGCCCAAAATGACACTACATCTACAATTCACTATTTCTACAGATCACTTCATATTTCACTAACGCAAAGCTATTCTATATCTGATATTTATGTTTCAGGGTGTACTCACTTTTGTGAGATACTTGTATAGCTGCAGCTCTGTATACAGCATACTGTATGGTGTTCCTCAGTAACACGTGAGCCGGTGGATGTGCGTTGAACCTGTTGTCATTCATCAGGCCGTGTGATTGCTGCCAGGACTGTCTGGGGGAAGGGATTTCTGTATTTGCTAATTGAGCCATCAGATTGTAAAGCTGCGCCATTGTGGCAGTCGATCCGCCAGCGCTGAAATATCTTCATTGCGAGATCCTGCCGGGTACCTCATCAGCAGGTGATCAATAGCGGCCGCAATAATTGATTATGGCTGATTGGGATTGATTGCCGCTCACTTTCCTTCCACATTGATTGCTGACTAATAGCCGCTATCCCTTTCCTGTATTAACATTTCTGTCCAGCCAGCCCCGTGTGCACTTCACCTAACATTCCCGCCTGCTACACCTGCCGGCATTCCCTTCATACAGGGAAACTCCCAGTGTGCACTTCTCCTAACATTCCCGCCTGCCAGAGCCGCCGGCATTCCCTTCATACAGGGAAACTCCCAGTGTGCACTTCTCCTAACATTCCCGCCTGCCAGAGCCCCCGGCATTCCCTTCATACAGGGAAACTCCCAGTGTGCACTTCTCCTAACATTCCCGCCTGCCAGAGCCGCCTGCATTCCCTTCATACAGGAAAACTCCCAGTGTGCACTTCTCCTAACATTCCCGCCTGCTACACCTGCCGGCATTCCCTTCATACAGGGAAACTCCCAGTGTGCACTTCTCCTAACATTCCCGCCTGCCAGAGCCCCCGGCATTCCCTTCATACAGGGAAACTCCCAGTGTGCACTTCTCCTAACATTCCCGCCTGCCAGAGCCCCCGGCATTCCCTTCATACAGGGAAACTCCCCGTGTGCACTTCTCCTAACATTCCCACCGGCATTCCCTTCATACAGGGAAACTCCCAGTGTGCACTTCTCCTAACATTCCCGCCTGCTACACCTGCCGGCATTCCCTTCATACAGGGAAACTCCCAGTGTGCACTTCTCCTAACATTCCCGCCTGCCAGAGCCCCCGGCATTCCCTTCATACAGGGAAACTCCCAGTGTGCACTTCTCCTAACATTCCCGCCTGCCAGAGCCGCCGGCATTCCCTTCATACAGGGAAACTCCCAGTGTGCACTTCTCCTAACATTCCCACCGGCATTCCCTTCATACAGGGAAACTCCCAGTGTGCACTTCTCCTAACATTCCCGCCTGCCAGAGCCGCTGGCATTCCCTTCATACAGGGAAACTCCCAGTGTGCACTTCTCCTAACATTCCCGCCTGCCAGAGCCCCCGGCATTCCCTTCATACAGGGAAACTCCCAGTGTGCACTTCTCCTAACATTCCCGCCTGCCAGAGCCGCCGGCATTCCCTTCATACAGGGAAACTCCCAGTGTGCACTTCTCCTAACATTCCCACCGGCATTCCCTTCATACAGGGAAACTCCCAGTGTGCACTTCTCCTAACATTCCCGCCTGCCAGAGCCGCCTGCATTCCCTTCATACAGGAAAACTCCCAGTGTGCACTTCTCCTAACATTCCCACCGGCATTCCCTTCATACAGGGAAACTCCCAGTGTGCACTTCTCCTAACATTCCCGCCTGCCAGAGCCGCCTGCATTCCCTTCATACAGGGAAACTCCCAGTGTGCACTTCTCCTAACATTCCCACCGGCATTCCCTTCATACAGGGAAACTCCCAGTGTGCACTTCTCCTAACATTCCCGCCTGCCAGAGCCGCCTGCATTCCCTTCATACAGGAAAACTCCCAGTGTGCACTTCTCCTAACATTCCCACCTGCCAGAGCCACCTGCATTCCCTTCATACAGGGAAACTCCCAGTGTGCACTTCTCCTAACATTCCCGCCTGCCAGAGCCGCCTGCATTCCCTTCATACAGGAAAACTCCCAGTGTGCACTTCTCCTAACATTCCCGCCTGCCAGAGCCGCCTGCATTCCCTTCATACAGGGAAACTCCCAGTGTGCACTTCTCCTAACATTCCCACCGGCATTCCCTTCATACAGGGAAACTCCCAGTGTGCACTTCTCCTAACATTCCCGCCTGCCAGAGCCGCCTGCATTCCCTTCATACAGGGAAACTCCCAGTGTGCACTTCTCCTAACATTCCCACCGGCATTCCCTTCATACAGGGAAACTCCCAGTGTGCACTTCTCCTAACATTCCCACCTGCCAGAGCCACCTGCATTCCCTTCATACAGGGAAATTCCCAGTGTGAACTTCTTCTAACATTCCCACTTGCCATCTTGCGTACCATCTGGAGCCGGAACCAGAAATGATGTGACGGCGCCCTACGCGTTTCGTCATAGACGTCCTCAGCAGAGTATAGTACATACTTTTTTGCACCAACATTAGTTGGACTTTTATTCTATTTTATTTATATGTTTGCTACCTACCTGAGGGATCACGAGCATGCCACCAGTATACCCACCACAGGGTTACCACATCACCACCACTCAGGGATTCACCAATTGTGCTGCACGATATATGGACTGTTGTTACTATGCATATGTAGTCACCATATTATTTCTGCACACTATTTGGATGCACTGCCACTTTACCTATTGAAGATCTATTATTGATCACCTAATTTATTCATTACTTAAGCTGTGTATTAATGATCATACCCTGCACCCGTCCACTATACCCAAGTGTGCACTCTCACCGGTTTTCACTAGGTGAGCTTACACTCCTTTATAGCCACTCACCTTTTGGCTAGTTGTTTTGTATGGTACATACTTTTTTGCACCAACATTAGTTGGACTTTTATCTTTCATTCATTTGTGTTCTTGCCTTTTTTTATGCACCACCAGTTTATGCTATCTAGATTCTAGTTTCATCATTAATAGTGTATTTATTATTTATTGTCATTTTACAACTGTCTTTCCATAGCTTTTACATTTTTTACACCTCTTACACATTTATCTCTTTCATTTATCCACTGCCTTGGCAGCGCCACACCCCTTGCCTGTTTCCACCATGAGATAAAAACCCAATGGGTACTCTTCACCCCGATGCGTTGTGGGTAGAAAGCTGCAATGACCTTGCCATCCTTTTCCTGGCGAGGACTGTTGGCAGGAGTACAGAGAGTAGATGCAGAGACATAAATCCCGCTCTCTCGTTGTACACGCACACACGTTAAATCCCCTCTTTATTTTTTGTTAAGCAGTTTTATGCCATAAAGGAAGGCGAGGGAATCTTTTAAGAAGGCTTTACGGGGTTTTTTTGGCAGCTAAGAGCATCTTGGGTCAGTGAAGAGAGTGGGAGCGGCTTAAAGCAAAAAGTTTTGTATTTTTGGTCATTTTAAAGGTCGCTAAATTTCATTTATTTCCTCTTTAACTTGTCCTTTTTGCCATGTTTTCATACTTGTCATATAGAGATCTGTAGGTGCGCCCTCCAGTGGATGCCTGCTGTGTGGACAGGTGTAAGCTGGGTAAGTGCAATGCGTTTCAGTACACGGCGCTGTGCGTTGCCTTTCATAGTGGATGGCACCCCAGTGCACGGTGCAGTAATACAAATGTAATGAATGTTGGGTGGCTGCCATGGAGAAAAGCATCCTGGGAGTTTTCTGGTGCGTTGGTGAACATTGTCATACTATAACCTTCAGCTTAAGGCGTGTTATCCCGCTATGATTCACCCTAGAAGTGACCGGACCCCCGCAGTGCTGCCACTCCAGGCATGCAAAATCCACCACAAGTGCCGACCAATGGCGGAAGAGTCCAGAACCGTACAACAGCTGACACGCCCCCCCCCCCCCCTTTCAGGGTTCAGGGAATACAAGTTTGATGGACTCTGGGAAGCAGATGTCAGAGAAATCCTGAACTGCATTGCTTGAGATGGAATCGGAAGGGTCCAATGACACGGCTTTACCAAACCAGGACTACCGGGGGGGAGGGGGGGGAAACCTTCCGCCCCGTCGGACTCCCTTACCTTCCGCCCCGTCGGACTCCCTTACCTTCCGCCCCGTCGGACTCCCTTACCTTCCGCCCCGTCGGACTCCCTTACCTTCCGCCCCGTCGGACTCCCTTACCTTCCGCCCCGTCGGACTCCCTTACCTTCCGCCCCGTCGGACTCCCTTACCTTCCGCCCCGTCGGACTCTATTTGGGCTCCAGTTCATAGGTTCCCGCCCAGTGTTCTCTCCTTAGTAAGGATGCATTGTACATCCTAATTCATGAGAAAATAAAAAGGGTGGATGAGGGACACATATAAAGTATAGCTGTCCTAGGGGGGAGGGAGGGGCACATATACAGCATAGGGGAAGGGCCGTAGGGGAAGGGCTGTGAGGGAGGGACTGTAGGGCAAGGGCTGTGATGAAGGGACTGTAGGGGGAGGGCTGTGATGGGGGGACTGTAGGGGAAGGGCTGTGATGGGGGGACTGTAGGGGGAGGGCTGTGATGGGGGGGACTGTAGGGGGAGGGCTGTGAGGGAGGGACTGTAGGGGAAGGGCTGTGATGGGGGAACTGTAGGGGAAGGGCTGTGAGGGAGGGACTGTAGGGGGAAGGGCTGTGAGGGAGGGACTGTAGGGGAAGGGCTGTGATGGGGGGACTGTAGGGGGAGGGCTGTGATCGGGGGACTGTAGGGGGAAGGGCTGTGATGGGGGGACTGTAGGGGAAGGGCTGTGATGGGGGGACTTTAGGGGGAGGGCTGTGATGGAGGGACTGTAGGGGAAGGGCTGTGAGGGGGGGACTGTAGGGGGAGGGCTGTGATGGGGGGACTGTAGGGGGAGGGCTGTGAGGGAGGGACTGTAGGGGAAGGGCTGTGATGGGGGAACTGTAGGGGAAGGGCTGTGAGGGAGGGACTGTAGGGGGAAGGGCTGTGAGGGAGGGACTGTAGGGGAAGGGCTGTGATGGGGGGACTGTAGGGGGAGGGCTGTGATCGGGGGACTGTAGGGGGAAGGGCTGTGATGGGGGGACTGTAGGGGAAGGGCTGTGATGGGGGGACTTTAGGGGGAGGGCTGTGATGGAGGGACTGTAGGGGAAGGGCTGTGAGGGAGGGACTGTGATGGGGGGACTGTAGGGGAAGGGCTGTGAGGGAGGGGCTGTGATGGGCGGACTGTAGGGGAAGGGCTGTGATGGAGGGACTGTAGGGGAAGGGCTGTGAGGGAGGGACTGTAGGGGGAGGGCTGTGATGGAGGGACTGTAGGGGGAGGGCTGTGATGGAGGGACTGTAGGGGGAGGGCTGTGATGAAGGAACTGTAGGGGGAGGGCTGTGATGGGGGGACTGTAGGGGGAGGGCTGTGATGGAGGGATTGTAATATTCCACAGATGAGTGGGGGATGGGTTTTCCTCCTCTATATTCAGCGATAAGCCTCGGGTAATGCGCCGGGCCGCTGTGTGCCGCACGCGGTGTAATTGGCTGCATTTTCACACTTTTAATGCGGTAAATCCCTGTAATTAAATTTGATATGAAGTGCCTGGAATGCGATATTACTCAGCGACTTTAGGTGCGGGAAGTGCTTGTTGCCGGTTTAGGAGAGACGCATTTGGTTAATTCCTAACATGTCTGCGATAATAAAGACCGGCTGGTGACAGCGGGAGAAGAATTAAAGTGGAATCCCAGGTAGGCGTTGTTACCGTGTCTCCGCTCCAAGCAGTGGAAGTTTGTTGAAAACGTTCGGTGATTGGTATCAGAAAACAAAACCGAAGATACAAATTACTTTTATTGGCCTTGGAAATAATCGTCATCCTTCACATCACACTTTTGGTGACATTTATAAAGCTTGTGGAAACGGTCAGCAAAGCCTCTTTAACTGATGTTACGTGTTCTTGGATTGCCGTAATACCGGCGACTTT
This sequence comes from Pelophylax lessonae, assembly GCF_965119305.1. Classification (NCBI taxonomy): domain Eukaryota; kingdom Metazoa; phylum Chordata; class Amphibia; order Anura; family Ranidae; genus Pelophylax; species Pelophylax lessonae. Next base: position 585,285 of record NC_138778.1, read on the forward strand.
TATGACTCTTTAACGGGATGTGTATACTCCAATCTCAGATATCGGCTGTATATATATATAGCTGCCACCGCACACAAATCAGGGATAAAAATGGGCCCAGGTGCACAGCAGAGACTGCGGTGCATATAAACCACAAAACAGAGCGGCACTCACTGGTGTTGAAAGGTAAACGCACAATGACGGTTTGAAGACGAGCTCGTGCCTCATCGAAATGTTGATTAAAACTGTCATTGTGCATTTACCTTTTAAGACCCGGGAGTGCCGCTTTCTTTTGTGGTTTACATGTGTGGTAAGATCTGGGGGCGGCGTGTAACGGGGAAGATCTGGGGGGGGCGGCGTGTAATGGGGAAGATCTGGGGGCAGCATGCGCGGCAAGATCTGGGGGCTGCTTGTAACGGGGAAGATTTGGGGGAGGGGGGCGGCGTGTAACGGGGGAAGATCTGGGGGCAGCATGCGCGGCAAGATCTCGGGGTGGCGTGTAACGGGGAAGATCTGGGGGCGGCGTGCGTGGTAAGATCTCGGGGCGACGTGTATCGGGGTAGATCTCGGGGCGACGTGTATCGGGGAAGATCTGGGGGCGTCGTGCGCAGTAAGATCTCAGGGCGACGTGTGTCGGGGAAGATCTGGGGACGCCATGTAACCGGGAAGATTTGGGGGCGGCATGCGCGGCAAGATCTGGGGGCAGCGTGTATCGGGGAAGATCTGGGGGTGGCGTGCGCGGTAAGATCTCGGGGCAACGTGTATCGGGTAAGATCTGGGGGCGGCGTGCGTGGTAAGATCTCGGGGCGACGTGTATTGGGGAAGATCTCGGGGCGGCGTGCGTGGTAAGATCTCAGGGCGATGTGTATCGGGGAAGATCCCGGGGCGGCGTGCGCGGTAAGATCCCGGGGCGGCGTGCGCGGTAAGATCTCAGGGCAACGTGTATCGGGGAAGATCTGGGGGCGGCGTGCGCAGTAAGATCTCAGGGCGACGTGTGTCGGGGAAGATCTGGGGACGGCATGTAACCGGGAAGATCTGGAGGCGGCGTGCGCGGTAAGATCTCGGGGTGGCGTGTGCGGTAAGATCTCGGGGCAACGTGTATCGGGGAAGATCTGGGGGCGGCGTACGCGGTAAGATCTCGGGGTGGCGTGTAGCGGGAAGGGATCCATGGCGGATGGCAGCAGCTGAACCCTCTATATATTATGGATTGCTTCCTCTGCAATGCAGTTTCCGCACGCGCTCTCGTCTTCTGTAACGGGGAAGATCTGCGGGCGGCGTGTATCGGGGAAGATCTGGGGGCGGCGTGCGCGGTAAGATCTCGGGGTGGCGTGTAGCGGGAAGGGATCCATGGCGGATGGCAGCAGCTGAACCCTCTATATATTATGGATTGCTTCCTCTGCAATGCAGTTTCCGCACGCGCTCTCGTCTTCTGTAACGGGGAAGATCTGCGGGCGGCGTGTATCGGGGAAGATCTGGGGGCGGCGTGCGTGGTAAGATCTCGGGGCGACGTGTATTGGGGAAAATCTCGGGGCGGCGTGCACGGTAAGATCTCGGGGCAACGTGTATCGGGGAAGATCTGGGGGCGTCGTGCGCAGTAAGATCTCAGGGCGACGTGTGTCGGGGAAGATCTGGGGACGCCATGTAACCGGAAAGATCTGCAGGCGGCGTGTGCGGTAAGATCTGGGGGCGGCATGCGCGGCAAGATCTGGGGGCGGCGTGTAACGGGGAAGATCTGGGGGTGGCGTGCGTGGTAAGATCTCGGGGCGACGTGTATTGGGGAAGATCTCGGGGCGGCGTGCGTGGTAAGATCTCGGGGCGACGTGTATCGGGGAAGATCTCGGGGCGGCGTGCGCGGTAAGATCCCGGGGCGGCGTGCGCGGTAAGATCTCAGGGCAACGTGTATCGGGGAAGATCTGGGGGCGGCGTGTAACCGGGAAGATCTGCGAGCGGCGTGCGCGGTAAGATCTCGGGGCAACGTGTATCGGGTAAGATCTGGGGGTGGCGTGCGCGGTAAGATCTCGGGGCAACGTGTATCGGGTAAGATCTGGGGGTGGCGTGCGCGGTAAGATCTCGGGGCAACGTGTATCGGGTAAGATCTGGGGGTGGCGTGCGCGGTAAGATCTCAGGGCAACGTGTATCGGGTAAGATCTGGGGGTGGCGTGTAACCGGGAAGATCTGCGAGCGGCGTGCGCGGTAAGATCTCGGGGCAACGTGTATCGGGTAAGATCTGGGGGCGGCATGCGCGGCAAGATCTGGGGGCGGCGTGTAACGGGGAAGATCTGGGGGTGGCGTGCGTGGTAAGATCTCGGGGCGACGTGTATTGGGGAAGATCTCGGGGCGGCGTGCGTGGTAAGATCTCGGGGCGACGTGTATCGGGGAAGATCTCGGGGCGGCGTGCGCGGTAAGATCCCGGGGCGGCGTGCGCGGTAAGATCTCAGGGCAACGTGTATCGGGGAAGATCTGGGGGCGGCGTGTAACCGGGAAGATCTGCGAGCGGCGTGCGCGGTAAGATCTCGGGGCAACGTGTATCGGGTAAGATCTGGGGGTGGCGTGCGCGGTAAGATCTCGGGGCAACGTGTATCGGGTAAGATCTGGGGGTGGCGTGCGCGGTAAGATCTCGGGGCAACGTGTATCGGGTAAGATCTGGGGGTGGCGTGCGCGGTAAGATCTCGGGGCAACGTGTATCGGGTAAGATCTGGGGGTGGCGTGCGCGGTAAGATCTCGGGGCGACGTGTATCGGGGAAGATCTCGGGGCGGCGTGCGTGGTAAGATCTCGGGGCGACGTGTATCGGGGAAGATCTCGGGGCGGCGTGCGCGGTAAGATCCCGGGGCGGCGTGCGCGGTAAGATCTCAGGGCAACGTGTATCGGGGAAGATCTGGGGGCGGCGTGCGCAGTAAGATCTCAGGGCGACGTGTGTCGGGGAAGATCTGGGGACGGCATGTAACCGGGAAGATCTGCGAGCGGCGTGTGCGGTAAGATCTCGGGGCGGCGTGCGCGGTAAGATCTCGGGGCGGCGTGCGCGGTAAGATCTCGGGGCAACGTGCGCGGTAAGATCTTGGGGCGGCGTGCGCGGTAAGATCTCGGGGTGGCGTGTAGCGGGAAGGGATCCATGGCGGATGGCAGCAGCTGAACCCTCTATATATTATGGATTGCTTCCTCTGCAATGCAGTTTCCGTCTTCTGTTCAGGCTGTAAAATAAATGTGAAGAAGAATTGTATTTGTGACTCGCAGACGCCGGAGTTCCTGTGACTCCGCCACATTTCATTGCGGCCATTTTGTTGGTGATAGACGTGGAAGTCCTCTGGCAGCGCCTGGCTGAGTGTAAGCGGATATTCGGCGTGTCCGGTAATGGCGGCATCGAGCTGTAAATCTCGGCAGTCCCGGAACTTTCTGTGTGAAGTGCCTCTCCTCTAATTAGTTTATAGAGATGATTGGTTTATGGACCTCTCTGGAGATCGGTGGAATTGGCTTCACCTCCCGCTAATCCATTCACAGAAGTACAATCCAATATCTCTTCCCTTACATCGGCTTCTGGAAAAAAATTGTCTTAAAGAGACCCTGTCACTATTCAGGGGACATGTGAAAGCGCTTGTCTAAGGTCCACCCCTGAGCACTTTGTACTCGCCCCTCCAGTGCTACCTTTTCTGTCCGGTGTTCAGGCCGATGGGTTGCAGTGTCTGTGACCTCATATAGAGTTGTGATTTTGTGTCTTTCACCTTTTATCATCTCCATTCTGTGTCCTCATGGTTTTCCTGTGATTGGTTTTTGCTAGGATAATGCTTCCAGCACTCACTCTCCAGTGCTCTATGCTGGTAGAGCTGAGTAACAGCCACACCCATCAGCACAAGTGTCCTCCCACAGACATGTGTTGTATGGAAGGGGGAGGGGAAGTGTCTGACCAGATCTTGGACCACACATGGTGTCTACAGGTTCAGCCTCAGATTCCGTTCCTTTGTAATCTGCAAAGGGATTTCTTCCTACTTTCCATCTTACCGCCAGGACATGATGGTCCACGCCAGCCCGAAGGTGTGTGATCAATGGACTATTACACCTCTGACACCCCATTCCAAAACCATGGCCATTAATATAGAGCTACCCCTTCCTCCTCCCCCCCATGGCTATTAATATAGAGCTACCCCCTTCCTCCTCCCCCCATGGCTATTAATATAGAGCTACCCCCTTCCTCCTCCCCCCCATGGCTATTAATATAGAGCTACCCCCTTCCTCCTCCCCCCCCCCATGGCTATTAATATAGAGCTACCCCCTTCCTCCTCCCCCCATGGCTATTAATATAGAGCTACCCCCTTCCTCCTCCCCCCCATGGCTATTAATATAGAGCTACCCCCTTCCTCCTCCCCCCATGGCTATTAATATAGAGCTACCCCCTTCCTCCTCCCCCCATGGCTATTAATATAGAGCTACCCCCTTCCTCCTCCCCCCATGGCTATTAATATAGAGCTACCCCCTTCCTCCTCCCCCCATGGCTATTAATATAGAGCTACCCCCTTCCTCCTCCCCCCATGGCTATTAATAAAGAGCTACCCCCTTCCTCCTTCCCCCCCCCCATGGCTATTAATAAAGAGCTACCCCCTTCCTCCTCCCCCCCCCCATGGCTATTAATATAGAGCTACCCCCTTCCTCCTCCCCCCATGGCTATTAATATAGAGCTACCCTCTTCCTCCTCCTCCCCCCCATGGCTATTAATATAGAGCTACCCCCTTCCTCCTCCCCCCCATGGCTATTAATATAGAGCTACCCCCTTCCTCCTCCCCCCCATGGCTATTAATATAGAGCTACCCCCTTCCTCCTCCCCCCATGGCTATTAATATAGAGCTACCCCCTTCCTCCTCCCCCCATGGCTATTAATATAGAGCTACCCCCTTCCTCCTCCCCCCATGGCTATTAATATAGAGCTACCCCCTTCCTCCTCCCCCCATGGCTATTAATATAGATCTACCCCCTTCCTCCTCCCCCCATGGCTATTAATATAGATCTACCCCACTTCCTTCTTACCCCCATGGCCATTAATATAGATCTACCCCCTCCCCCCCCATGGCTATTAATATAGATCTACCCCCTTCCTCCTCCCCCCATGGTTATTAATATAGAGCTACCCAGTTCCTCCTCCCCCCATGGCCATTAATATAGAGCTACCCCCTTCCTCCTCCCCCCATGGCTATTAATATAGAGCTACCCCCTTCCTCCTCCCCCCATGGCTATTAATATAGGGCTACCCCCTTCCTCCTCCCCCCATGGCTATTAATATAGAGCTACCCCCCCCCCCCATGGCCATTAATATAGAGCTACCCCTCTTTGTTACTCTACCATCCTCCACTCTTCTGGGAAAATGTTCTACAAGGTGTTGGAGGGGGTCAGCAAAGTTCGGTCCAAGGAAGTAGGGAGCCATCAAGGGAACCGGTCACTTGGCCTGAAGGCACATGGACACCTCCCCATCATATCCACATGACTGTGACTCTACCATCCTCCACTCTTCTGGGAAGACGTTCTACAAGATTCTGGAGGGGGTCTGTGGGAAGTTTTCCCATTTGTGAGTTCAGGTACTGAAGGGGAAGACCAGGCTCACCATCAGTGTTCAATTCATCCCAAAGGTGATCAGTAGGGATGAGGTCAGGACTCTGTACTCTGTACCACTGGATTTCCTCCACACCAAACTGGTCACACCATGTCTTTATGGAGCTGGCTTTGTACAGAGAGAGAGAGAGGGGGGGCAACAGAGTGTGAACAGTAATGCTTTGTACACGGGGGGCAGGCCTCCATTCAGTTTTCTCCACCCCTCTCCGCCAATCCTTCCACTGGCCTCTATTCAGTGTCCTCCACCCATCTCTGCCAATCCTTCCACTGGCCTCCATTCAGTGTCCTCCACCCCTCTCCGCCAATCCTTCCACTGGCCTCCATTCGGTTTTCTCCACTCCTCTCTGCCAATCCCTCCACTGGTCTCCAATCAGTGTCCTCCACTCCTCTCTGCCAATCTCTCCACTGGTCTCCATTCAGTGTCCTCCACTCCTCTCTGCCAATCCCTCCACTGGCCTCCATTCAGTGTCCTCCACCTCTCTCTGCAAATCCCTCCACTGGCCTCCATTCAGTGTCCTCCACCCCTCTCTACCAATCCCTCCACTGGCCTCCATTCAGTGTCCTCCACTCCTCTCTGCCAATCCCTCCACTGGCCTCCATTCAGTGTCCTCCACCCCTCTCTACCAATCCCTCCACTGGCCTCCATTCAGTGTCCTCCACCCCTCTCTACCTATCCCTCCACTGGTCTCCATTCAGTGTCCTCCACCCCTCTCTACCAATCCCTCCACTGGCCTCCATTCGGTGTCTTCCACCCCTCTCTGCCAATCCCTTCACTGGCCTCCATTCAGTGTCCTCCACCTCTCTCTATCAATCCCTCCACTGGCCTCCATTCAGTGTCCTCCACTCTTCTCTACCAATCCCTCCACTGGCCTCCATTCAGTGTCCTCCACTCCTCTCTGCCAATCCCTTCACTGGCTTCTGCTCATCCACTGATTTCAAATCAAAATACTAACAATATGCGAAGCCATAAAAAAAAAAAATCGACCCAGAGCTACATCACCTCCCCATCTAATAATATCACCCAAACTGCCCCCTCTGGTCCTCCTGCTCTCTCATCACCCTCCCATGCTTTCCTCCAGGACTTCTCTAGAGCCTTTCCCATCCTGTGGAACTCCCTACCTCAGTCTATCTGACTATCTACTACTTTGTCCATGTTTAGGGGATCCCTTCTCTTCAGGGAATCCTGTCCCACCTCCACCTAAAATCTGAGCTTTTACTTCCTTTATAAAGTCGTCCCAAACAGTTATTGTGTCAAATTCCAATGAGGTGGGAGAGTCCCATATGGGACCCCCTCCCAGTTCAGAACTCTCACTGGTCTGGTGATGGATATGACAACATTTTTTGTTTTTTAAACTTTTATTCTGTTTCCTGGCGATGTGTCCTCGTCATTGCAATTTACACCGGTCTTTGCTTTTCAAGGTGGACAGACATGACCACCTGCTGTTTGACCAATCAAAATGTGCTGAAGAGAAGACGGCACCACCGCCGCCATGCCAGAAAAGTGCCGCACTCTGCAGATATGAAAACGTGTGCCATGTACAGAGGCGCTCTTCTTCTCTAATTCGGTTAAGGTATTTGTCTCGGCGTCTGTGAGAGACGGCGTCACACTCTCAGCGCTTATTGCGTGAATGCGCTACGTCTCACGTTTTCCAATCAGCCTCATAGCATGACCTCTTCTTCTGTGGGCTCGTGTCTCCCCAAGAAGTCTTCCTCACTGCATTGGCTACACGCCTTGTATTTACCTTCAATGTCTACTGATAAGTGCTGGCCTGAGGATCCGTCGAAATCTTAGCGTGGAGCTCAGGGAAGCCGAGCAGAGGTCAGAGAAGGAGATTGGTTTTCTGGAGCCTCGTCTTTCAGATAACCGTGTTTATTGTGTGAAAGCCACGGCCGCATTTGGGTTATGTGGGTTCCAAGCTGAGAGCCCACAGCTTGGATAGGAAGGAGGACTTCTGTCTGATCCACATGGGCCGAATAACCGGCGACATCGGCCAGTTCAATTAAAACCGGCTGACATTCGGCCTGTGTGTATGGCAGCCAGTCCGACAGAAAACAAGCAGGCTGAAAAACCAGTAGCTGATTAGTGGCTCCTGATCATCGCTCTGTCAGTGACCAGGGTGTCCTGGCGGGGGGCCACCCCCCCGTACAATAGCACAGCTGGGGATATCGCTGTACTATCATCGGCTTGCTAGTACAGCGCCTCCGGACGGAGCGGTCTGTCAGGCTAGACTGCATTGTTTGCAATGGCTAGTTTGTGTTTGGCACAGAGAGACAGCATTGTGGTAAATGTTAGCTGCTTCTTCTGGGCCGAAGATTTGTGGGAATTTCGTTTTTTTTTTTTTTTCTGACTGATACAAGCCATGCCAACTAATCCTTGGCACAGGAAGCAGGTTCAGTGCTTGTTGGAATTGCGGACTTAAAGTGGGTGTAATCCCTCCATATCCCCATTGAAGTGACTGACCTCAGGTGATATAGAGAGGAGACAAATCCTACTACATAAGTTGTACCCATTTTTCTGCAGCCCTCACTCCTCTACATCCGTTCAAAGTCCAGAGTTTACACAGCATTTCTCAGCTCCAGAAGGCAGGGGGCGGGGATCTGTTGTCACACACTGCACAGCATAGGATGGAGAGTGTAATCTGAGACCTGAGTGGGGTACGGACAAGACCTGACCCGCCTTCACCCATTAACGAAGTCTCACAGGGAAACATGCACAGCTGAGGTCAATAAGGCCTGACCTCAAGCATTTAATTACTTCAATACCGGGCACTTTCACCCCCTTCCTGCCCAGGCCAGTTTTCAGCTTTCAGCGCTGTCACACTTTGAATGACAATTGTGATGTCACACAACACTGTAGTAAAAATCACATTATTTATTGTACAAAAAACAAAATAAAAGCACATACCGATCACAATTATAAAACCATATGTGATAGAAACCATCAACCAAACTGCATGTAGTCTGCATGTAAATACAAATACTCTGCATTTACGCAGCAGGGCTCCCGTTCCCTCCAGGGGCAAGGTGTAGCCATGGGCACTTGTTTTGCATCGACTTACTCCAACTTGTACCTGGGGGGATGGGAGCGAGAACTGTTTTCAGAGGACACTCTGGCAGAGTACACATGCCATGCATCTGTATGGCTACGTTATATCGATGATATTTTTATGATGTGGACTGGGACTGATCATCAACTCAAAATGTTTGTAGATGGACTAAACGCTAACCGGTTTAATTCAAGACTTACACTGAATAGTCATCCCAACAATATCACTTTTCTAGACCTTCACATTTTTAAAGATAAATTGAAAAAAGGTGATACTTGTGCCTTTTATACTTGTCATTCTGAGTGTGACATATATTGTTTATACCACTTACCTGGTGCGTAACCCTGTGAGCTGGCAATCAGGAGGTGAGCCCTGTTGTCCCCTGGGGGGTATATATATATATATATAAATTACAGGGTCTGCATGGCCAGGATTGGTTTATGGCTGCTCCCCTGTTTTACGCTTTTGTTGTGTGTCTTTTGGATACAGCGTGTATTGATACTTGTACTTAGACACATGTATATGTGTGTGTGTGTGTGTGTGTGTGCATATATATATATATATATATATATATATATATACTTGTGTATGTGTGTGTGTATATATATATATACTTGTGTATGTGTGTGTGTGTGTGTGTGTATATATATATATACTTGTGTATGTGTGTGTATGTGTGTGTGTATATATATATATACTTGTGTATGTGTGTGTGTGTGTGTGTGTGTGTATATATATATATACTTGTGTATGTGTGTGTGTATATATATATATACTTGTGTATGTGTGTATGTATGTATGTATATATATATGTATGTATATATATATGTATGTATATATATATATATATATATATATATATATATATATATATATATATATATATATATATTAGAGCTGCACGATTCTGGCCAAAATGAGAATCACGATTTTTTAGCTTGGAATAAAGATCACGATTCTCTCACGATTCTCTGTGTAACAAAAAAAATTGGGATAACTTTACTGTTACGTTTTTTTTTATTCATTAAAGTTTATTAATTGCGTTTGAAAGACTGCTGCGCAAATACAGTGTGACATAAAATATTACAACAATCGCCATTTTATTCTGTAGGGTCTCTGCTAAAAAAATATATAAAATGTTTGGGGGTTCTAAGTACTTTTCTAGCAAAAAAAAATGATTTTAAACTCGCAAGCAACAAGTGTCATAAAAAGCTCCAGTCTTTAAGAGGTTAAACTTCCTTTCTCCCTGGCAGAGGGAAGGAAAAGATACAATGTAATCATTTTGTTTATAGTTACTGGGAGTTTTCCACAGCTGTTTTCTCTGCTCCCTCAGCTATGCAAAGAATCGAGAATATCTCAGGTTTAGATCGTCAGGGGGGGTGAATCGAGATCGCGATTTTTCATACAATTAATCGTGCAGCTCTAATAAATATATATAAAATAAAATATCTTTTTGCCCCTTAGTTGGTGAATTCTTGCCGTTAGGCGAATGGCCTCCAAGCTATATTGGCTGATTTGCACTGACGTATTCGAGTAAGGAGATCGTTATCCTGCTGCACGATATTACGTATATTTTGGGATATGTGTCTTTTATATTTCCCTTTTTTGTAGGAATATTCTTTTTTCCCCTTTTGTATCTGGGCACCAGTCGGATCTACTCCTCCACATTCTATCCCCCCCCCCTTTTCTTTCCTCTGTTCCTTATTTGTCCTATATTAGGATGATATTTATAGGCGATATATATCATTTATACTGGTGTGTGTTCCCACGTCCATCCTATACCCCTTTTTCCATGCCGGTTTCTATCAGGACCTATGGCACAGCGAGTCCTGTTTTATGGGAATATCCCTTATTACCGGTTATGACAATAATGCTTGTATATCTATTATGGGTTGTATTCACTTTATTCTATTTATGTTCAGATGAGCTCCTGAAGAAGTGACGCGTTGTGAAACATGTAGAGCTTGAACCTTATCCGCATTGACAGCCACCGGGGGACCCCGATACTTCAGAGGTCTTTCAGTGGCAGACGACATGCAGTTTGGTTGATGGTTTTAGAATTGTGATGTTATGCGCTTTTATTTCGTTTTTTGTACAATAAATAAATGATGTGATTTTTACTAGTCCCTAAAAAGTCCATGTTTTTCTAGTTCCTATTCAATGTAGTTATGGGATGTGGTACAGAGTATTATGTTGTATGCACCATTGGTACCGCCCCACGGTAGTGTAACCCCCCCCCCCCCCTTTTCTGTCAATACATGCCACACTGTATCCATATGACATTTTTATCATTTTATTCACACAAATAGAGATTTCTTTTGGTGGTATTTAATCTCCTCTGGGGGTTTTATTCTTTGCTGAATAAGTGAAGAGGTCATTGTAGCCGTATTAGTGAACTTCCAACAGACAATTGAGAGATTTTGTGTTTTTTTAACATTTTTGTGAATCAGTACTGCTTAGATCTTGATGAAGGGGACATTCCCCGAAACCTTGTCCTGAAAAATTGTATGTTAGTGCAAATAAAGTATCACGGACAGAACTCAATTGTCTCTGAATAAGTGAAAAAAGACAGAAAATTAAAAAATAAAGTTTTTCTTCATTTCTGTTATAAAATTTTGCAAATAAATAATTTTCATAAATTGACACCACAATGCATTGTGCCCCATTTCTTTGGTGAAAATACCCCAAATCAGTGAAAAATTTTGTCTACAGGAAAGTTATAACATTCACACACTGAGGGATATATATCTGAAAATCGATCAATCCTGATGTACTGACGGCCATTCTCAATTATTATTTTTTTTTTTAACATCCGGTCACCAGTACAGTGACATCATATAATGTGTGTGGGGTGATCCGGGTGTCACCATTACAGTGACATCATATAATGGGTGTGGGGTGATCAGGGTGTCACCATTACAGCACAATCATATAATGTGTGTGGGGTGTCCAGGGTAACACCAGTACAGTGACATCATATAACGGGTGTGGGGTGTCCAGGGTAACACCAGTACAGTGACATCATATAACGGGTGTGGGGTGTCCAGGGTAACACCAGTACAGTGACATCATATAACGGGTGTGGGGTGTCCAGGGTAACACCAGTACAGTGACATCATATAACGGGTGTGGGGTGTCCAGGGTAACACCAGTACAGTGACATCATATAACGGGTGTGGGGTGATCGGGGTGTCACCAGTACAGTGACATCATATAACGGATGTGGGGTGATCGGGGTGTCACCAGTACAGTGACATCATATAACGGGTGTGGGGTGTCCAGGGTAACACCAGTACAGTGACATCATATAACGGGTGTGGGGTGTCCAGGGTAACACCAGTACAGTGACATCATATAACGGGTGTGGGGTGATCGGGGTGTCACCAGTACAGTGACATCATATAACAGGTGTGGGGTGATCGGGGTGTCACCAGTACAGTGACATCATATAACGGATGTGGGGTGATCGGGGTGTCACCAGTACAGTGACATCATATAACAGGTGTGGGGTGATCAGGACTGGCTGGCACTGAATGGTGACAGTAGGGAAAAAAATAATTTTATTTATTTTTTTTATTTATTTTTTTTTTTACATTTTTTTTTTTAACACTGACCAGAGCAATCTATTGTTACCATAGTAACACTGACCAGAGCAATCTATTGTTACCATAGTAACACTGACCAGAGCAATCTATTGTTACCATAGTAACACTGACCAGAGCAATCTATTGTTACCATAGTAACACTGACCAGCGCAATCTATTGTTACCATAGTAACACTGACCAGCGCAATCTATTGTTACCATAGTAACACTGACCAGAGCAATCTATTGTTACCATAGTAACACTGACCAGAGCAATCTATTGTTACCATAGTAACACTGACCAGCGCAATCTATTGTTACCATAGTAACACTGACCAGCGCAATCTATTGTTACCATAGTAACACTGACCAGAGCAATCTATTGTTACCATAGTAACACTGACCAGCGCAATCTATTGTTACCATAGTAACACTGACCAGCGCAATCTATTGTTACCATAGTAACACTGACCAGCGCAATCTATTGTTACCATAGTAACACTGACCAGAGCAATCTATTGTTACCATAGTAACACTGACCAGAGCAATCTATTGTTACCATAGTAACACTGACCAGCGCAATCTATTGTTACCATAGTAACACTGACCAGAGCAATCTATTGTTACCATAGTAACACTGACCAGAGCAATCTATTGTTACCATAGTAACACTGACCAGCGCAATCTATTGTTACCATAGTAACACTGATGGTAAAGTGATCAGGATTTTTACACATTGGTTGCTTATAGCAGTGCATTAGATTGGTATAAGCAAACATTTTACTGAATAAATGAAATCATTCAGGCTATGTTATGTTTTGATTAGTTGTGATTGGCCAGAGGTAATCACATGCTACAGATGGGATGTGATTGGCCCAGTCTGTACCAAGTAATCACAACTAGCAACACAATTGTATACAATGGATGGCATGAAAGGAAGCTGTAATGTGACCTGCTCTGATTGGTCACAGCAGTCACATGGTAGTGGCAGTGAGCCCATACAGTGATCAGTCATAGGCTGTGTCTGGAGGACGCAGCCGGTGACAGGACGAGCCGCTGCACGGCCCCGCGATCCGCGAGGATGTCATATGACGAGAGGCCCGCCAAGCCGCCATCTTGTTATAGGCTGGGTGGGAAGTGGTTAATCCACGCCGTATAACGAAGAGGAATGTACATAACTTGCAGGACTGTCTTCGGGTTATATGACTCTAAGCCTGGTCACCAAAATCTCATCAACTGGCCTTCGATGGATTGAAATTGGTCAGGTTCAGTGGGGACAGACAAATCATTGGTCTGTGTGGGGTCAATCTATCAATCAACTTCTGTCCTACAGAGAAGATGGAAAACTGCAGCCGCTGATCATTGTATTCTAGCATTGCCGGGATAGGGGGGGGGGGTTCCTCCATCCATCCATCCATCCATCCATCGAAGGGACTTGTTTCTTTCTTTGTTCAGCCTGTTGGCCATGTAAGTGTGCAGAGCGATAGAATGAGGGAATGTAGAAATTCTTGTATACGTGACTGGTCCTCTTTAATGAACAGACCCCCCCCCCGTGTCTCTGGACTTTGCCTGCCTCGCTCATGGCTGTTTTTTAATCTCATTTCAGATGAAAACGGTCAGCGTGGCTCTCGTCTTGTGTCTGAATGTGGGAGTGGATCCTCCGGATGTGGTGAAGACCACACCCTGTGCCCGCCTGGAGTGCTGGATCGGTGAGTAGATCTAATGGAAATTATTATAAAAAGGTCACTGGACACAATGAGTTACCACTCCCTTCTACGCACACCGTGGGGGGGGGGGGGGGGGGAGGGGGAGATGTAACAAAGTAGTCCACGTACTATGGGATATATATCTGAAAATTGATCAGTCCTAATGTAACCAGGCCCGAAAACACCAGGACAGTACAAATACCCCACATGCTACAGATGGGATGTGATTGGCCAGTCTGTACCAAGTAATCACTGTGACCAATCACAGCTAGCAACACAATTGCATGCAATTAAAGGAAGCCATCCAATGTTTACAAATGTCATGTGACCTGCTGTGATTGGTTACTGTGGTCACATGGTACCGGCAGCAAGCCAATCAGTCGGCCCACATGTATGTTGGTTGGCGGTTCACATGTATGCGGGTTGGCGGTTCACATGTATGCGGGTTGGCGGCCCACATGTATGCGGGTTGGCGGCCCACATGTATGTTGGTTGGCGGCCCACATGTATGTTGGTTGGCGGCCCACATGTATGTTGGTTGGCGGCCCACATGTATGTTGGTTGGCGGCCCACATGTATGTTGGTTGGCGGCCCACATGTATGTTGGTTGGCGGCCCACATGTATGTTGGTTGGCGGCCCACATGTATGTTGGTTGGCGGCCCACATGTATGTTGGTTGGCGGCCCACATGTATGTTGGTTGGCGGCCCACATGTATGCGGGTTGGCGGCCCACATGTATGTTTGTTGGCGGTTCACGTGTATGCGGGTTGGCGGCCCACGTGTATGCGGGTTGGCGGCCCACATGTATGTTGGTTGGCGGCCCACATGTATGTTGGTTGGCGGCCCACATGTATGTTGGTTGGCGGCCCACATGTATGTTGGTTGGCGGCCCACATGTATGTTGGTTGGCGGTTCACATGTATGTTGGTTGGCGGCCCACGTGTATGTGGGTTGGCGGCCCACGTGTATGCGGGTTGGCGGCCCACGTGTATGCGGGTTGGCGGCCCACGTGTATGCGGGTTGGCGGCCCACGTGTATGCGGGTTGGCGGCCCACGTGTATGCGGGTTGGCGGCCCACGTGTATGTTGGTTGGCGGCCCACGTGTATGTTGGTTGGCGGCCCACGTGTATGTTGGTTGGCGGCCCACGTGTATGTTGGTTGGCGGCCCACGTGTATGTTGGTTGGCGGCCCACATGTATGTTGGTTGGCGGCCCACATGTATGCGGGTTGGCGGCCCACATGTATGTTTGTTGGCGGTTCACGTGTATGCGGGTTGGCGGCCCACGTGTATGCGGGTTGGCGGCCCACATGTATGTTGGTTGGCGGCCCACATGTATGTTGGTTGGCGGCCCACATGTATGTTGGTTGGCGGCCCACATGTATGTTGGTTGGCGGCCCACATGTATGTTGGTTGGCGGTTCACATGTATGTTGGTTGGCGGCCCACGTGTATGTGGGTTGGCGGCCCACGTGTATGCGGGTTGGCGGCCCACGTGTATGCGGGTTGGCGGCCCACGTGTATGCGGGTTGGCGGCCCACGTGTATGCGGGTTGGCGGCCCACGTGTATGTTGGTTGGCGGCCCACGTGTATGTTGGTTGGCGGCCCACGTGTATGTTGGTTGGCGGCCCACGTGTATGCGGGTTGGCGGCCCACGTGTATGCGGGTTGGCGGCCCACGTGTATGCGGGTTGGCGGCCCACGTGTATGCGGGTTGGCGGCCCACATTTGCACAGGCATAGCAGCCGATTGATTAGAATGAGCTGCTCTGCCTGCATTTTCCGCTGAAAAAAGGCGCATGCAGCATTTAAAAAAAATGCAATGGCCGTGAAATCCATCCTGCTTTGCACCATGCAACTTTCCTGCAGTTCCTGCTCTGGCAAGCTTTCTGTGTTTCTATATACGTGGGCCCAGCATTTAAAAACAGTTTGTGTGTGAAGGAACTGCAGGAAAGCAAAGCAGGATGGATTTCACGGCCACTGCATTTTTTTTAAATTCTGCATGCGCCTTTTTTCAGCGGAAAATGCAGGCAGAGCAGCTCATTCTAATCAATTGGCTGCTATGCCTGTGCAAATGTGGGCCGCCAACCTGCATACATGTGGGCCGCCAACCCGCATACAGGTGGGCCGCCAACCCGCATACAGGTGGGCCGCCAACCCGCATACAGGTGGGCCGCCAACCCGCATACAGGTGGGCCGCCAACCCGCATACAGGTGGGCCACCAACCCGCATACAGGTGGGCCGCCAACCCGCATACAGGTGGGCCGCCAACCCGCATACAGGTGGGCCGCCAACCCGCATACAGGTGGGCCGCCAACCCGCATACACGTGGGCCGCCAACCCGCATACACGTGGGCCGCCAACCCGCATACACGTGGGCCGCCAACCCGCATACACGTGGGCCGCCAACCCGCATACACGTGGGCCGCCAACCCGCATACAGGTGAGCCGCCAACCCGCATACAGGTGGGCCGCCAACCCGCATACAGGTGGGCCGCCAACCCGCATACAGGTGGGCCGCCAACCCGCATACAGGTGGGCCGCCAACCCGCATACAGGTGGGCCGCCAACCCGCATACAGGTGGGCCGCCAACCCGCATACAGGTGGGCCGCCAACCCGCATACAGGTGGGCCGCCAACCCGCATACAGGTGGGCCGCCAACCCGCATACAGGTGGGCCGCCAACCCGCATACAGGTGGGCCGCCAACCCGCATACAGGTGGGCCGCCAAACCCGCATACAGGTGGGCCGCCAAACCCGCATACAGGTGGGCCGCCAACCCGCATACAGGTGGGCCGCCAACCCGCATACAGGTGGGCCGCCAACCCGCATACAGGTGGGCCGCCAACCCGCATACAGGTGGGCCGCCAACCCGCATACAGGTGGGCCGCCAACCCGCATACAGGTGGGCCGCCAACCCGCATACAGGTGGGCCGCCAACCCGCATACAGGTGGGCCGCCAACCCGCATACAGGTGGGCCGCCAACCCGCATACAGGTGGGCCGCCAACCCGCATACAGGTGGGCCGCCAACCCGCATACAGGTGGGCCGCCAACCCGCATACAGGTGGGCCGCCAACCCGCATACAGGTGGGCCGCCAACCCGCATACAGGTGGGCCGCCAACCCGCATACAGGTGGGCCGCCAACCCGCATACAGGTGGGCCGCCAACCCGCATACAGGTGGGCCGCCAACCCGCATACAGGTGGGCCGCCAACCCGCATACAGGTGGGCCGCCAACCCGCATACAGGTGGGCCGCCAACCCGCATACAGGTGGGCCGCCAAACCCGCATACAGGTGGGCCGCCAACCCGCATACAGGTGGGCCGCCAACCCGCATACAGGTGGGCCGCCAACCCGCATACAGGTGGGCCGCCAACCCGCATACAGGTGGGCCGCCAACCCGCATACAGGTGGGCCGCCAACCCGCATACAGGTGGGCCGCCAACCCGCATACAGGTGGGCCGCCAACCCGCATACAGGTGGGCCGCCAACCCGCATACATGTGAACCGCCAACCCGCATACAGGTGGGCCGCCAACCCGCATACAGGTGAACCGCCAACCCGCATACAGGTGAACCGCCAACCCGCATACAGGTGGGCCGCCAACCCGCATACAGGTGAGCCGCCAACCCGCATACATGTGAACCGCCAACCCGCATACACGTGAACCAGGCCTAAAGCAATAGTAAAGTAAGGATTTGCCCCCTTAATGACCAGGCCATCAGAGCTGAGCGCCAGAACCAGTCATCACCAGTAGGCCAGACACTGCTTGATGGCTATATAATAATGTAATGTGGGCTGCTATGCCTGTGCTTTTATATATATCTATATATCTCTATAGTGACAGTATATAGTGGGGGAAGGTAGGTGCTTGTAGTAGTCACTATGCTGTGTCTTGCTGAGTCCGGGAAGCATGCGGCTGCAGTATAGAGCAAAGCCGCAGCTTCCTGTGTATGGCTCCTCCTATCACAGGCGGAGTGCATCTGATATTACTCTGCCTGTGAGCCGGGACTATAGAGGAAGTAGCGGCTCTGTTCTAGTAGGAGGAGAGCAGAGCCGGGAGCCTGACACAGTGACACAGCGTGGAGATGTGGGGGGGGGGGCGATATATTGCATAACCGAAAACTGGCATATGTCTAGTCATAGGCTGTGTCCGGTGGGCGCAGCTGATGACAGATCTCACCGCGAGGTCCACCCGGATTGACGAGAGGCCCAGTGGGCTGCCATCTTGTTATAGGCTGGGCGGGAAGTGGTTAATACACGCCGTATCCCAGCTCCTTAGTGTGTTGCCGTTACCCATAATTGCGCCGTATAATAAAGAGGAATGTGAACAACTTGCAGGATTGTCTTACTGTTAATGTGGCTCTAAGCCTGGTCACCAAAATCTCACAAGCGGTTTCTTATTAAAGAGGAACCCTCAAGCTGGCCTTGATGGCCAAGATGGATTGAAATTGGACAGGTTCAGCGGAGACAAGCCAATTATTGGTCTGTGTGTGGTCATCCCAATTCTATCAATCAACAGAGAAGATGAAAATCTGCAGCCGCTGATCATTGTATTCTAGCAGCGATGCCGTGCTCCATGCTTGCACCATTCTTCTGAACATAAATTATTCCTAATTAACAAAGGGACCCAAGACCGGTCATTAGGAGCGATCATCTCTCTGTTCTGTGATGGCACGGAGAGCTGGAGCTGCCTATTCCAATCTCTCTGGCAGAGTGGGAGTGAGAAGGAGGCTCTGCTTGTGTAGTGTCATCCCTGCACGGGCAGGGACAGGTATGTAAGCTGTCAGCTGATAGATCACATGTGATGGGAATCTGCCGTATCCCTCTGTTATATACAGTAGGTGCAGACCTGCACTACATTCTGCTTCATTCTGAAAACAAAACTGGAGCAGATGGCACAGATAGGCCTGAAACGAGTGTATGTGGTAATGTGGTGCACTCCACTCCTGGCACAGAAAGCTTCATTCCCCAGATCGTCCTCGTCACCCACAAAGGATATGCAGGCTTTGAACAGGGATTCTTCTTTGTGGAAGGACGGGATGGAAGTTCAGGAGCCTCATGGATCCTTACAGCTGAGATAATGACACCGAGTGCCAGGGAGGAGTGTGGGCCATATCCATGGAACTTCAACCAAAACCTTCTATTACACAGAGGGTGGATGGGTCAGAACCCTCGCCAGGCTTTTATTACCCACTCACATGACAGGAAGGTCCCCTGTGGATGGATTGCACTGGGATCGGATATGAAGGGTGACCACGGTCAAGGGTTTGACTTTCCCTCTTTTTGCAGTAACTTTCTTTTGGTCAGTGAAGGTAAATCTCTTCGACAGGCAGGCCAAAGATCTGCAGGAAAGATTTGTTTGGAAAGTCTATGATCGATCGGAATCCCAATGCTTACAAATGTTTTGTGTCGGCTTCCGAACCATAACCCCCCCCCCCCCCCCCTGGAGTTCTTTTTTAATACAATGAACTCTATGGTATGAATGGGTGACCTTTCCGGCAGAGTTGTTCCGTGGCGATGGTAAAGGTCGGATGTATTATTCCTCTAACCTGTAGATCTGCGCAGTCGGCTGATTTATCAAGCGGGACGTGTGGAGGACACTGACAGATGAGAGTTTTCTGATACATTCCCTCTGGAGGTTTTCCCTTCACATTGATCAGTGTCAGCGCAGCGTTACCTCTCGCCTCTGCTGGTTATTTATCTTGTTTTACTCAATGTAAGGCATAATCACTGATATGAGAAAGACAACGAACAATCACACGGTCATAACTTCTACATATCAACCCAAGAAACCACGCAACACACCGATGAATCCGATATATTGGAGCCGATCGACCTGCCGAAGGAGTTTCTCCTGACCATCCAGTCCTGAGATTTGTTCAGTCCTGCAACACAGGGAAGAGGAGTGGATTCTTCTCCGCTGCAGTGACGGCAGGCCATAGATGAGGTGACTGTTGCTATCAGCTGTAGGCTATGATGTGTGTAGGATAATGTGTATATATATATATACAGCCTCGGGCAATGATTGCATGCTAGATATCTGACATCATTCGAGTTGGGTACGATCATCCTGCCCATACATGGATCGAATCATGGCCGGTTCAGCAGGGATTCAACCATCTATGACCCACTTAAGTAATAATTACCGTTCTTCTCCCTTCCCAAGCTTGTGATTGGACAGTGAAAGGAGAAGCCGCAGACTGATGAGCTCCTCTCTGTTATTCTGCTCTCTCCTACTATCAGCATGTTCCCTGTTGACACAGAGAAGTCGGATCTGGGGGGGGTCTCCTGGGATGTTCTGTCTGAGAAGTCGGATATGGGGGGGTCTCCTGGGATGTTCTGTCTGAGAAGTCGGATCTGGGGGGGATCTCCTGGGATGTTCTGTCTGAGAAGTCGGATCTGGGGGGGGTCTCCTGGGATGTTCTGTCTGAGAAGTCGGATCTGGGGGGGATCTCCTGGGATGTTCTGTCTGAGAAGTCGGATCTGGGGGGGGTCTCCTGGGATGTTCTGTCTGAGAAGTCGGATCTGGGGGGATCTCCTGGGATGTTCTGTCTGAGAAGTCGGATCTGGGGGGATCTCCTGGGATGTTCTGTCTGAGAAGTCGGATCTGGGGGGCATCTCCTGGGATGTTCTGTCTGAGAAGTCGGATCTGGGGGGATCTCCTGGGATGTTCTGTCTGAGAAGTCGGATCTGGGGGGGGGTCTCCTGGGATGTTCTGTCTGAGAAGTCGGATCTGGGGGGGGGTCTCCAGGGATGTTCTGTCTGAGAAGTCGGATCTGGGGGGGGATCTCCTGGGATGTTCTGTCTGAGAAGTCGGATCTGGGGGGATCTCCTGGGATGTTCTGTCTGAGAAGTCGGATCTGGGGGGGGTCTCCTGGGATGTTCTGTCTGAGAAGTCGGATCTGGGGGGGGGTCTCCAGGGATGTTCTGTCTGAGAAGTCGGATCTGGGGGGATCTCCTGGGATGTTCTGTCTGAGAAGTCGGATCTGGGGGGATCTCCTGGGATGTTCTGTCTGAGAAGTCGGATCTGGGGGGATCTCCTGGGATGTTCTGTCTGAGAGGTCGGATTTGGGGGGTCTCCTTGGATGTTCTGTCTGAGAAGTCGGATCTGGGGGGGGTCTCCTGGAATGTTCTGTCTGAGAAGTCGGATCTGGGGGGATCTCCTGGGATGTTCTGTCTGAGAGGTCGGATTTGGGGGGTCTCCTTGGATGTTCTGTCTGAGAAGTCGGATCTGGGGGGGGTCTCCTGGGATGTTCTGTCTGAGAAGTCGGATCTGGGGGGATCTCCTGGGATGTTCTGTCTGAGAAGTCGGATCTGGGGGGATCTCCTGGGATGTTCTGTCTGAGAGGTCGGATTTGGGGGGTCTCCTGGGATGTTCTGTCTGAGAAGTCGGATCTGGGGGGGTCTCCTGGGATGTTCTGTCTTAGAAGTCGGATCTGGGGGGGGGGGGTCTCCTGGGATGTTCTGTCTGAGAAGTCGGATCTGGGGGGGTCTCCTGGGATGTTCTGTCTGAGAAGTCGGATCTGGGGGGATCTCCTGGGATGTTCTGTCTGAGAAGTCGGATCTGGGGGGGGTCTCCTGGGATGTTCTGTCTGAGAAGTCGGATCTGGGGGGGTCTCCTGGGATGTTCTGTCTGAGAAGTCGGATCTGGGGGGGTCTCCTGGGATGTTCTGTCTTAGAAGTCGGATCTGGGGGGGGGGGTCTCCTGGGATGTTCTGTCTGAGAAGTCGGATCTGGGGGGGTCTCCTGGGATGTTCTGTCTTAGAAGTCGGATCTGGGGGGGGGGGGGTCTCCTGGGATGTTCTGTCTGAGAAGTCGGATCTGGGGGGGTCTCCTGGGATGTTCTGTCTGAGAAGTCGGATCTGGGGGGATCTCCTGGGATGTTCTGTCTGAGAAGTCGGATCTGGGGGGATCTCCTGGGATGTTCTGTCTGAGAAGTCGGATCTGGGGGGATCTCCTGGGATGTTCTGTCTGAGAAGTCGGATATGGGGGGGTCTCCTGGGATGTTCTGTCTGAGAAGTCGGATCTGGGGGGCATCTCCTGGGATGTTCTGTCTGAGAAGTCGGATCTGGGGGGATCTCCTGGGATGTTCTGTCTGAGAAGTCGGATATGGGGGGGTCTCCTGGGATGTTCTGTCTGAGAAGTCGGATCTGGGGGGCATCTCCTGGGATGTTCTGTCTGAGAAGTCGGATCTGGGGGGATCTCCTGGGATGTTCTGTCTGAGAAGTCGGATCTGGGGGGATCTCCTGGGATGTTCTGTCTGAGAAGTCGGATCTGGGGGGATCTCCTGGGATGTTCTGTCTGAGAAGTCGGATCTGGGGGGGGATCTCCTGGGATGTTCTGTCTGAGAAGTCGGATCTGGGGGGGTCTCCTGGGATGTTCTGTCTGAGAAGTCGGATCTGAGGATCTCCTGGGATGTTCTGTCTGAGAGGTCGGATTTGGGGGGTCTCCTGGGATGTTCTGTCTGAGAAGTCGGATCTGGGGGGATCTCCTGGGATGTTCTGTCTGAGAAGTCGGATCTGGGGGGATCTCCTGGGATGTTCTGTCTGAGAGGTCGGATTTGGGGGGTCTCCTGGGATGTTCTGTCTGAGAAGTCGGATCTGGGGGGGTCTCCTGGGATGTTCTGTCTGAGAAGTCGGATCTGGGGGGGGATCTCCTGGGATGTTCTGTCTGAGAAGTCAGATCTGGGGGGGTCTCCTGGAATGTTCTGTCTGAGAAGTCGGATCTGGGGGGGTCTCCTGGGATGTTCTGTCTGAGAAGTCGGATCTGGGGGGGTCTCCTGGGATGTTCTGTCTGAGAAGTCGGATCTGGGGGGGTCTCCTGGGATGTTCTGTCTGAGAGGTTGGATCTGGGGGGGTTCCTGGGATGTTCTGTCTGAGAAGTCGGATCTGGGGATCTCCTGGGATGTTCTGTCTGAGAAGTCGGATCTGGGGGGGGGGTCTCCTCCGATGTTCTGTCTGAGAAGTCGGATCTGGGGGGGGGGGTCTCCTCCGATGTTCTGTCTGAGAAGTCGGATCTGGGGGGGGGGGGGTCTCCTGGGATGTTCTGTCTGAGAAGTCGGATCTGGGGGGGGGGGGGGTCTCCTCCGATGTTCTGTCTGAGAAGTCGGATCTGGGGGGGGGGGGGTCTCCTCCGATGTTCTGTCTGAGAAGTCGGATCTGGGGGGGGGGGGGGGGTCTCCTGGGATGTTCTGTCCTTTTCAGGACTCATTAAGGTAAATTGGAATGGTCGTCTTCCTCCTCGGAGTGCATTAATCCTCTAATCCTCCCCTCACGAGGAGCGGCAGCCGTGAAGCCCGGGGTGAATGGTAATAAGGCAGCGCTCATTAGAGTCTTATTAATGGTTTGTCACCACTGTCGGATTAATGCCTTCTGGGGGATTTTTGGGGGGAGGGTGGATTTAACATTTTCTTAGTCATGCTAATTGGAATAAAGTCACGATAACTGCATATCAGACAGTAGAGTCAGCTACCCTGCTGAACAGGCGCTGTGGTGAGCAGAGTGTGGGGTTTGCCCTCTGAGTAGTCCTGCAGCATGAGGTGGAAGTGTAAAGGCACTGACACCAATGATGGGACACTATTCCCCCCCCACTGACACCAATGATGGGGCACTATTCCTCCCACTGACACCAACGATGGGGCACTATTCCTCCCACTGACACCAATGATGGGGCACTATTCCTCCCACTGACACCAATGATGGGGCACTATTCCCCCCACTGACACCAAGGATGGGGCACTATTCCTCCCACTGACACCAAGGATGGGGCACTATTCCTCCCACTGACACCAATGATGGGGCACTATTCCTCCCACTGACACCAATGATGGGGCACTATTCCTCCCACTGACACCAATGATGGGGCACTATTCCTCCCACTGACACCAATGATGGGACACTATTCCTCCCACTGACACCAATGATGGGGCACTATTCCTCCCACTGACACCAATGATGGGGCACTATTCCTCCCACTGACACCAATGATGGGGCACTATTCCCCCCACTGACACCAAGGATGGGTTACTATTCCTCCCACTGACACCAATGATGGGGCACTATTCCTCCCACTGACACCAATGATGGGGCACTATTCCTCCCACTGACACCAATGATGGGACACTATTCCCCCCCACTGACACCAATGATGGGGCACTATTCCCCCCACTGACACCAATGATGGGGCACTATTCCCCCCACTGACACCAATGATGGGACACTATTCCTCCCACTGACACCAATGATGGGGCACTATTCCTCCCACTGACACCAATGATGGGGCACTATTCCTCCCACTGACACCAATGATGGGGCACTATTCCCCCCACTGACACCAATGATGGGGCACTATTCCCCCCACTGACACCAATGATGGGGCACTATTCCTCCCACTGACACCAATGATGGGGCACTATTCCTCCCACTGACACCAATGATGGGGCACTATTCCTCCCACTGACACCAATGATGGGGCACTATTTCTCCCACTGACACCAATGATGGGACACTATTCCCCCCCACTGACACCAATGATGGGGCACTATTCCCCCCACTGACACCAATGATGGGGCACTATTCCCCCCACTGACACCAATGATGGGACACTATTCCCCCCACTGACACCAATGATGGGGCACTATTCCCCCCCCCCCCACTGACACAGATGATGGGACACTATTCCCCCCCCCACTGACACCAATGATGGGACACTATTCCTTCCACTGAAACCAATGATGGGGCACTATTCCTCCCACTGACACCAATGATGGGGCACTATTCCTCCCACTGACACCAATGATGGGGCACTATTTCTCCCATTGACACCAATGATGGGGCACTATTTCTCCCACTGACACCAATGATGGGGCACTATTCCTCCCACTGACACCAATGATGGGGCACTATTCCTCCCACTGACACCAATGATGGGGCACTATTCCTCCCACTGACACCAATGATGGGGCACTATTCCTCCCACTGACACCAATGATGGGACACTATTCCTCCCACTGACACCAATGATGGGACACTATTCCTCCCACTGACACCAATGATGGGACACTATTCCTCACACTGACACCAATGATGGGACACTATTCCTCCCACTGACACCAATGATGGGACACTATTCCTTCCACTGACACCAATGATGGGACACTATTCCTCCCACTGACACCAATGATGGGACACTTCCTCCCACTGACACCAATGATGGGACACTTCTTCCCACTGACACCAATGATGGGGCACTATTCCTCCCACTGACACCAATGATGGGGCACTATTCCTCCCACTGACACCAATGATGGGGCACTATTCCTTCCACTGACACCAATATAGTTGACGCTCACAAAGCTGGAGAAGGCTATAAGAAGATAGCAAAGTGTTTTCAGATGTCAATATCCTCTGTTCAGAATGTAATAAAGAAAATGGCAGTCATCAGGAACAGTGGAAGTTAAAGCAAGATCTGGAAGACCAAGAAAAATATCAGACAGAACAGCTTTGTGAGAAAAACAATTCAAAACCCACGTTTGACTGGACGATCCCTCCAGAAAGATCTGTCAGACACTGGAGTTGTGGTCACTATTCCACTATAAAGAGATACTTGTACAAATATGGTCTTCATGGAAGAGTCATCAGAAGAAAACCTCTTCTACGTCCTCACCACAAAAATCAGCGTTTGGACTTTGCAAATGAATATATAGACAAGCCTGATGCATTTTGGAAACAAGTTCTGTGGACCGATGAGGTTAAAATTGAACTTTTTGGCCGGAATGAGCAAAGGTACGTTTGGAGAAGAAGGGGCACAGAATTTAATGAAAAGAACCTCTGTCCAACTGTGAAGCATGGGGGTGGATCAATCATGCTTTGGGGTTGTATTGCAGCCAGTGACACAGGGAACATCTCACGAGTAGAAGGAGAAATGGATTCAATAAAATTTCAGCAAATTTTGGATGGTAACTTGATGCCATCTGTGAAAAAGCTGAAGAGAGGATGGCTTCTACAAATGGATAATGATCCTAAACACACCTCGAAATCCACGGGGGATTAAATCAAGAGGCGTAACCTGAAGGTTTTGCCATGGCCTTCACAATCTCCTGACCTCAACATAATTGAAAATCTATAGATAGACCTTAAAAGAGCAGTGCGTGACAGACAGCCCAGAAATCTCAAAGACCTGGAAGATTTTTGTAAGGAAGAATGGGCAAAGATACCTCAAACAAGAATCGGCTGGCTACAAAAAAGCATTTACAAGCTGTGATACTTGCCAAAGGGGGCAGTACAAGATATTAACTCTGCAGGGTGCCAAAACTTTTGCAGACACCATTTTTTTGGTTTTCTCTTATTTTGAAAGTGTAAATGATGGAAATAAAATCTAACTTTTGGTGACATTTTATAAGAATGTCTAATCTGTAATCTGATGCCTTTTGGAGATTTTTTCTTGGCTTCTTTATGCACATTTATACAAATTTTTCCTGTATGTGGGGTGTATATAATGTATACTGTGTATGTGGGGTATATACGGTGTATGTGGGGTGTATACAATGTATACGGTGTATGTGGGGTGTATACAATGTATACGGTGTATGTGGGGTATATACGGTGTATGTGGGGTGTATACAATGTATACTGTGTATGTGGGGTGTATACAATGTATACGGTGTATGTGGGGTATATACGGTGTATGTGGGGTGTATACGGTGTATGTGGGGTATATACGGTGTATGTGGGGTGTATACAATGTATACGGTGTATGTGGGGTATATACAATGTATACGGTGTATGTGGGGTGTATACAATGTATACGGTGTATGTGGGGTATATACGGTGTATGTGGGGTGTATACAATGTATACGGTGTATGTGGGGTGTATACAATGTATACGGTGTATGTGGGGTGTATACTGATTTATAGTAAATTGAAGATATGGTATTCGGATGGATAATTCTCATCGTCCTCAGATTGTACAATGCGTAACGGGAGGGATGAAGTCTCCTTTTCTTCCCCTTCTCCTCTCCTTTCTCTTCCCCTTCTCCTCTCCTTTCTCTTCCCCCTTCGCCTCTCCTTTCTCTTCCCCCTTCGCCTCTCCTTTCTCTTCCCCCTTCGCCTCTCCTTTCTCTTCCCCCTTCGCCTCTCCTTTCTCTTCCCCCTTCGCCTCTCCTTTCTCTTCCCCCTTCGCCTCTTCTTTCTCTTCCCCCTTCGCCCCTCCTTTCTCTTCCCCCTTCGCCTCTCCTCTCTCTTCCCCCTTCGCCTCTCCTCTCTCTTCCCCCTTCGCCTCTCCTTTCTCTTCCCCCTTCGCCTCTTCTTTCTCTTCCCCCTTCGCCTCTCCTTTCTCTTCCCCCTTCGCCTCTCCTTTCTCTTCCCCCCCTTCGCCTCTCCTTTCTCTTCCCCCCTCCTTTCTCTTCCCCCCTTCGCCTCTCCTTTCTCTTCCCCCCTCCTTTCTCTTCCCCCCTTCGCCTCTCCTTTCTCTTCCCCCCTCCTTTCTCTTCCCCCCTTCGCCTCTCCTTTCTCTTCCCCCTTCGCCTCTCCTTTCTCTTCCCCCTTCGCCTCTCCTTTCTCTTCTCCCTTCGCCTCTCCTTTCTCTTCCCCCTTCGCCTCTCCTTTCTCTTCCCCCCTCCTTTCTCTTCCCCCTTCGCCTCTCCTCTCTCTTCCCCCTTCGCCTCTCCTTTCTCTTCCCCCTTCGCCTCTCCTTTCTCTTCCCCCTTCGCCTCTCCTTTCTCTTCCCCCTTCGCCTCTCCTTTCTCTTCCCCCTTCGCCTCTCCTTTCTCTTCCCCCTTCGCCTCTCCTTTCTCTTCCCCCTTCGCCTCTCCTTTCTCTTCCCCTTCTCCTCTCCTCTCTTCCCCTTCCTGTATTACTGGAAGACTTTGGTGAGCAGTGCTCTCTCCTCTCCGTATCAAATTAATTCACGCGCTCACCAAACGAGGAGCGCCTCAGCCTGCCGCATGGCAAATCTGGGAAATTTATTAACGGCGTGCAGAACAGCCTGTGGAAGGAACGTGATGTTCCGCTGCCGCCGTCGGAGATTTATCTTCCTCTCCCACTTTTATTACTGATTGAAACACTTGGAAAAGGAGATAAAAATCTTTTCACATTGTGATTGAAATGATTAAATGCTCAATTCTATCTCCCAGAATTCCCCGGGACAGGGCCGCCGTGATTTGGGTGGAGAATAAGTACGCCGGCGTGGCAGATATTTATCATTTATTTTATGCATACTTTGCATTCTCCTCAGTCCCTGCCCCCAAGGAGCTCATAATCTAAGGTCTCCATCTCCCCTCCTGTGCGTTCTCCTCAGTCCCTGCCCCCAAGGAGCTCATAATCTAAGGTCTCCATCTCACCTCCTGTGCGTTCTCCTCAGTCCCTGCCCCCAAGGAGCTCATAATCTAAGGTCTCCATCTCACCTCCTGTGCGTTCTCCTCAGTCCCTGCCCCCAAGGAGCTCACAATCTAAGGTCTCCATCTCACTTCCTGTGCGTTCTCCTCAGTCCCTGACCCCTAGGAGTCCACAATCTAAGGTCTCCATCTCACATCCTGAGCGTTCTCCTCAGTCCCTGCCCCCAAGGAGCTCACAATCTAAGGTCTCCATCTCACCTCCTGTGCGTTCTCCTCAGTCCCTGCCCCCAAGGAGCTCACAATCTAAGGTCTCCATCTCACCTCCTGTGCGTTCTTCGTCCCTGACCCCTAGGAGTCCACAATCTAAGGTCTCCATCTCACATCCTGAGCGTTCTCCTCAGTCCCTGCCCCCAAGGAGCTCACAATCTAAGGTCTCCATCTCACATACTGTTCATTCTCCTCAGTCCCTGCCCCCAAGGAGCTCACAATCTAAGGTCCGCATCTCACATACTGTTCATTCTCCTCAGTCCCTGCCCCCAAGGAGCTCACAATCTAAGGTCCCCATCTCCCATACTGTGCATACTTCTCAGTCCCTGCCCCCAAGGAGCTCACAATCTAAGGTCCGCATCTCACATACTGTTCATTCTCCTCAGTCCCTGCCCCCAAGGAGCTCACAATCTATGGTCTACATTTCACATCCTGTGCACTCTCCTCAGTCCCTGCCCCCAAGGAGCTCACAATCTAAGGTCCCCATCTCCCATACTGTGCATACTTCTCAGTCCCTGCCCCCTAGGAGCTCACAATCTAAGGTCCGCATCTCACATACTGGAGATGGGGTTCATCAGGGGGAAGGTGCTTTCCATCACCTCCTGGACTCGCTGTGGCAGCCTTTTCCCAGAATCCCACCTCACTGAAGGATTGGGGGAACCTGGAACCCCCTGCGGGCACCGCTGGGGAGGTGGGGGCAGCAGTTTTCCAGAATCCCGCCTCACTGGAGGAATGGGGAAACCTGGAACCCCCTGTGGGCACCGCTGGGGAGGTGGGGGCAGCAGTTTTCCAGAATCCCGCCTCACTGGAGGAATGGGGAAACCCCCTGTGGGCACCGCTGGGGAGGTGGGGGCAACAGTTTCCCAGAATCCGGCTTGATACTTTTAGAGCCCCTTAAAAGTGATTGGACCCCCCTTCCCTGGATCACCTTTCACTGATGGTGGTTAAGTGGCTTCATCCAGGCGTCCTATTCATGTCTATGGGAACACTGCCCGCTCCAGCCGCCTAAAGACACCGCGCATGCATGGATACGGCTGGGAGCCCCCCGGGGAATGTAATAGCAGGCAAGTAGCAGTAAGAACTGCAGTTTCTTCACTAAAATGACCAGTAGAGGGCGCACGAGTATGAAAGACATGAAGGCAGGGTCAGAAATGAGGGGGGGGGGGGTGGGGGTGGGGGTGGCTCAGGGCAGTGTTTCAACTTTTTTTCAGTCAGGGCAGCCTCCAAAATCTCGAGGCACCCCATTCTAAAATGTAAAAAGTATTCGAAACCTTTTACATAATGCAGCAACATCCACACACATAGGACACCCAGCATTAGAGGGATTTATTCTTCCAAAGCAAACTGGTACTGACTAGTATACCAATGTTTCTCTTCTCCCTCAATTCTTCTCCATCACTTAATGAGATCCCAAAGCTGATGGAGAGGGGGCAGGGGAGGGTCAGACAAGGATCATATGCAGGCCGCTGAAATCCTCCTTATCAACTCATGAAGCCATTGGTGGTTAGGACACCGGCGGGCAGAAGGATGAAATGAAAACTAAAATCTTCATCCATTCACCCGCCGGCCTGTGTGCAATTTGTAGACATTTTGCCAAGGCATCCTGGGTGAAAAAGTTCCGGGTATTTGCTGTCAACACACTGTCGTTCTCTATTGATCGTTGTATATGGGGGGATGGGTTGTGGGTGTACACCGTCGTTGTATATGGGGGATGGATTGTGGGCGTACACAGCCATTGTATATGGGGGATGGATTGTGGGCGTACACCGTCGTTGTATATGGGGGATGAGTTGTGAGCGTACACCGTTGTTGTATATGGGGGATGGATTGTGAGTGTACACCGCCGTTGTATATGGGGGATGAGTTGTGAACGTACACCGTTGTTGTATATGGGGGATGGATTGTGGGCGTACACCGTCGTTGTATATGGGGGATGAGTTGTGAGCGTACACCGTTGTTGTATATGGGGGATGGATTGTGGGCGTACACCGTCGTTGTATATGGGGGATGGATTGTGAGTGTACACCGCCGTTGTATATGGGGGATGGATTGTGAACGTACACCGTCGTTGTATATGGGGGATGAGTTGTGAACGTACACCGTCGTTGTATATGGGGGATGGATTGTGGGCGTACACCGTCGTTGTATATGGGGGATGAGTTGTGAGCGTACACCGTTGTTGTATATGGGGGATGGATTGTGAGTGTACACAGCCGTTGTATATGGGGGATGGATTGTGGGCGTACACCGCCGTTGTATATGGGGGATGGATTGTGGGCGTACACCGTTGTTGTATATGGGGGATGGATTGTGAGTGTACACAGCCGTTGTATATGGGGGATGGATTGTGAGTGTACACCGCCGTTGTATATGGGGGATGGATTGTGAGCGTACACCGTCGTTGTATATGGGGGATGAGTTGTGAACGTACACCGTCGTTGTATATGGGGGATGGATTGTGGGCGTACACCGTCGTTGTATATGGGGGGATGGGTTGTGGGCGTACACCGTCGTTGTATATGGGGGGATGGGTTGTGAGCGTACACCGTCGTTGTATATGGGGGATGGATTGTGGGCGTACACCGTTGTTGTATATGGGGGATGGATTGTGAGTGTACACAGCCGTTGTATATGGGGGATGGATTGTGAGTGTACACAGCCATTGTATATGGGGGATGGATTGTGAGCGTACACCGTCGTTGTATATGGGGGATGAGTTGTGAACGTACACCGTCGTTGTATATGGGGGATGGATTGTGGGCGTACACCGTCGTTGTATATGGGGGGATGGGTTGTGGGCGTACACCGTCGTTGTATATGGGGGGATGGGTTGTGAGCGTACACCGTCGTTGTATATGGGGGATGAGTTGTGAGCGTACACCGTTGTTGTATATGGGGGATGGATTGTGGGCGTACACCGTCGTTGTATATGGGGGGATGGATTGTGAGCGTACACCGTCGTTGTATATGGGGGGATGGATTGTGGGCGTACACCGTCGTTGTATATGGGGGGATGGGTTGTGGGCGTACACCGTCGTTGTATATGGGGGGATGGGTTGTGAGCGTACACCGTCGTTGTATATGGGGGGATGGGTTGTGGGCGTACACCGTCGTTGTATATGGGGGGATGGGTTGTGGGCGTACACAGCCGTTGTATATGGGGGATGGATTGTGGGCGTACACAGCCGTTGTATATGGGGGATGGATTGTGGGCGTACACAGCCGTTGTATATGGGGGATGGGTTGTGAGCGTACACCGCCGTTGTATATGGGGGATGGGTTGTGAGCGTACACCGCCGTTGTATATGGGGGGATGGGTTGTGAGCGTACACAGCCGTTGTATATGGGGGATGGGTTGTGAGCGTACACCGCCGTTGTATATGGGGGATGGGTTGTGAGCGTACACCGCCGTTGTATATGGGGGGATGGGTTGTGAGCGTACACAGCCGTTGTATATGGGGGGATGGATTGTGGGCGTACACCGTCGTTGTATATGGGGGGATGGGTTGTGGGCGTACACCGTCGTTGTATATGGGGGGATGGGTTGTGAGCGTACACCGTCGTTGTATATGGGGGGATGGGTTGTGGGCGTACACCGTCGTTGTATATGGGGGGATGGGTTGTGGGCGTACACAGCCGTTGTATATGGGGGATGGATTGTGGGCGTACACAGCCGTTGTATATGGGGGATGGATTGTGGGCGTACACAGCCGTTGTATATGGGGGATGGGTTGTGAGCGTACACCGCCGTTGTATATGGGGGATGGGTTGTGAGCGTACACCGCTGTTGTATATGGGGGGATGGGTTGTGAGCGTACACAGCCGTTGTATATGGGGGATGGGTTGTGAGCGTACACCGCCGTTGTATATGGGGGATGGATTGTGGGCGTACACAGCCGTTGTATATGGGGGATGGATTGTGGGCGTACACAGCCGTTGTATATGGGGGATGGGTTGTGAGCGTACACCGCCGTTGTATATGGGGGATGGGTTGTGAGCGTACACCGCCGTTGTATATGGGGGATGGGTTGTGAGCGTACACCGCCGTTGTATATGGGGGGATGGGTTGTGAGCGTACACAGCCGTTGTATATGGGGGATGGGTTGTGAGCGTACACCGCCGTTGTATATGGGGGATGGGTTGTGAGCGTACACCGCTGTTGTATATGGGGGGATGGGTTGTGAGCGTACACAGCCGTTGTATATGGGGGATGGGTTGTGAGCGTACACCGCCGTTGTATATGGGGGGATGGGTTGTGAGCGTACACAGCCGTTGTATATGGGGGATGTGTAGAAGTTGGGTCTGGGGGTGGGGTGGGTAATGAGGGTTGTGGTAGAGGTTTGTGTGTGATGAATGATCATTACTATGGAGGTGATTGGTTTATTTTCAGTGGGATGATGATGATGAAGGGGGGGTGGAGTTGGATTCTTAAAGGCCAGGTTTCCCCCCCTCTTCTACTGCTGGCCCTTGATCTGGAGGCGGGGCTGCTGTAGGCTGAGCTCTCCTTAATGCCCAACTCTGGGCAACTAAAACAAATGATCCCTTGCAGTGGGGGTGGGGCAAAGGAGAAACTGTTTCACTTTCTTGATTCACCGCCCCCCCACAATCCAGCAATGGACAGTCCCTGTTGTGGAAATTAACGGGTCTGGCACATAGAAATTCGTTGTGCTGAAAAGCGCACTTATGGATATTAATACGCGCCATGCGCCATTTATCTCCTGTACTGAAAAGATCGATGTACAGCTCTTTATATAAAGGAATCGTAGAGCGCTCAGCGACAAAGAGAGAAACCGGCAAAAAGCTTGTTTTTTTTTATGCTCAGACAAATAGGGATTTACAGTGGGAGGTGGCAACAACACAACCAATCACAGACATGTATACATTCAAAAGTACAATAGAAATGGGAGTGTATGTTAATGGACAACTGAGCCGTGTGCAAGAGTCTCCAGCCATTGGGTGCTAAAGGAACCATGCACTATTGCTAACAATGGGACCAATGTATAGGAAAATGGCTGCCAGACAAAATACAATGGAACTAGCGTGGATTCTCATGAACGCGGCTGTGCCAATACATACGCATGCACCCCCGTCATAACCTGTTAGAGTGAATCCTATATAATATAGTTCATAAAAACCATATTTGATAGGGATTATGTTACTGTTCCAGTGAATGGGACTTTATTATATCTGCAAAGGAAATAGCGGCAGTATTTCTATCATACGGATCGAGCATAATAGAAAGCTACCAGCCATTATTCCAGCTAAAGGGCAGATATTTATCAAAACGATAAGAATTCCACCTCACAAACATATCTCCGCAGGGGAATACCGGGGCCCCGGCTGGCTGATATACATTTGCACGCACTGCCATAGATCTGGACCGGCGTTTGCTAGCCGCGCAGAACGCGGAGATCAGGCGAATGGTTCGCAGTCTCCATTTAATGGAAGGTTTCCACAATTACAGCTCTTTCCTCAATGCCGGGTAAAGTAATATTCGCTGTACATAGCGATTACCGGTATGGCAATTTACATAAAACACTTCCTGAAAAATGTCCACTCAAATATTAACACAATTTCCACAACCTATCCAGTGCTGGGCTGTGGACCCTGCCTTGGTCTTGATGATGCCGGGATCCCAGGCCAGTGGAGTGGGGTGGTACAGAAGCTGCAGGGAGGATCAGGTAAGTATATCTCCTTTTATTCTTCCCATAGAGATAAAAAAAAGGGGCAAAGCCCCATTGCAAGGGGTCGTTGTTTTATTACAGAAAAGGCACTCTGTGCGCCTCTTCCCGAATTCACTGCCCAGCGCCAGGAGTTACATCACTCAGGCCGGCCAATCAACCCAGATGGCGGCCAGTCAGGTTGGGGACATCAATGGTGTGATCAGGGAGATCTGCTGTCCCCTACCCAGATAGCGTGGATAAGTTGGCACACAAGTGGCGGTCTGGTAACTTGCTGCACATCTCACGGGAAAGTCGCACAGCACTGGAAGCACAACTTCTAGGAGACACTTTTCTAAATTATAGCAAATTTGTGTGGCAAGTCTCTAGCAAGATCAAAGTTGCAGTGGTGAGTCTACAGCAATTCACAGTGCCCCCTGTGGTGGGAGGACTATTGCAGAACATAACTGAAGCAGAACTTGCAGCCGACTTGCAGAATGTTTGCAAAGAAAGTTGATGTGGAGTCATGCAATGCGGTCTTTCTACAATTGTGCAACAAACTTGTGAAGCCCGGCAAGTCCAGCAATAGCTTAGCAAGTCATTTTCACTGCTTCCTATCTGGGTGTATCCGGGGCACTTCTGGCAGGGGTACTTCTTCCAGATCTGTGCAGTCATGCAGTGATAGACCCTCCAGTGCTGCTCTCTCTCCTTGTGCAGGGGGACTGGTCTGGTCTCTGTCCCCTCCTGTAGTTTTCTATAGTGGGTGGAGCCTTCTGGGCCCCTCCCACAGCTTTGCTCTCTCTCCTTGTTCAGGGGGACTGGTCTGGTCTCTGTCCCCTCCTGTAGTTCTCCATAGTGGGTGGAGCCTTCTGGGCCCCTCCCACAGCTTTGCTCTCTCTCCTTGTTCAGGGGGACTGGTCTGCTCTCTGTCCCCTCCTGTAGTTCTCCATAGTGGGTGGAGCCTTCTGGGCCCCTCCCACAGCTTTGCTCTCTCTCCTTGGGCAGGGGGACTGGTCTTCTTTCCACCCCTCTCCTGTAGTTTTTTGTAGTGGGTAGAGCCTGGCGTTTTCCCCACTTAACTCTTCTCTCTCCTTGTGTAGGGTGACTGGTCTTGTCTCCGCCCCCTGCTGTTTTCTGTTGTGGATGGAGCCTTCTAAGCTCCTCCCACATCTCTGCTGTCTGCACAGGCTATGTACAGCACAGTGATGATGTCACAGCTGCTTTTACAAGGTAATATCTGGGTTTGCAAAGGCATTTGGGGCGCACAGAGCGGATCTCTATCCTTTGTGGCCATAGAGGAATAGATTTCGGTAAAGGTTTTTGTGTCTTTGTAGCTTTTACTACACAGTGATCTTTTTCAGGTAAAATAATAAATAATAGAATATTTCAATGTTGTGTGTTCTGTTCTTTGCAGATCCGCTGGCGATGGGTCCCCAGAAAGCACTGGAAACCATTGGAGCCAACCTACAGAAGCAGTATGAGAACTGGCAGCCAAGGGTGAGTTCAGCCTTCCAGGGGCTCCTATTATTCCAGCTTATCCTAATGTGTTCATGAATAAATTCCTGCAGGGTCCCAGCAGAGGGCGCTATCATTAGAAGGCGTTTATCCGCTCTGTTCTCACACAACGTCCTATTTCCCTGAATAGCAAGGTGACCAAATCCACCGACCACCACAGCCAGGGAACTAGCATTTAGTAGCCTCCATGCTGCCCTGGTACGGATTTCCCTGCAGCCGTGTGTTTCTCTGTCTCCTCCTCCTGGTTGGGTTATTCTGCATGGTGCGGAGGAGTGACACCATCACTCAGCTTGGTGTTGGCTGGGACAGCTGGGGAAGACTTCTCTGCTGGAGACCCTGAATGATCCAAAGTGCCGTCAGACACTCAGAAGTGATCCATCTGTTCTTGGTGGAGTTGGCTTTGCTACATATTCTTATTGGCCAAAGGGAGCAAATGTGACATCGCCCCCTACCTGTGTGTACTGAACATGGAGGTGAAGGATGGAGCCTTCCCGACACTCGGGGTGCCATTATGTATATACAATTTTCACACCTCCCATCCTATCCTTAAAGCAAACCCTCACCCTAAACCATTTCAGGCTTCAAACATAAAGATATAAAACTGTAATTTTTTGTGAAGAATCAACAACAAGTGGGACACAATCATGAAGGGGAATGAAATTTATTTGATATTTCGAACTTTTTTAACAATTAAAAAAACTGAAAAATTGGGTGTGCAAAATTATTCAGCCCCCTTAAGTTAATACTTTGTAGCGCCACCTTTTGCTGCGATTACAGCTGTAAGTCACTTGGGGTATGTCTCTATCAGTTTTGCACATGGAGAGATTGAAATTTTTGCCCATTCCTCCTTGCAAAACAGCTGGAGCTCAGTGAGGTTGGATGGAGAGCGTTTGTGAACAGCAGTTTTCAGTTCTTTCCACAGATTCTCGATTGGATTCAGGTCTGGACTTTGACTTGGCCATTCTAACACCTGGATATGTTTATTTGTGAACCATTCCATTGTAGATTTTGCTTTATGTTTTGGATCATTGTCTTGTTGGAAGACAAATCTCTGTCCCAGTCTCAGGTCTTTTGCAGACTCCATCAGGTTTTCTTCCAGAATGGTCCTGTATTTGGCTCCATCCATCTTCCCATCAATTTTAACCATCTTCCCTGTCCCTGCTGAAGAAAAGCAGGCCCAAACCATGATGCTGCCACCACCATGTTTCACAGTGGGGATGGTGTGTTCAGGGTGATGAGCTGTGTTGCTTTTACGCCAAACAACGTTTTGCATTGTTGCCAAAATTTCGATTTTGGTTTCATCTGAGCAGAGCCCCTTCTTCCACATGTTTGGTGTCTCCCAGGCTTGTGGTAAACTTTAAACGTCACTTTTTATGGATATCTTTAAGAAATGGCTTTCTTCTTGTCACTCTTCCATAAAGGGCAGATTTGTGCAGTATACGACTGATTGTTGTCCTATGGACAGAGTCTCCCACCTCAGCTGTAGATCTCTGCAGTTCATCCAGAGTGATCATGGGCCTCTTGGCTGCATCTCTGATCAGTCTTCTCCTTGTATGAGCTGAAAGTTTAGAGGGACGGCCAGGTCTTCGTAGATTTGCAGTGGTCTGATACTCCTTCCATTTCAATATTATCGCTTGCACAGAGCTCCTTGGGATGTTTAAAGCTTGGGAAATCTTTTTGTATCCAAATCCGGCTTTAAACTTCTCCACAACAGTATCTCAGACCTGCCTGGTGTGTTCCTTGTTCTTCATGATGCTCTCTGCGCTTTAAACGGACCTCTGAGACTATCACAGTGCAGGTGCAATTATACAGAGACTTGATTACACACAGATGGATTCTATTTATCATCATTAGTCATTTAGGTCAACATTGGATCATTCAGAGATCCTCACTGAACTTCTGGAGAGAGTTTGCTGCACTGAAAGTAAAGGAGCTGAATAATTTTGCACGCCCAATTTTTCAGTTTTTTATTTGTTAACAAAGTTTGAAATATCCAATAAATTTCCTTCCACTTCATGATTGTGTCCCACTTGTTGTTGTTTCTTCACAAAAAATTACAGTTTTATATCTTTATGTTTGAAGCCTGAAATGTGGCAAAAGGTTGCAAAGTTCAAGGGGGCCGAATACTTTCGCAAGGCACTGTATAGTGCTTTTCTGTACTTACTGGCTCATTAGAGTGTTACTAAACCCAGTAATATAAAAAATGTTCATCAGCCCCTCGCACTGCCCACAGCTTATAAATAGTCTTTTTACATTAAAATACTGCTGCTATACACCTTATTAGCTTATCTGTATACTGTGATCATGTGATAATCTGCAGGGTGTTCATGTAGGAGGAGATTTCACTGTCTCTTGAAATCCACTATAGCCTGTGTCCTCATGCTTTTATGGGAGGCGGAGCATCCATCAATCAAGATGTGACATCCCACCCACTGTGTTCTCTTTTTTTAGTTACTGGGCATGGAGGAGAAGGGAGGGACTGGGCTGTCATTTAGGATCTGTATACACGCCCACATGTGATGTCATACCATGTGACCTGAATGGCTCAGCTCAAATCAGGAAGCTTTCTTTCCAGCAATAGAGACAGAACTGAGCATGTGCAGCTTAAGTGCATATTCTGTGTCTTATCTGGACTTAGTGCAGAATGGGGATTATCTGTGCATACAGGATCAAACAGCCTTTTTACACAATGCAGAGGATTAATCACTTAAGTTACGCATTGAGTCTAACAAGCACGCTATTCTGCGTCTACACACAGATCTTACTGTTGTGGGTTTAGTAACCCTTTAAGGGATAAAAGATGGCGTAAATGTTCTTGTATTGTGGAGATGAACTGCGTATGTTTCTCTTACGTCCTCCGACAGTCGCCGCCTCTTCATATTCGTCACATATGGGGTATTAGACTTTGCTCCGAAGGAGTAGCTAGGCAACAGAATATGTTAACATTAAAGCTTTTAACATATCCCACCCTCAAGGGGTGGTCCCCTCAGTCAATACCCTCCTACTTCCTGCAAACATATCTCAGTTTTTAATGTCTAGCTTGTCAGGAGTGGCTGGCTCTCTCTGTGCTGGGGCTTTCTGCCCCAGACTCTTTCTTCTTTTTTGATTTTTTGTTTGAGTTTTCTCTCTACCTTTACTTAGCTGTTCTTTTTGTCAGCGTTAGTTCTTCTGATGAAGAGGATCATGCGGGCTGGGTCTCGGGCTGATCCCCCTGGTCGCAGGTTGTAGGTCAGTGGCTTCCCAGCCTGCCATCGAGCGTTCAGCCAGGTAACGCTCCTGGCACAGTGAACGACCCATCCCTGTTCGGTGCAGGGATGATTGGTGAGGTGGCTACCTCACTGGACGCTGTGCGGTTTCTTAACCCTCATTCTGTGCGTCTTGTATGCGACTCTCCCTGCCTCATGTGCAGCGGCTTGTTCGCCTGTGCGGGTCCCCCAAGCCATTGTGAGGTAAGTGTATCTATGTGGGGACCTGTCTGTCTGGGGGGGTGTCAGTCTGGGACTGTGTAACCTGCCTCTGTTCACACTGTTTGTCTCCCTATCACTCGGCTGCATGCTGTGGGCTGCAAGGGGGGGGGGGAGCTGTATGACACTGTGTGTGTCAGCCTTGTCAGTGTGAGAAGCTGTGTGCTGTGGGGCATGTTTTTGGGCATGTTTGGGCACTATACAGCGATCGCTGCGGCGATCTGACATGTTTTTTTATAATGACATGTGTGCATTACTGTACTGTGGAGCGGCGGTTTCGGCGCCAAACGGCGCCATTTTGCCTACACTCGCTCCGGCCGCATGTTCTAACTGCATGGCGGCCATTTTCTTGTAGCCTCCCATAGGCTTTCATAGAGCGCCCTGGCAGCATCACTTCCTCTTCTCCAGGAACACCGATCGAGGCAGCAGCAGCGGCGAGGGTCTCCTCAGGTTATATCCTTCCTATCCATTGCCTGTGTCAGTTTTATTGTCCCTGTGGGGGTCTCATTGTGCTTGTGTGTGGTGCGGTGGGCTGCGCTCGCCGCGCTTGTTAAAGGGGCAGTTAACCCTTTATTATCCGGCATTTGTAATAGGGGCAATGGATTCTCAGGAGGGCAAATTTCCTACCGCCTTGGTGGAAAGCCAGGGGACCGCTGTTTCCCCCCCAGGGGGGGATTTAGCCACTATTGTGGCTGGCCTTGCTGCTCAGGTGCAGATGCTGGTGGCTGCTCAATCTACCAAGAGACCCAGAGTTTCTCTTTCCTCTGATTCTGAGGGTGAAGGTGATGGGGCTGTTATGGCGGGGGCCTCCTTATCGGGGTCCCGCTCCTCCCTGGATCTAGTGGGGTCCGAGGTGGAGGCTGAAGTTGAAGGGGTTGATAATTCTCCCCCTGGCTCGCCTGAAGAGCTTGCAATCATGGATGATTTGATTGCTTCCATAAAACAAACGCTGCGTTTGCAGGATGAAGTATGTCCCCCCGCTGCCTTGGCGGCTTATGGGACGCAGAGAAAACGCAGGACGCCGCAGGTTTTTCCCTGCAATGATGATTTTCAGCGCGCTGTTAAGGAACAATGGCGCAATCTGCGCAAACCTTTTGCTGTACCAAGTAGGTTCAAGCTGCGTTATCCTTTCTCGCCTTCCACTGATGAAAGGTGGTGTGTGCCACCCCCAGTGGATCGCGCAATTGCGGTTTTAAACAAATCCACTGCGATTCCTGCAGAGGATTCCCCTGTGTTCCGTGATGCCACGGATAGGAGATTGGAGTCTCTTGCCCGTCATACTTATTCTGTTACGGGTTCTATGCTTAAGGCTCTGTTTGCCTCTCTCATGGCGGCCCAGGCGGTCGCAAGTTGGACGCAGATGCTTAGGCCCGTCCTAGTGGCCGATTCGGCCTCGCCGGCGACCCTGGATATGGTGGATCAAATCCACCAGGGTGTCATGTATCTGTGTGATGCGGACTTGGACCTAGTCCCGTTGGCTGCACGTGTGCACAGCGTGGCGGTGTTGTCTCGCCGCCTGGTTTGGTTGAAATGTTGGTCGGTGGACCAGTCTTCACGTAAGACCTTAGCCAATCTACCTTATGATGGGTTTCGCCTTTTTGGGGAGTCCTTGGATGTGTTGATTAAGGGGATCACCGGAGGTAAGAGCACTCTCTTGCCTCATTTCCCCAAGGCTAAGGGGGCTTCTGGGAAGAAGCATGCTAATTTTCGGCCCCCTCAGGGGACCTTTCGTGCCTTTCGGTCGCACTACAAGGGCAAACCGTTCAAAGGTCAAGGCTCTCAGAAGAAGCCCTGGTCTGGAAAACAGAAGTCCGGTCAATCCGGATCTGCAACCCATAACAGTGCGGCCTGAAGGGGCGCCCTCACCCAGTTTTGGGGTGGGGGGACGCTTGCTCGGTTTTCTTCAGCCCTGGTTGGCCCGCGTGCGGAACAGATGGGTTCAGGAGATCGTTTGATCTGGTTACAAGATCGAGTTTCTCTCTCGGCCGGAGAGCAGATTTTTTCCCTCAAATCTTCAACTGTCTCCAGAGCGTTTACGGGACCTGCACCTGGCGGTGCGGGACCTGAGGGCTCAGGGAGTGGTAGTTCCGGTGCCTCATCGGGACAGATTTCGGGGGTTTTATTCCAATCTGTTCACCGTGCACAGAAAGGAGGGCAAGGTTCGTCCAATTCTGGACTTGAAGGCTCTGAACCGCTCTGTGCGGGTTCGCAAGTTCCGCATGGAATCCCTGCGGTCGGTGGTGGCTGCCCTGGTTCCGGGGGAATTCATGGCCTCCATCGATTTGAAGGATGCGTATCTTCACATCCCCATTTTCGAGGGTCACCAGAGGTACCTTCGATTTGCCATTGCGGAGGATCACTACCAGTTTGTGGCGTTGCCTTTTGGTCTCGCCTCGGCTCCGCGGGTCTTCACCAAGGTGCTTGCACCAGTTCTGGCATTATTGAGGGCCCAGGGCATTTCTGTCCTGGGGTATCTGGACGACATTCTGGTTCGGTCTGCGACCAGCCAGGGTCTGGAGAAGGACCTGTCTGTCACGATGCAAACTCTGCAGGAGTTTGGTTGGACGATAAATTTTCCAAAGTCGACGCTGAGTCCGTCGGTTCGTCTTCCCTACCTGGGAATGATTCTGGACTCGGTGCAGGCGAAGGTCTTCCTGCCGGAAGACAAACTCAGAACTCTTCAGGAGGAAGTCAGGTCCCTCAGGGACGTTCTGCACTCGTCTCTGAGGACGTGCATGAGATGTCTGGGATTGATGGTCTCGGCCTTCGAGGCGATTCCCTTCGCCCAGTTTCACACGCGGGGTCTCCAAGCGGAGATCCTGTCCATGTGGGACGGGCGACCTCAATCTCTGGATCTTCAAATCTCGTTGAGTCATCGCACCAGAAGAGACCTTCTGTGGTGGCTCCAGTCCCCGATGGTGTCCGGGGGCAAGTCGTTTCGTCCTATCTCGTGGACGGTAATCACCACGGATGCCAGCCTGTCGGGCTGGGGTGGTGTTCTGGGCGTTCTGTCCGCCCAGGGGACTTGGTCGGAGGGGGAGTCCTCCCTTCCGATCAACATTCTGGAATTGCGTGCGATAAATCTCTGTCTTCATCGCTGGACGGACCGGCTGCAGGGCTGCCCGGTTCGGGTGCAGACGGACGATGCCACGGCAGTGGCCTACATCAACCACCAAGGGGACACCAGGAGTGCCCGAGCGGCTCGAGAAGTGGCCGACATTCTGTCTTGGGCCGAGACTCATGTCCCGACGATAACGGCGGTTCACATTCTGGGGGTGGAGAACTGGCAGGCGGACTATCTGAGTCGCCAGACCCTGGATCAGGGGGAATGGTCTCTCCACCCGGCTGTCTTCCAGATGTTGTGCGCGAAGTGGGGTCTTCCAGATGTGGACCTGTTCGCGTCTCGTCTCAACAACAAGGTGAGAAGGTTCGTGGCAAGGACGCGCGACCCTCGGGCAGACGCGTCGGACGCGTTAGTGGCCCCGTGGCATCAGTACAAGCTGATGTACGCGTTTCCACCGATTCAGTTGCTGTCCAGGTTCCTTCGCAGGTTACACTCGGAACGCAGCACGGTGATTCTTGTGGCACCGGACTGGCCTCGCCGGTCCTGGTACGCAGACCTCGTGAATCTGGCGGTCGACGCCCCGTGGCGTCTGCCTCTTCGAGACGATCTCCTGTCTCAAGGACCGATATACCATCCTGCTTTCCAGTCGCTGGCTTTGACGGCCTGGCTGTTGAGACCGAGGTCCTGAAGGAGAAGGGTCTCTCCCCAGAGGTCGTTCATACCTTGATCAACGCGAGGAAATCTTCCTCGGGGAAGGTTTATTACCGTACTTGGAAGGCCTATTTTGCCTGGTGTGAGTCCAGGGGGTTTTCACCCCGCACGTACTCGGTTTCCCGAGTGCTGTCCTTCCTTCAAACGGGTGTCGATCAGCGTTTGGCGCTGGCTACGATAAAGGGTCAGGTGTCTGCGCTGGCCGTTCTGTTTCAACGTCCCGTGGCTTCCAACTCCTTGGTTGGCACTTTTGTTCAGGGTGTGCGGCATCTGGTTCCTCCTAGGAGGGATCCTCTGCCCCCTTGGGACTTGAATCTCGTTCTATCTGTGTTACAACGTGCTCCTTTTGAACAGATCAGGGAGATCTCGTTGTCTGTTGTCCAAAAAGGTCGCCTTTTTGGTTGCGATCACTTCGGCTCGCAGAGTGTCGGAGCTGGCGGCTTTGTCCTGCAAGTCTCCGTATCTGGTTGTTCATTTGGATAAGGTGGTCTTGCGACCTAATCCTTCTTTTCTTCGGAAGCGAGTTTCGGAATTCCATCTTAATGAGGATATTGTCTTGCCTTCGCTGTGCGCAAAGCCTAAACATCCAAAGGAGGTGAGATTACATTCTTTGGATGTTGTTCGGGCGATAAGGGTTTACCTTAAATCGACTGAGTCTTTTCGAAAGACGGACTCCTTGTTTGTTCTTCCAGAGGGTCCTCAGAAGGGCATGGTGGCGTCGGCCTCTTCCATCGCCAAATGGATCAGGCAGACCATTGAACAGGCGTATGCCTTGCAGGGGAAGGTTCCCCCTGTGCCTGTGAAGGCGCACTCTACTAGATCTCTGAGTACGTCTTGGGCCTGTCGTCATGGGGCTTCTGTAGCCCAGGTGTGTAAGGCGGCGACCTGGTCGACCGTGCATACTTTCACAAAATTCTACAAAGTAGATGTTCAGGCATCGGCGGATGCTTCCTTTGGCCGCAAGGTTCTTAGTGCGGCAATTCCCTAGGGTCCCTTGTTGGGGACCTCTGGCTGTTGGGATAAGTTTTTTTATCCCCTGGTTATTTGTCTTTTCCTGGGTTGTTGCTCCTGTTGAGCACTTGTTTTTCCTGTAGCCCAGCTGGTTTCCTTCCTTTGGTAAGGTTCCTTTCTTTGATGCGGAGACTGCGTTGCCTTTCGGCGCGGATGCGTTTCCCACCCCTCATGTTTGCACTGCTTTGGGACGTCCCCATATGTGACGAA
Source organism: Pelophylax lessonae (assembly GCF_965119305.1). Taxonomy (NCBI): domain Eukaryota; kingdom Metazoa; phylum Chordata; class Amphibia; order Anura; family Ranidae; genus Pelophylax; species Pelophylax lessonae. The sequence goes on from NC_138778.1 coordinate 629,430, forward strand.
TATGAAGAGGCGGCGACTGTCGGAGGACGTAAGAGAAAACGGAATTTTTGTAAAATCTTACCTGTAAAATTCCTTTCTCTGAGTTCTCCGACAGTCACCGCCCCCGCCCCTCTTTTGGGGTTTGGTTGTATACTCTACTGCTATTCCACTGAAACTGAGATATGGTTGCAGGAAGTAGGAGGGTATTGACTGAGGGGACCACCCCTTGAGGGTGGGATATGTTAAAAGCTTTAATGTTAACATATTCTGTTGCCTAGCTACTCCTTCGGAGCAAAGTCTAATACCCCATATGTGACGAATATGAAGAGGCGGCGACTGTCGGAGGACTCAGAGAAAGGAATTTTACAAAAATCTTATAGGACGGCAGTAAGCCCAAGGCTGCCTGTGGTTATTTCCTTACCCTAGTAGGAAGAATTTCAGTAGTACCTTCTATACAGACTTTCATGGTGGTGTCCGGGGGCCGGTATCCCCCAGTACAGTGGACTTGGATGCTGAAAACATGGAGGACAGAGAAATGCTTCTCTATAGATCCTCCATTTAGCAGACTATGATCACCCTGACATCTCCTAGACCCCCCCCCCCCCCCGGCTCAGTGGCTTTGGTTGTGACCCACCCCCCACACAACCCATTTCAGGCAGAACTCTGAACTTGCTCTTCTACTGACCCCTCACTGTGGCTTTGTAGTTGTGGTCAGTTTTATCAGTTGTTCAGAGCTGGTGGCCCGTCTGGTACTCCCATTATTATTCAATCAGAGGCGCGTAGCGGAGGATTTTATGGGTGGAATACGTTTCCTGTACTGCCTCTGCCTTTGTTTTATCACTCGATGGAGAGGTTTATATACCTGGGGGCTCCATATCTGGAAATACCCGTGGTTTTTCAGACATCACTAAATGGCAGACCGTGGTCCGGACGGAGTGATAGTCCTGGCACACCCCCGTCTTCACAGCAGAGGGTGGGAGGTGCAACGACTCTGGATGGAGAATGAGAGCTGCCACACTTTTTAAGTTAGCAAGCAGGTCATTGGTTGCTATGATGCAGGGCGGTCTTAGCAACCAATCACTTGCTTAGAGGAAAAGTTAGAAAGCTCCTGCCCTCCATCCAGACCTATTGCATCTCCCACCCTCTGTCCTGATATGTAAGGTAGTTTAAGTACAGTATAGATTGCACAATACAGGCACACTATGTATAAAGCCTTAAAAATCTCTTGAACCCGTGCGATGCATTAAAGGTAGATAAATCCTACAAATCAAAAAACCTATAAAACACCGCCGTGACCATAATAAACACATCCAAAGATTAAATACACTTGTTAGATTGTAAGATTGTAAAAGTCAAAAATTATGAAGAAACGCTTCTGTGACTTCTATGTAAAAAAACTCCCTGCCTGCCGCCTTCCGAATTATGCGCTCCCCTCCATTGAGGACACACAGCTGGTCAACATGCGCTTTCCCTTTAAGGGGCTTAGGAAACCTCTGGTGGGCAGATGGATCCTTCGATATTATATCCGCTGTGTTCCTATGGCAATCTGTAACGGTGGTGCTCCTAAGGGACCCAATGCCGAATCGTTTAATATAAAACCATAAAAGGGTAGCGACTCACAATTTTCAGTCCACTCAGATAGCATTCATAGCACAATTATGAGTATGAAGCTTCCTTAACGATCACTTAGATGTTGCAATGGCGACCAGCAGACGGAGAGTACAATCTTCCTGTGTGTGAGTGCTGACGTCACTAGGCCCTGCCCCAACGCGTTTCGTCACTTTTTCATGCGACTTTATCAAGGAGTATCTGGTTTATCAAGGAGGACTGGAAATGGGGTAACGGGTGACAAAGGGTAAAGTTGAGCATCTAAGGGGGGTGCAGTGTTTTTGTAGGGCGATGTGATGTAAAAGGGGGGATTCTGTGGTGTAAAAGGGGGGTGCTGCAACGTAATGGGGGTGCTGGAATGTAATGGGGGGCTATGTTGTAAACAGGGGATACTGTGACATAACGGGTCTATGATGTAAAAGGGGGGTGCTGCAATGTGATGGAGCGGGGGGGTGCTGTGACATAACAGGGCTATGATGTAAAAGGGGGGGTGCTACAATGTAATTTGGAGGGAGGGGGGGGTGCTGTGACATAACAGGGCTATGATGTAAAAGGGGGGTGCTACAATGTAATGGGGAGGGGGGGGTGCTGTGACATAAGGGAAGGCTGTATTGTAAAAGGGGGGGCTGTGACATAAAGCAGGTGACTTCCCTGGAAGAAAATATTAATGATCCAGACTTCAGTGAATTTTATTTGATACCCCGCAATAGGAGGAGAGCTCTCCAGTATCTGTGCTCCCCCCACCTTGTAAGTTGCATTCCTCAGTCTCTGCCCCACATACTGGGCCATTTTTCTTGGTCTCCGCCCCCATACGGGGCCATTTTTCTTGGTCTCCGCCCCCATACTGGGCCATTTTTCTTTGTCTCTGCCCCCATGCCGGGCCATTTTTCTCTTCACTCTCCATAGCCCCACCCCCAAGCAATCTGACTGATGGGGAAGTGGCCTATAGTGTGCAAAGTTGGGGGGTCTGTGCTGCGGCTGAATCTTCCAGAAAGCAGAAGCCTCTGGTGGAAGACATTGCCGTTCTCTGACTCCCATGTACTGATTTCAGCTTCCCAAGTACAAGTTTTCTTCCTGTAAGTCAGGGAAGTGCGTCTTCCATCTGGAGCTTCTAATGCGGGTAATTTGCTTCTTTAATGTCAGGATTGTCGGTCTTTGTAGCTGGCGAGGCGCTAAGTACGGTATGAAAGCGATGTGCGAGTGGATGAAGCAGAAAGCGGCGTTCTCGGCAGGAGGAGAGCGGAGCGATGACCTCACGTTGTCAATGCACTGAGGAGTTATTCCGCACATAATCACCCCATCGCCCCACAACACAAGTGCAGCCGTTTGATCGGCCGCTTCTCTCCTTATTTAATTGCTCCCTCTGTTTCTTTTTTTAGCAGAGAAGCTGACAGAAGAGTCCCCGGGCAGAGAGGCAGAGAAGCGCCGAGTCATTGGAAGGCCGCGCACGTTCCCCTTTATTGCACTCCATGGGGCGCTCACGCTTTTTTTTCTCCTGCAGTAATAAAGTGAAGTTGATGTGCCATCCACAATAACACAATGCAAGCAATATCCACACCTGCCCTCCTCTGCCCCTGGAAATGCCCCAAGAGGGGCAAAAATACCGTTCATCCCTGCAACTCGGACAAATAAAGTGCATGTCTGACTATATACAGAAACATCATCTTATTATAAAGAGAAGAACTCCAGTCCAGTGAGGCATTTCCTCAGTCTGCCCTCCCCCAGTGATCAGACTGTACATTGTAACTTTGTAGGAGGAGGAGGGTGAAGCGAGGATCATTAATCTGCAGGTATTAGATTTTGGTTGTCGGGGTCTATGTATACAGTGCAGCTGAGCCTCCCTTTCCTGGTCTGCTATACAGGGGAGTTCAGGAAGCTGATATGAAGATGGATTGTGGTACTTATGTTAGCTTCTATATAATGTCTGTAGTGCAGCTCTATTATCATCATGTATACAATCCATGGATAACGGTCATGTCTGTAGTACAGCTCTATTATCATCATGTATACAATCCATGGATAACGGTCATGTCTGTAGTACAGCTCTATCATCATCATGTATACAATCCATGGATAACGGTCATGTCTGTAGTGCAGTTCTATTACCATCATGTATACAATCCATGGATAACGGTCATGTCTGTAGTACAGCTCTATCATCATCATGTATACAATCCATGGATAACGGTCATGTCTGTAGTGCAGTTCTATTACCATCATGTGTACAATCCATGGATAACGGTCATGTCTGTAGTGCAGCTCTATTATCATCATGTATACAATCCATGGATAACGGTCATGTCTGTAGTACAGCTCTATTATCATCATGTATACAATCCATGGATAACGGTCATGTCTGTAGTACAGCTCTATCATCATGTATACAATCCATGGATAACGGTCATGTCTGTAGTGCAGCTCTATTATCATCATGTATACAATCCATGGATAACGGTCATGTCTGTAGTACAGCTCTATCATCATCATGTATACAATCCATGGATAACGGTCATGTCTGTAGTGCAGTTCTATTACCATCATGTGTACAATCCATGGATAACGGTCATGTCTGTAGTGCAGTTCTATTACCATCATGTGTACAATCCATGGATAACGGTCATGTCTGTAGTGCAGTTCTATTACCATCATGTGTACAATCCATGGATAACGGTCATGTCTGTAGTGCAGCTCTATTATCATCATGTATACAATCCATGGATAACGGTCATGTCTGTAGTGCAGCTCTATTATCATCATGTATACAATCCATGGATAACGGTCATGTCTGTAGTGCAGCTCTATTATCATCATGTGTACAATCCATGGATAACGGTCATGTCTGTAGTACAGCTCTATTACCATCATGTATACAATCCATGGATAACGGTCATGTCTGTAGTACAGCTCTATTACCATCATGTATACAATCCATGGATAACGGTCATGTCTGTAGTGCAGTTCTATTACCATCATGTATACAATCCATGGATAACGGTCATGTCTGTAGTGCAGCTCTATTACCATCATGTATACAATCCATGGATAACGGTCATGTCTGTAGTGCAGTTCTATTACCATCATGTATACAATCCATGGATAACGGTCATGTCTGTAGTACAGCTCTATTACCATCATGTATACAATCCATGGATAACGGTCATGTCTGTAGTACAGCTCTATTACCATCATGTGTACAATCCATGGATAACGGTCATGTCTGTAGTACAGCTCTATTACCATCATGTATACAATCCATGGATAACGGTCATGTCTGTAGTGCAGTTCTATTACCATCATGTATACAATCCATGGATAACGGTCATGTCTGTAGTACAGCTCTATTACCATCATGTATACAATCCATGGATAACGGTCATGTCTGTAGTACAGCTCTATTACCATCATGTATACAATCCATGGATAACGGTCATGTCTGTAGTGCAGTTCTATTACCATCATGTATACAATCCATGGATAACGGTCATGTCTGTAGTGCAGCTCTATTATCATCATGTATACAATCCATGGATAACGGTCATGTCTGTAGTACAGCTCTATTATCATCATGTATACAATCCATGGATAACGGTCATGTCTGTAGTACAGCTCTATCATCATGTATACAATCCATGGATAACGGTCATGTCTGTAGTGCAGCTCTATTATCATCATGTATACAATCCATGGATAACGGTCATGTCTGTAGTACAGCTCTATCATCATCATGTATACAATCCATGGATAACGGTCATGTCTGTAGTGCAGTTCTATTACCATCATGTGTACAATCCATGGATAACGGTCATGTCTGTAGTGCAGTTCTATTACCATCATGTGTACAATCCATGGATAACGGTCATGTCTGTAGTGCAGTTCTATTACCATCATGTGTACAATCCATGGATAACGGTCATGTCTGTAGTGCAGCTCTATTATCATCATGTATACAATCCATGGATAACGGTCATGTCTGTAGTGCAGCTCTATTATCATCATGTATACAATCCATGGATAACGGTCATGTCTGTAGTGCAGCTCTATTATCATCATGTGTACAATCCATGGATAACGGTCATGTCTGTAGTACAGCTCTATTACCATCATGTATACAATCCATGGATAACGGTCATGTCTGTAGTACAGCTCTATTACCATCATGTATACAATCCATGGATAACGGTCATGTCTGTAGTGCAGTTCTATTACCATCATGTATACAATCCATGGATAACGGTCATGTCTGTAGTGCAGCTCTATTACCATCATGTATACAATCCATGGATAACGGTCATGTCTGTAGTGCAGTTCTATTACCATCATGTATACAATCCATGGATAACGGTCATGTCTGTAGTACAGCTCTATTACCATCATGTATACAATCCATGGATAACGGTCATGTCTGTAGTACAGCTCTATTACCATCATGTGTACAATCCATGGATAACGGTCATGTCTGTAGTACAGCTCTATTACCATCATGTATACAATCCATGGATAACGGTCATGTCTGTAGTGCAGTTCTATTACCATCATGTATACAATCCATGGATAACGGTCATGTCTGTAGTACAGCTCTATTACCATCATGTATACAATCCATGGATAACGGTCATGTCTGTAGTACAGCTCTATTACCATCATGTATACAATCCATGGATAACGGTCATGTCTGTAGTACAGCTCTATTACCATCATGTGTACAATCCATGGATAACGGTCATGTCTGTAGTACAGCTCTATTACCATCATGTATACAATCCATGGATAACGGTCATGTCTGTAGTGCAGTTCTATTACCATCATGTATACAATCCATGGATAACGGTCATGTCTGTAGTACAGTTCTATTACCATCATGTGTACAATCCATGGATAACGGTCATGTCTGTAGTACAGCTCTATTACCATCATGTATACAATCCATGGATAACGGTCATGTCTGTAGTACAGCTCTATTATCATCATGTATACAATCCATGGATAACGGTCATGTCTGTAGTACAGCTCTATCATCATCATGTATACAATCCATGGATAACGGTCATGTCTGTAGTGCAGTTCTATTACCATCATGTGTACAATCCATGGATAACGGTCATGTCTGTAGTGCAGCTCTATTATCATCATGTATACAATCCATGGATAACGGTCATGTCTGTAGTACAGCTCTATTATCATCATGTATACAATCCATGGATAACGGTCATGTCTGTAGTACAGCTCTATCATCATGTATACAATCCATGGATAACGGTCATGTCTGTAGTGCAGCTCTATTATCATCATGTATACAATCCATGGATAACGGTCATGTCTGTAGTGCAGCTCTATTATCATCATGTGTACAATCCATGGATAACGGTCATGTCTGTAGTACAGCTCTATTACCATCATGTATACAATCCATGGATAACGGTCATGTCTGTAGTACAGCTCTATTACCATCATGTATACAATCCATGGATAACGGTCATGTCTGTAGTGCAGTTCTATTACCATCATGTATACAATCCATGGATAACGGTCATGTCTGTAGTGCAGCTCTATTATCATCATGTGTACAATCCATGGATAACGGTCATGTCTGTAGTGCAGCTCTATTATCATCATGTGTACAATCCATGGATAACGGTCATGTCTGTAGTACAGCTCTATTACCATCATGTATACAATCCATGGATAACGGTCATGTCTGTAGTACAGCTCTATTACCATCATGTATACAATCCATGGATAACGGTCATGTCTGTAGTGCAGTTCTATTACCATCATGTATACAATCCATGGATAACGGTCATGTCTGTAGTACAGCTCTATTACCATCATGTGTACAATCCATGGATAACGGTCATGTCTGTAGTACAGCTCTATTACCATCATGTATACAATCCATGGATAACGGTCATGTCTGTAGTGCAGTTCTATTATCTCCTACTAATCCCTTTTTGTCTCCTTTTTTGGTTGCAAGGCCCACCAATGTACAGATCCTCCAATCTCCTAACCTGTCCTGTAGTTATGGGGCCCCCGTAGTTGTGGGCCCCCCCGTAGTTGTGGGCCCCCCCGTAGTTGTGGGCCCCCCCATAGTTGCGGAGCCCCACCGTAGTTGCGGGGCCCCCCGTAGTTGTGGATCCCTGGTTGGCTTTGACACTTACCTGTACATTGTAGCGCTCTGTGCTCTGCTGCCCCTCAGGACTCAGGACAGGTTCACATTCTGTGCCCCTCCCCCACTTTCTCATCATCATTGATCTAAGATGTAGAAGTAGGAAAATTGCGGGGTCTTTCCCATAGACCTTCATTTTTCCCCTGTGCAGAAATTATCATCATACAGGATTTATATAGCGCCAACAGTTTTCACAGTGCTGTACAAAATGGAGGAAAACAGAATAGTTACAATACAATTCCATACAAGAGGGATCAGAGGACCCCACTCATGGAAGTGTAGAACAGTGGGGGGGAGGGGAGGGTTAAGTGTTATATAGGAGAACTGTGTGGGGTGAGCTGATGGTGAAAGGAAAGCTGCCCAGAGAGGGATCCAAATTCAGCTGGGACCTCACAAATGTCGATCCATCAATGGCAGTTCTGCATTTCACCAGAAGGGGTGCTGTTTTTTATTGAGCTCACATTGAGGTGTTGTGAAGGCTTATGGTGTCAGCAACATTACCAATGGTGCCTAGTGGGGTTCTCCTGTCACCTGCTCCTCATAGGAATACCAATGGTGCCTAGTGGGGTTCTCCTGTCACCTGCTCCCCATAGGAGTACCAATGGTGCCTAGTGGGGTTCTCCTGTCACCTGCTCCTCATAGGAATACCAATGGTGCCTAGTGGGGTTCTCCTGTCACCTGCTCCCCATAGGAGTACCAATGGTGCCTAGTGGGGTTCTCCTGTCACCTGCTCCTCATAGGAATACCAATGGTGCCTAGTGGGGTTCTCCTGTCACCTGCTCCTCATAGGAATACCAATGGTGCCTAGTGGGGTTCTCCTGTCACCTGCTCCCCATAGGAGTACCAATGGTGCCTAGTGGGGTTCTCCTGTCACCTGCTCCTCATAGGAATACCAATGGTGCCTAGTGGGGTTCTCCTGTCACCTGCTCCCCATAGGAGTGCCAATGGTGCCTAGTGGGGTTCTCCTGTCACCTGCTCCCCATAGGAGTACCAATGGTGCCTAGTGGGGTTCTCCTGTCACCTGCTCCTCATAGGAATACCAATGGTGCCTAGTGGGGTTCTCCTGTCACCTGCTCCCCATAGGAGTACCAATGGTGCCTAGTGGGGTTCTCCTGTCACCTGCTCCCCATAGGAGTACCAATGGTGCCTAGTGGGGTTCTCATGTCACCTGCTCCCCATAGGAGTACCAATGTTGCCTAGTGGGGTTCTCCTGTCACCTGCTCCCCATAGGATTGCCAATGGTGCCTAGTGGGGTTCTCCTGTCACCTGCTCCCCATAGGGGTACCAATGTTGCCTAGTGGGGTTCTCTTGTCACCTGCTCCTCATAGGAATACCAATGGTGCCTAGTGGGGTTCTCCTGTCACCTGCTCCCCATAGGAGTACCAATGGTGCCTAGTGGGGTTCTGCTGTCACCTGCTCCTCATAGGAATACCAATGGTGCCTAGTGGGGTTCTCCTGTCACCTGCTCCCCATAGGAGTACCAATGTTGCCTAGTGGGGTTCTCCTGTCACCTGCTCCTCATAGGAATACCAATGGTGCCTAGTGGGGTTCTCCTGTCACCTGCCCCCATAGGAGTACCAATGGTGCCTAGTGGGGTTCCCCTGTCACCTGCTCCTCATAGGAATACCAATGGTGCCTAGTGGGGTTCTCCTGTCACCTGCCCCCATAGGAAAACCAATGGTGCCTAGTGGGGTTCTCCTGTCACCTGCCCCCATAGGATTACCAATGGTGCCTAGTGGGGTTCTACTGTCACCTGCTCCTCATAGGAATACCAATGGTGCCTAGTGGGGTTCTCCTGTCACCTGCTCCTCATAGGAAAACCAATGGTGCCTAGTGGGGTTCTCCTGTCACCTGCCCCCATAGGATTACCAATGGTGCCTAGTGGGGTTCTCCTGTCACCTGCTCCTCATAGGAATACCAATGTTGCCTAGTGGGGTTCCCCTGTCACCTGCTCCTCATAGGAATACCAATGGTGCCTAGTGGGGTTCTCCTGTCACCTGCTCCCCATAGGGGTACCAATGGTGCCTAGTGGGGTTCCCCTGTCACCTGCTCCTCATAGGAATACCAATGGTGCCTAGTGGGGTTCTCCTGTCACCTGCCCCCATAGGATTACCAATGGTGCCTAGTGGGGTTCTCCTGTCACCTGCTCCTCATAGGAATACCAATGGTGCCTAGTGGGGTTCTCCTGTCACCTGCTCCTCATAGGAAAACCAATGGTGCCTAGTGGGGTTCTCCTGTCACCTGCTCCTCATAGGAATACCAATGGTGCCTAGTGGGGTTCTCCTGTCACCTGCTCCCCATAGGAAAACCAATGGTGCCTAGTGGGGTTCCCCTGTCACCTGCTCCCCATAGGAGTACCAATGGTGCCTAGTGGGGTTCTCCTGTCACCTGCTCCTCATAGGAATACCAATGGTGCCTAGTGGGGTTCTCCTGTCACCTGCTCCTCATAGGAAAACCAATGGTGCCTAGTGGGGTTCTCCTGTCACCTGCCCCCATAGGATTACCAATGGTGCCTAGTGGGGTTCTCCTGTCACCTGCTCCTCATAGGAATACCAATGGTGCCTAGTGGGGTTCTCCTGTCACCTGCTCCCCATAGGAAAACCAATGGTGCCTAGTGGGGTTCTCCTGTCACCTGCTCCTCATAGGAATACCAATGGTGCCTAGTGGGGTTCTCCTGTCACCTGCTCCCCATATGAGTGTTGGGTTTGCAGCAGAAGTTCAATAAACTTTTAGTGAATAGTCTGCAGAGCGAGACGCTCGGCTTTCAGCCTCTTTATTCTGCCACACTGCAGAAAGCTTTTGGAAAGGCGTTGCTTAGCAATGTCTATAATGTATACAGCCTGCTCACTCAGAATGGCTGGGGCCCCTTTGAACTCAATAGATGGAGACGTAGGACCGCATTATAACACGTATAGAAACATGTTGGTTTTGTGGAGAGAAACATTGACAGAGAAGAGCGGCTGTGTGGCTTCTATCGCTGTGCTGAAGAGCGATTCTCAAGTGTTCTGAGAAAATGTTTCATTCGTTGCTTTGTGTGGGATCTGGGCCTTAAAGGGACATTTCAGTATATTTTCTGGAGTGCATCTGAGCATTTTTTTTTTTACGTTATTAAATTTTTCACAAACCTGGGCAATTCATACTGAGCAATGAGAGATGTGACGTTGCCCTCCTTTTCTCCGAGCCTCCTTATTGGGCTTTAAATTTCATGGTGAGGGACCTGACTGACACATTGTTGGAGTTTTGGCTTACTTTGCAGAAGGTGCATTCTATGCATTACAAAAAAAAATGTCTGTGTGCAGCAGCTTTCCAACCCCCTTCCTAATCACCTAAATCCCATCGAAATCCAGCGGCATGCACGAGAGCCTCTACTCTCCAGGGACTCTCCCTCCTTATTGGCTGAGACAGCATGTAGTCCCCCTGCCTTGGTCTCACTTTGTGTAGAAATGTAGCCACCCGGCCTGGGCCCACTGTGTATGTAGGAACATAGCCACCTTGCCTTGGTCTCACTGCGTGTAGTAACGTGGCCACCCTGCCTTGGTCTCACTGTGTATGTAGGAACATAGTCACCCTGCCCTTTGTCTCACTGTATGTAGAAAGGTAGCCACCCTGCTTTGGTCTCACTTCTTGCAGGTACATAGCTGCCCTGCCTTGGTATCACTGTGTGTAGGAACATAGCCACCCTGCCCTTTGTCTCACTGTGTGTAGGAACGTAGCCAACGTGCCTTGGTCTCACTGCGTGTAGGAACCTAGCCACCCTGCCTTGGTCTCACTGCATGTGGGAACGTAGCCACCCTGCCCTTTGTCTCACTGTGTGTAGAAACGTAGCCACCCTGCCCTATGTCTCACTGTATGTAGGAATGTAGCTGCCCTGCCATGGTCTCACTGCGTGTAGAAACATAGCCACCCTGCCCTTTGTCTCACTGTATGTAGGAACATAGCTGCCCTGCCTTGGTCTCACTGTGTGTAGGAATGTAGCCACCCTGCCTTGGTCTCATTACGTGTAGGAACGTAACCAACGTGCCTTGGTCTCCCTGTATGTAGGAACGTAGCCACCCTGCCTTGGTCTCACTGCGTGTAGGAACGTAGCCACCCTGCCTTGGTCTCACTGCGTGTAGGAACGTAGCCACCCTGCCTTGGTCTCAATGCGTGTAGGAACGTAGCCAACGTTCCTTTTTCTCACTGCGTGTAGGAACGTAGCCACCCTACCTTGGTCTCACTGCGTGTAGGAACGTAGCCACCCTGCCCTTTGCCTCACTGTGTGTAGGAACGTAGCCACCCTACCTTGGTCTCACTAAGTGTAGGAACGTAACCAACGTGCCTTGGTCTCCCTGTATGTAGGAATGTAGCCACCCTGCCTTGGTCTCACTGCGTGTAGGAACGTAGCCACCCTGCCTTGGTCTCACTGCGTGTAGGAACGTAGACAACGTTCCTTTTTCTCACTGCGTGTAGGAACGTAGCCACCCTGCCTTGGTCTCACTACGTGTAGGAACGTAGCCACCCTGCCTTGGTCTCAATGCGTGTAGGAACGTAGACAACGTTCCTTTTTCTCACTGCGTGTAGGAACGTAGCCACCCTGCCTTGGTCTCACTACGTGTAGGAACGTAACCAACATGCCTTGGTCTCCCTGTATGTAGGAATGTAGCCACCTAGGGCTGCCACGACGCGTCGACGTAGTCGACTACGTCAACTACAAAAAATCGTCGACGTGCCTGAAAGGCGTCGACGCGTCAACGTGTGACGTCACACGCCCCCTGGCCGGCCGCAGCGCCGCTTGAAGTATTGCCGGCCGGGAGAAATCAGTGCGCAGCAGCAGAACACCGGGCCCGGGGAGGAGGAGATGCCGCCGTACGAGGGGCTGGGGACGGGGGGAGAGAAGACCGCGGTGGTCATAGACCTGGGAGAGGCATTTACTAAGTGAGTGTCCGGAGTCATATGCTGGGATTGGAATTGGGGTGCATGGGAGACATGGGATCTAATATTGGGGGGATATGGGACCTGTCATTAGAGTCTATTGGACCTGTCAGTGGGGGGTACATGGGGGTCTGCCAGCTGGGGGGTGTGTGGGATCTGTTGTTGGGGATTCATGGAGTCTGCCTGCTGGGGGTGTATAGGATCTGTCATTGGGGTTCATGGGGTCTGTCATTGGGGTTCATGGGGTCTGCTAGCTGGTGGTTCATGGGGTCTGTCATTGGGGTTCATGGGGGCTGTCATTGGGGTTCATGGGGTCTGCTAGCTGGTGGTTCATGGGGTCTGTCATTGGGGTTCATGGGGTCTGTCATTGGGGTTCATGGGGTCTGTCATTGGGGTTCATGGGGTCTGTCATTGGGGTTCATGGGGTCTGCTAGCTGGTGGTTCATGGGGTCTGTCATTGGGGTTCATGGGGTCTGTCATTGGGGTTCATGGGGTCTGCTAGCTGGTGGTACATGGGGTCTGTCATTGGGGTTCATGGGGTCTGTTAGCTGGTGGTACATGGGATTTGTCATTGGGGTTCATGGGGTCTGCTAGCTGGTGGTACATGGGATCTGTCATTGGGGTACATGGGGTCTGTCATTGGGGTACATGGGGTCTGTCATTGGGGTACATGGGGTCTGTCATTGGGGTACATGGGATCTGTCATTGGGGTACATGGGATCTGTCATTGGGGTACATGGGATCTGTCATTGGGGTACATCGGATCTGTCATTGGGGTACATGGGCTCTGTCATTGGGGTACATGGGGTCTGTCATTGGGGTACATGGGATCTGTCATTGGGGTTCATGGGGTCTGCTAGCTGGTGGTACATGGGATCTGTCATTGGGGTACATGGGGTCTGTCATTGGGGTACATGGGGTCTGTCATTGGGGTACATGGGGTCTGTCATTGGGGTACATGGGGTCTGTCATTGGGGTTCATGGGGTCTGCTATCTGGTGGTACATGGGATCTGTCATTGGGGTGCATGGGATCTGTCACTGGGGTTCATGGGGTCTGCCAGCTGGGGGTGTATAGGATCTGTTATTGGGATTCATGGGGTCTGCCAGCTGTACTAGGTGGGAGGGCTTACTGAGGGGTCTGCAATGGGAGGGGGCTTACTAAGTGGTCTGTACTAGGTGGGAGGGCTTACTGAGGGGTCTGTACTGGCAGGGGGGCTTACTAAGTGGTCTGTTCTAGGTGGGAGGGCTTACTGTGGGGTCTGTACTGGGAGGGGGGCTTACTGAGGGGTCTGTATTAATTACAGGATTAATTAGCTAATCAAAAAAACAATTAAATAATAAATAAAAAAAAATAAAAATAATCGTTAGATTAGTCGACAGACAAATTAATCGTTAGTTGCAGCCCTATAGCCACCCTGCTTTGGTCTCACTGCGTGTAGGTACGTAGCTGCCCTGCCTTGGTCTCACTGCGTGTAGGAACGTAGCCACCCTGCCTTGGTCTCACCAAATGTAGAAACGTAGCCCCCTCTGCCTTGGTCTCACTGCGTGTAGCCACCCTCTCTTGCTCACTGCTGAGGTGGCCTAGGGACTATGGAATGTGTAGCATGCATAGAGCAGTGCACATGACTGCATCTAATGTGCACTGCTTGTTCCAAACAAATTTGGGCGTGCTGGGGGGGGGGGGGGGGGAGTGTGTACACATTCGGATTCCATGCATCGGTCACACATGGATGTAGAGTTGGATGTGATTTGGGATCAGTGCAGGTCTGTGTCAGACTGCCTCCACCTGTCTGTATGGAACACCTTTGGGTGAGACTTATGGGGTTAAATCCCGCCTATGTTCCGCATTGTATTCCTTCCTCCTCACACAATGAATGGAGATCAGCAGCCGGCACAGAGTTGTAGAGTTCAGGAGGGTCACGTGGCAGCTCGTGTATGACGCAAATAGCCGAGAAGTGACCGTGCTGGTGCAGCTGCTCTCCGGGGAGTGGGAAGGAGGTGTTATTGATTGTGTTTGTCCTACTTTTCCAAGTTTATAGAATTATTCTTCCTACGATGTGTGGCTGTTATTTACCATCTGTCTGAGGCAATCCCCACACTTCATGAAGAGATCTCCACACCGCTCCCTACTAATCTACTGCTACCAGGAAACGTCAGGGAAGCTGACCCGTCTGTGTGACAGGACCGGCACACTCTACCATCATCACCAACCCCGACACTACCATCATCACCAACCCCGACACTACCATCATCACCGACCCCGACACACTCTACCATCATCACTGCCCCGACACACTCTACCATCATCACTGCCCCGACACACTCTACCATCATCACCGACCCCGACACACTCTACCATCATCACCAACCCCGGAACACTCTACCATCATCACCAACACCGACACACTCTACCATCATCACCAACCCCGACACACTCTACCATCATCTCCAACCCGACACTACCATCATCACCAACACCGACACTACCATCATCACCGACCCCGACACACTCTACCATCATCACCAACCCCGGAACACTCTACCATCATCACCAACACCGACACTACCATCATCACCGACCCCGACACACTCTACCATCATCACCAACCCCGGAACACTCTACCATCATCACCAACACCGACACACTCTACCATCATCACCAACCCCGACACACTCTACCATCATCTCCAACCCCGACACTACCATCATCACCAACACCGACACACTCTACCATCATCACCAACACCGACACACTCTACCATCATCACCAACACCGACACACTCTACCATCATCACCAACACTGACACACTCTACCATCATCTACAACCCTGACACACTCTACCATCATCACCAACACCGACACACTCTACCATCATCACCAACCCCGGAACACTCTACCATCATCACCAACCCCGGAACACTCTACCATCATCACCAACCCCGGAACACTCTACCATCATCACCAACACCGACACACTCTACCATCATCACCAACACTGACACACTCTACCATCATCACCAACCCCGACACACTCTACCATCATCACCAACCCCGGAACACTCTACCATCATCACCAACCCTGACACTACCATCATCACCAACCCCCGGAACACTCTACCATCATCACCAACACCGACACACTCTACCATCATCACCAACACCTAAACACTCTACCATCATCACCAACACCGACACACTCTACCATCATCACCAACACCGGCACACTCTACCATCATCACCAACCCCGACACACTCTACCATAATCACCAACACCGACACACTCTACCATAATCACCAACACCGACACACTCTACCATAATCACCAACACCGACACACTCTACCATCATCACCAACCCCGACACTACCATCATCTCCAACCCCGACACTACCAACATCACCAACACCGACACACTCTACCATCATCACCAACACCGACACACTCTACCATCATCACCAACACCGACACACTCTACCATCATCACCAACACCGACACACTCTACCATCATCACAAACACTGACACACTCTACCATCATCTCCAACCCCGACACTACCATCATCACCAACACCGACACACTCTACCATAATCACCAACACCGACACACTCTACCATCATCACCGACACACTACCATCATCACCAACCCCGACACACTCTACCATCATCACCAACCCCGACACACTCTACCTTCATCACCAACACCGACACACTCTACCATCATCACCATCACCGACACACTACCATAATCACCAACACCGACACGCACCACCATCATCACCGACCCTGACACTACCATCATCACCAACACCGACACACTCTACCATCATCACCGACCCCGACACACTCTACCATCATCACCAACCCCTACACACTCTACCATCATCACCAACCCCTACACACTCTACCATCATCACCGACCCCGGCACACTCTACCATCATAACCAACCCCGGCACACTCTACCATCATCACCAACCCCGACACACTCTACCATCATCACCAACCCCGACACACTCTACCATCATCACCAACACCGACACACTCTACCATCATCACCAACCCCCGCACACTCTACCATCATCACCAACCCCCGCACACTCTACCATCATCACCAACCCCCGCACACTCTACCATCATCACCAACCCCCGCACACTCTACCATCATCACCAACCCCCGCACACTCTACCATCATCACCAACCCCCGCACACTCTACCATCATCACCAACCCCGACACACACTCTCCCCCGCTGGGGTCTCTTTCTCCCCCTCTCCCCCGCTGGGGTCTCTTTCTCCCCCTCCCCCCGCAGGCATCTTTCTCCCCCTTCCATTGGGCGGCACAGGGGTGTAGTGGTTAGCACTTTCACCTAGCAGCAAGAGGGTCACTGGTTCGAATCCCAACCACGACACTATCTGCCTGGAGTTTCCATGTTCTCCCTGTGCCTGCGTAGGTTTCCTCCGGGTACTCCGGTTTCCTCCCACACTCCAAAGACATGCTGGTAGGTTAATTGGATCCTGTGTAAAAAAAAAAAAAAAAAAATTGGCCCTACTGTGTATGTATGTGAGTTAGGGACCTTAGATTGTAAGCTCCTTGAGGGCAGGGACTGATGGGAATGTACAATGTATATGTAAAGCGCTGCGTAAATTGACAGCGCTATATAAGTACCTGAAATAATAATAATTCCACCCACCAGGGTCTCTTCCTCTCAGACTCTCCTCTATATATCTGGGGTTGTGCTGTCCATTGTACTGAAACTCTGCCTTTCCTATGTGCAGTGATGGGAAATTGACAGGTTCCCCCCCCCCCTCCCCCGATGGTGGTGCAGCAGCTTCTTCCTCCTGCAGGGTTCTCCTGTACGATGTGAAGTGTGCCGCGGTAATCTCTGTACGATGTGAAGGGTGCCGCGGTAATCTCTGTACGATGTGAAGGGTGCCGCGGTAATCTCTGTAAGATGTGAAGGGTGCCTCGGTAATCTCTGTACGATGTGAAGGGTGCCGCGGTAATCTCTGTACGATGTGAGGGGTGCCTCGGTAATCTCTGTACGATGTGAAGGGTGCCGCGGTAATCTCTGTACGATGTGAGGGGTGCCGCGGTAATCTCTGTACGATGTGAAGGGTGCCGCGGTAATCTCTGTACGATGTGAAGGGTGCCGCGATAATCTCTGTACGATGTGAAGGGTGCCACTGTAATCTCTGTACGATGTGAAGGTGCCACGGTAATCTCTGTACGATGAGAAGGGTGCCGCGGTAATCTCTGTACGATGTGAAGGTGCCACGGTAATCTCTGTACGATGAGAAGGGTGCCGCGGTAATCTCTGTACGATGTGAAGGGTGCCGCGGTAATCCATGTACGATGTGAAGGGTGCCGCGGTAATCTCTGTACGATGGGAGGGGTGCCGCGGTAATCTCTGTACGATGTGAAGGTGCCGTGGTAATCTCTGTACGATGTGAAGGTGCCGCGGTAATCTCTGTACGATGCGAAGGGTGCCGCGGTAATCTCTGTACGATGGGAGGAGTGCAGCGGTAATCTCTGTACGATGTGAAGTTGCCGCGGTAATCTCTGTACGATGTGAAGGGTGCCGCGGTAATCTCTGTACGATGTGAAGGGTGCCGCGGTAATCTCTGTACGATGTGAGGGGTGCCGCGGTAATCTCTGTACGATGTGAGGGGTGCCGCAGTAATCTATGTACGATGTGAGGGGTGCCACGGTAATCTCTGTACGATGTGAGGGGTGCCACGGTAATCTCTGTACGATGTGAGGGGTGCCGCGGTAATCTCTGTACGATGTGAAGGGTGCCGCGATAATCTCTGTACGATGTGAGGGGTGCCGCAGTGATCTCTGTAAATGAATACCGATATGAATGAAATGATGATTTTGTTTCTGAGGTCACAGGGAAATGTCCGGTCCTGGAAGGCTCCATTATTAATCTGCAGGCTGTTTGGTGCAGAGTAGATGGTTGGAAAGAGTTCATTAGGATCTTGTAGATTGTTGTGTGTAGGCCGCCCTCCTCCCATCGCGGCCTTTCTATTAACCCTTTGTCTTCTCTGTGTGTGTTTCTGGATGACAGACTGTAAATGAGCCCCGAGTAGTCACACGGCGAGGCCATAACTCTGCGCAGCGAGCAGCGTGCTGATTAAATTTGCATGAAGCGACTCTCTGGCAGTCCTCGCCTTTTATTTATTTATTTGGTCACTTATTTTATTTGCTAACCTTTTGCAGAGGTTTTATTTATGCTGCTGTCAGCGTGTTATGGCCTCTGTAGAGATGGATTGTGGATAGTTCTATGGGCGAGGCGCTGTTCTCTTCTAGGCTTTGCTGATGAACATTTGCCGGGTGGTGCAGAAAATGAGATCTGGAAGACTTCTTTTTCCACTTCTTTATCCTTTGTCCTCCAGTTCTACCGCCCCTCAACCCCCACTATCTCTCTCCAACCTCTTCCCCTCTTCCTTATATTTATCTTCCCCCTCCTTTTTTTTTGATTTTCTTTGTCTTCCTTTTTTTCCTTCTTTCTCTCCCAGGGTGGATTTGATTTAAATCATTTTTAAAGAGCAACTGTCATCTCTGTCCGCTCTGTCCCGCAGCGGCTCCCCCTCTGTCCCGCAGCGGCTCCCCCTCTGTCCCGCAGCGGCTCCCCCTCTGTCCCGCAGCGGCTCCCCCTCTGTCCCGCAGCGGCTCCTCCTCTGACCCGCAGCGGCTCCTCCTCTGACCCGCAGCGGCTCCCCCTCTGACCCGCAGCGGCTCCCCCTCTGACCCGCAGCGGCTCCCCCTCTGTCCAGCATCGGCTCCTCCTCTGTCCTGCAGCGTCTCCTCCTCTGTCCCGCAGCGTCTCCTCCTCTGTCCCGCAGCGTCTCCTCCTCTGTCCCGCAGCGTCTCCTCCTCTGTCCCGCAGCGTCTCCTCCTCTGTCCCGCAGCGGCTCCCCCTCTGACCCGCAGCGGCTCCTCCTCTGTCCCGCAGCGTCTCCTCCTCTGTCCCGCAGCGTCTCCTCCTCTGTCCCGCAGCGTCTCCTCCTCTGTCCCGCAGCGGCTCCTCCTCTGACCCGCAGCGGCTCCCCCTCTGTCCCGCAGCGGCTCCCCCTCTGTCCCGCAGAGGCTCCTCCTCTGTCCTGCTGTTGACTCACCGACAGTCCCATTCACTTTAATGGTTGGTGATGTGGCAGTGACACAACAAGGTGAGGGACGTGGCGGCAGCAGGTGAGTGGATGCTGCTAACAGGCGCCGCTATGATGGATGTGAAATGACCGGCGCTCTTTACATGGAAGGAGTCATTCTTGCTGGTAGTGTGAAATGCAGAGAATGTTATCTCAGCCTGCAGAGATTGGATTCATTGAATGTATATATTACAGAATATACAGACTAATGGTACATAACTAAGCTCCATTTCATGCTGAATAAACTCCATTCATGAAAATTAATAGAAATGGAAAATCTTTAGATGGATTTTTACTCCAAGAGCATTTTATTTAAAAATTTTTTGATAAAAATCAAAAAAAAAATCATTGATTTTTATCCACTCTGTTCTACCCCCCCCCCCCCCCCGTATGGGGCTGATGTGTCACCAAACCTTCAATCCCACACTACGCATTTCACCAAACCTTCAATCCCACACTACGCATTTCACCAAACTTTCAATCCCACACTACGCATTTCACCAAACTTTCAATCCCACACTACGCATTCAGTTTCAATCCAATTGAACTTTTAGCTAACTACCCTCTGGGTGTTCAGTGTCTTACTGTTTATTTTATTTAGAAAGTCACCACAGAAAAAAAGGGCCCCGTCAGCTTACTGTAGTGAAGGGTCCTTGCACTCTGTGGAAGCAGCGGTCTGTCTGCATAGATCTGCCACACCCCCTGCTGAATCAGAGCTAGAGCTGTGACTGAGGAGGGGGTGGGGATGCGTGACTTCTACAGAGAGACCACTGCTTCCCCACAGCGAGTAAGGGCCCTCTGCTTCCCCACAGCGAGTAAGGGCCCTCTGCTTCCCCGCAGCGAGTAAGGGCCCTCTGCTTCCCCACAGCGAGTAAGGGGCCCTCTGCTTCCCCACAGCGAGTAAGGGCCCTCTGCTTCCCCACAGCGAGTAAGGGCCCTCTGCTTCCCCACAGCGAGTAAGGGCCCTCTGCTTCCCCACAGCGAGTAAGGGCCCTCTGCTTCCCCACAGCGAGTAAGGGCCCTCTGCTTCCCCACAGCGAGTAAGGGTCCTCTTCTGCGTGCTGGCAGGCCAAAGGCTTTTCTACTCACTTTGGCTGCTTTCTGTAAGACGTTGCACCCCTTTGTTTTGATGCAGTTGGAACGCGTTCAGCTGACATTGGGCGTAGCAGTCTCTCCTACTTTCACAATGACATGTTGAAATCCTGGCTCCAATTTCAGTATGACCATTTTTGCACCCAAACAAACCTTTCCAGCCCCCTAATACCCGAACCCAGTGAGTGGTCCTATGCGGACCTCGGAGGTATATCTCCGTCCTCTAGGATCGGTGCGTTTATCCTCCAAGCTGTGGTGGTGGCCAGTGGAGGTCTCTGTTCATTCTGATATATTGAAAATATTGCAGCAAGGTTTCTTTATTACCCAAATTACGGATCTCATTTACATGACTGTAATAAAATGAAGCCGAGCGTTCCGTCCTGGCAGAGCCGCGTGCGCTTCTCCCTGGCATGGCGCAGTGTGATGGATAATCTCTCCTCACAGTTATTGATGAAACAATCCGCAGTACGTTCCTTGTTGTCTTTATATTCTTGGCTTAATTGATGGCATTTGAGGCATCTGCATAGATCGAGCGTTTCTCTGCTCACTTCATGTTTGTGCTGCTCAGTCATTCCACCCATTGCATGGCACATAGACATCTGGTTGGAACACGCTTGGAACACGCCATGTCATCCTTCGCAGCACAGGTCACTTTCTGAAGGTTTATCGGTATCTACCAAGATACGTTTATAAAGGGCCCGGTGACTAAGGCTTCATCCGACTCGAGGCTGCAGCTGTGAGCTTGGTACCCGCAAAGGGTTTTCTGATACGGGATCTAGGTGGCTCCAAATCATTGTTATAGGACCTCAAAGACCCTTCATCACCCCATTACACCTCCTTTAAGGCGCCTTCATCACCCCATTACACCTCCTATAAGGCATCTTCATTACCCCATTACACCTCCTATAGGGGTGCCTTCATCACCCCATTACACCGCGTAATATGGGCACCTTCATCACCCCATTACACCTCCTAATAGGGGCGCCTTCATCACCCCATTACACCTCCTAATAGGGGCGCCTTCATCACCCCATTACACCTCCTAATAAGGGCGCCTTCATCACCCCATTACACCTCCTATAAGGCGTCTTCATCACCCCATTACACCTCCTAATAGGGGCGCCTTCATCACCCCATTACACCTCCTAATAGGGGCGCCTTCATCACCCCATTACACCTCCTAATAGGGGCGCCTTCATCACCCCATTACACCTCCTAATAGGGGAGCCTTCATCACCCCATTACACCTAATAGGGGCGCCTTCATCACCCCATTACACCTCCTAATAGGGGTGCCTTCATCACCCCATTACACCTCCTATAGGGGCGCCTTCATCACCCCATTACACCTCCTATAGGGGCGCCTTCATCACCCCATTACACCTCCTATAGGGGCGCCTTCATCATCTCCCATATAAAGATCATTCATCACCCCCTATACACCATCCCATATAAAGATCCTTCATCACCCCCATACACCTCCCATATAAAGATCCTTCATCACCCCCATACACCCCATATAAAGATCCTTCATCACCCCCATACACCTCCCATATAAAGATTCTTCATCACCCCCATACTCCTCCCATATAAAGATCTTTCATCACCCCCATATAAAGATCATTCATCACCCCCTATACACCATCCCATATAAAGATCCTTCATCACCCCCATACACCTCCCATATAAAGATCCTTCATCACCCCCATACACCTCCCATATAAAGATCCTTCATCACCCCCATACACCCCATATAAAGATCCTTCATCACCCCCCATACTCCTCCCATATAAAGATTCTTCATCACCCCCCATACTCCTCCCATATAAAGATCCTTCATCACCCCCCATACACCTCCCATATAAAGATTCTTCATCACCCCCCATACTCCTCCCATATAAAGATCCTTCATCACCCCCCATACTCCTCCCATATAAAGATCCTTCATCACCCCCCATACACCTCCCATATAAAGATCCTTCATCACCCCCATACACCTCCCATATAAAGATCCTTCATCACCCCCCATACTCCTCCCATATAAAGATCCTTCATCACCCCCCATACACCTCCCATATAAAGATCCTTCATCACCCCCATACACCTCATATATAAAGCGCCTTCATCACCCCATTACACCTCCTAATAGGGGAGCCTTCATCACCCCATTACACCTAATAGGGGCGCCTTCATCACCCCATTACACCTCCTAATAGGGGCGCCTTCCTCACCCCATTACACCTCCTAATAGGGGCGCCTTCATCACCCCATTACACCTCCTATAGGGGCGCCTTCATCACCTCCCATATAAAGATCATTCATCACCCCCTATACACCATCCCATATAAAGATACTTCCATCACCCCCATACACCTCCCATATAAACATCCTTCATCACCCCCCATACACCCCATATATAAAGATCCTTCATCACCCCCATACTCCTCCCATATAAAGATCCTTCATCACCCCCCATACACCTCCCATATAAAGATCCTTCATCACCCCCATACTCCTCCCATAAAAAGATCCTTCATCACCCCCATACACCCCATATAAAGATCCTTCATCACCCCCATACACCCCATATAAAGATCATTCATCACCCCCTATACACCATCCCATATAAAGATCCTTCATCACCCCCATACTCCTCCCATATAAACATCCTTCATCACCCCCCATACACCTCCCATATAAAGATCCTTCATCACCCCCCATACTCCTCCCATATAAAGATCCTTCATCACCCCCCATACTCCTCCCATATAAAGATCCTTCATCACCCCCCATACACCTCATATATAAAGATCCTTCATCACCCCCCATACTCCTCCCATATAAAGATTCTTCATCACCCCCATACACCTCATATATAAAGATCCTTCATCACCCCCATACACCTCATATATAAAGATCCTTCATCACCCCCCATACTCCTCCCATATAAAGATCCTTCATCACCCCCCATACACCTCATATATAAAGATCCTTCATCACCCCCCATACTCCTCCCATATAAAGATTCTTCATCACCCCCATACACCTCATATATAAAGATCCTTCATCACCCCCATACACCTCATATATAAAGATCCTTCATCACCCCCCATACTCCTCCTCCCATATAAAGATTCTTCATCACCCCCATACTCCTCCCATATAAACATCCTTCATCACCCCCATACACCTCCCATATAAACATCCTTCATCACCCCCATACACCTCCCATATAAAGATCCTTCATCACCCCCCATACTCCTCCCATATAAAGATTCTTCATCACCCCCCATACTCCTCCCATATAAACATCCTTCATCACCCCCATACACCTCATATATAAAGATCCTTCATCACCCCCCATACTCCTCCCATATAAAGATTCTTCATCACCCCCCATACTCCTCCCATATAAAGATCCTTCATCACCCCCCATACACCTCATATATAAAGATCCTTCATCACCCCCCATACACCTCCCATATAAAGATCCTTCATCACCCCCCATACACCTCCCATATAAAGATCCTTCATCACCCCCATACTCCTCCCATATAAAGATCCTTCATCACCCCCCATACTCCTCCCATATAAACATCCTTCATCACCCCCATACACCTCCCATATAAAGATCCTTCATCACCCCCCATACTCCTCCCATATAAACATCCTTCATCACCCCCCATACTCCTCCCATATAAACATCCTTCATCACCCCCATACTCCTCCCATATAAACATCCTTCATCACCCCCCATACACCTCCCATATAAAGATTCTTCATCACCCCCCATACTCCTCCCATATAAAGATCCTTCATCACCCCCCATACTCCTCCCATATAAACATCCTTCATCACCCCCCATACTCCTCCCATATAAAGATCCTTCATCACCCCCATACACCCCATATAAAGATTCTTCATCACCCCCCATACTCCTCCCATATAAAGATCCTTCATCACCCCCATACTCCTCCCATATAAAGATCCTTCATCACCCCCCATACTCCTCCCATATAAAGATCCTTCATCACCCCCATACACCTCATATATATAAAGATCCTTCATCACCCCCATACACCTCATATATATAAACATCCTTCATCACCCCCCATACACCTCATATATAAAGATCCTTCATCACCCCCCATACACCTCATATATAAAGATCCTTCATCACCCCCATACTCCTCCCATATAAACATCCTTCATCACCCCCCATACTCCTCCCATATAAACATCCTTCATCACCCCCATACACCTCCCATATAAAGATCCTTCATCACCCCCATACTCCTCCCATATAAACATCCTTCATCACCCCCATACTCCTCCCATATAAACATCCTTCATCACCCCCATACTCCTCCCATATAAAGATCCTTCATCACCCCCCATACTCCTCCCATATAAAGATCCTTCATCACCCCCATACACCTCCCATATAAAGATCCTTCATCACCCCCCATACTCCTCCCATATAAAGATCCTTCATCACCCCCCATACTCCTCCCATATAAAGATCCTTCATCACCCCCCATACACCTCATATATAAAGATCCTTCATCACCCCCATACTCCTCCCATATAAAGATCCTTCATCACCCCCATACTCCTCCCATATAAAGATCCTTCATCACCCCCATACTCCTCCCATATAAACATCCTTCATCACCCCCATACTCCTCCCATATAAAGATCCTTCATCACCCCCCATACTCCTCCCATATAAAGATCCTTCATCACCCCCATACACCTCCCATATAAAGATCCTTCATCACCCCCATACACCCCATATAAACATCCTTCATCACCCCCATACACCTCCCATGTAAAGATCCTTCATCACCCCCATACACCTCATATATAAAGCGCCTTCATCACCCCCATACACCTCCCATATAAAGATCCTTCATCACCCCCCATACATCTCCCATATAAAGATCCTTCATCACCCCCATACACCTCCCATATAAAGATCCTTCATCACCCCCATACACCCCTCATATAAAGATCCTTCATCACCCCCCATACACCTCCCATATAAAGATCCTTCATCACCCCCATACACCCCATATAAAGATCCTTCATCACCCCCCATACACCCCTCATATAAAGTATATTTTTTCCTAAAAATTTGCATTTGATAAATAGCTGCATAAACATCTTGCAACAGAAAAAATGTCAACCGCCATCATTTTATTCTCCAGGGCCTCTGCTTTAAAATATATATATATATTTCTCTTTCATTCATTGACTGACAGACACAGCTCCTGATATTCTTAACCATTGGGTTATACTGCCCCCTACAGTAGTAGGACACCAGGCAGAAAAAGCTCTGCGCTAGGTCGGCCGCTACATAGCCCTACCGGACAGGGGCTGTTCTGCGATTTAAGCGCCTAGCGAGGTCGCATACGACTGGGTCTCGGGCCAAATCGCAGCATTCCTTGGTTGTACCAGATGGGGGCTCCTGCCAGGGCCCCCCACCTGCCTGGATCTGTCCTTGAGGCCTGGGTCCCTGTAAGCCTCGTGGTGCTGCCATTTTGTTGTAGCCTGTGTGTTTCCTATACACAGTGGCCATGTTTGTGTAGTCCGGGGGCCATTTTGCTGTGGCTTGCCATTGAAAATGGCAGCTGCCTTGACAGTGGAGCCCTGCGGGCGGCGATTTCAGAGATTGGAGCCCCTCCTAATCCTCCTGGTGCTGACTCCTGGATCCTTTCACTTCATGATCGTTGCAAGTGCAGATTTTCCTGGTGGCTGCAGGTGCCTGTTTCTGCTGGGTGGGGAGTCCGGTGGGCTCCTCTTCCCTCTCTGCTGAGGATCGCTTGGTGCTTTGTGCCTGGCGACCAGGTGGTGCTGCCAGCGCGGTGGGAGTTGTCCCTTTGCAGTGTTTTTACACTTTCTGTGGTCCCCCTGGTGATTTATGGAGTCTTTGAAGCACATCTTCCCACCTGATCCCCTCTCTCAAGCTGTGGGGCCCTCCTCCTGATCCCGACCGTCCATCAGTGGAGGCGGCTTTCGGGGCGACGGGCTGGCAAAAAGCGCCCCCTGCCTTCCCCTGCCTCATTGGTCTCATCAGATTCTGATTCAGCCGCCACGGACGTGGGTCACCCTGCTGGGTCTGCATCCACGCGCCCGGAATCCTCAGATAGTGAGGATAATTTCTCCACGTCTGCAACTGCGCACAAAAAGGCGCTGGTGGACGCATTGATTGTATCTGTGCGTGAGACCTTGAAGACGGAGGATGCAGCTGCGAGGGAGATGCAGGTTCCCTTTGGCACTCACAAGCCATCCAGAGCGGCAAAGGTGTTTCCTTTCCCTGCCTATTTTGACAGAATTGTCACCAAAGTGTGAGGACAACCAAAGCGTCCCCGTGGGGTCCCTAAGCGCTTTACTAGGCGTTACCCCTATGATGAGTCCCTTCTAAAGAAGTGGACTGTTCAACTGGAGGTGGACCCTCCAATTTCCAGATTAAACAAACCATGATTCCGGTTGACATGTCCTCAGCCTATAAGGATCCGGCTGACAGGAAGGTGGAGGCTGTGGCCTGCAATATGTACACCCTGGCTGGTTCGGCAGTGAGGCCGGTATTCATCATTGCCCTGGTGTCGCAAACTCTGACCGAGTGGGCTAAGCTCTTACGCCGTGACCTGGAGGGAGAACAGCTCCTCCTGCATTTGCTGAACTGGCGGACCAGCTGGTCCAGGGGCTGCAGCTTATCTGCGATGCCTCCTTTTGAGGCGGCTCCCATAGTGGCTCGGCTCTCTGTTTTGGCAGTGGTCCTTCGGCGTGTCTTTTGGCTCAAGTGCTGGTCTTCGGCCGAGATTTCTAAAAAGGCCTTGACTGTTCTTTCTTTTCAAGGGGATCGCTTGTTTGGAGCTACCCTGAATTACATCATTGAAGGTCTCACAGGGGGGAAGAGCACTTTTCTTCCGCAGGCTACTCAGGGAAAGGAACCTTGTCGTAGACGTAAGCCTTCTTGCTTGGCTCATAAGTTTTTTCGTCCCTCAGGGTTGACTAACAAGGGCTCAAAGCCTTTCAGGGCCTCCTGTGGAGGATCCAAATGAACTTGGTCTGGCAAGCTGAGAGCCCTGGTGCAAGACAAGGGGGTCCACTAAGTCATTCAGTCCGGCTACAAGATCGAGTTTCACTCTTGTCCCCGGCAAGGTTCTTTTCTTCCAGGGCCTGTTTGGGGCGGTACAAGACCTGTTACGTCAAGGAGTGATTGTCCCAGGTCCGACTCCGGAACGTTTTCAGGGATTTTACTCTAACCTGTTCCCAGGAAGGAAGGCAAAGTGCGTCCAATCCTGGACCTCAAGGCGCTAAACTGCTTTGTGCGGGTGCAGAAGTTTAGAATAGAGTCCATTAGAACGGTTGTGGCGTCGGAGGGATTTCCTCGCCTCTATCGACATCAAGGATGCCTACCTTCACATTCCAATATATGCCAGTCACCAGCGTTTTCTCCACTTTGCTGTGGGAGGAGAGCATTATCAGTTTGTGGCCATACTCTTTGGTCTCGCCTCTGCTCCTCAGGCCTTCAGAAATGTGTTAGCCCTGGTATTAGCCTTGTTACGCCGACCGGGGATCGCAGTACTGGGCTATTTGGACGATCTCCTTCTGCGAGCGGAGTCTCCTTCTGCTCTGGTGGAAAACCTCAAGATCACAATGCGAACTCTGTGGGAGTTCGGTTGGATTCTGAATTTTCAGAAGTCTGCTTTGGTTCTGTCCACGAAGCTGGACTATCTGGGCCTGACTCTGGACTCTTGGCCTTAGCCAGAGTGCTCCTTCCTCTGGACAAACTCCAGAAATTGCAGGCTGCAATTCGCCTCCTGCTGTCCAGCAGATGGTCATCCCTCGGGACTTGCATGCAGGTGCTGGGCCTGATAGTGTCTACCTTCGAGGTGGTTCCGTTTGCACAGTTCTATACGAGGTCCTGCAAAGGGAGATTCTGACCAAATGGGACAAGACTCCACAGTCTCTGGACAATCGGATCCGGCTGAGTCGTGAACAAAGAAGTGCCTGATATAGTGGCTTCGTGCTTCGGCTGGGAAAATCCTTTATCCCCTTGTATTGGACAGTGGTCACCATGGATGCCAGCCTGTCCGGCTGGGGAGCTGTCCTTGGCAAGCATTCTGCTCGGGGGATCTGGACGCTGGAAGAGTCCAGGCTACCGATCAATGTCTTGGAACTCCGAGCGATCAGACTGTGTCTAGACCATTGGATGGATCGTCTTCAGGGTTGTCCAGAGCGCATTCATTCGGACAATGCCACGGCGGCCATGGTTTAATCACCAAGGGGGAAAAAGAAGTTTCCCGGCGGCTCTGGAGGCAGCCGGAATTCTAGGGTGGGCAGAACGGTTTGTTCCAGCCCTCTCCGCCGTACACTTTCCTGGGGTGGACAATTGGCAGGCGGATTACCTCAGTCAGCAGGCGTTGGACCAAGGGGAGTGGTTCCTTCATCCAGAGGTGTTTCATTGACTGTGTCTCTGGTGGGCGTCTCGGCTCAACAGAAAGGTGCAGAGGTTTGTGGCTCGGTCAAGGGATCCTTTGCAGGACGCCAAAGACGCGCTGGTGGCCCCGTGGAGTCAGTATCGTCTGATTTACGCATTCCCTCCTCTCAAGCTTCTGCCAAGACTTCTCATCAGGATCGAGGCAGAAGGGATTCTGGTCATCTTAGTGGCTTTGGACTGGCCTTGCTGGGCTTGGTTCTTCGATCTGGTGCGGCTGGTCGCTGATGTTTCTTGGCAGCTTCCTCTCAGAGAGGATCTGCTGTCCCAAGGACTGATCTTCCATCCTGTTTTACAGTCGCTGGCTTTTATGGCTTGGTTGTTGAATGCCAGTTGCTGAAGGATATGGGTTTATCTGAGTCAGTGATTCCTACCCTGTTGAAAGCTAGGAAATCTACTTCAAGGAAGATCTACCATTGTACGTGGAAGACGTACATTGCATGGTGTGAGTCTCTTGGAATTCAACCACGGTCTTTCGCGGTGGCTTGAAACTTGACCTTCCTTCAACGGAGGGGGTTGAACAGAAATTGGCCTTGAGTACCGTCAAGGTTCAGGTGTGGGCTTTGGCACCTGTCCTGTAAAGTGGTTCTTCGCACCTGTCCGCCATTCCGTCCAAAGTTTGTCTCTTTTCATTTGAATGAAGACCTTGTGTTGCCCTCCCTGTGTGCCAGGCCTAAACATCCGAATTAAATTGCCTTTCATATCTGGGATTTGCTCCGGGCAATTAGGGTCTACCTGGCAGCTACGGATTCTTTAAGGAAGTCAGACTCTCTATTTGTGCTCATGGATGGGCTGAGGAAGGGTTGTCCACTTCCTATGCGACCATTTCCAGATGGATCAGACAGATGGTGATTCAGGCCTATTCCATCAGGGGTCAGGTTCCTCCTTCCCCTGTCAGGCGCACTTTACTAGGGCACTCAGTGCCTCCTGGGCCTTCCCTCATCAGGTGTCAGTGACGCAGGTTTGCCAGGCGGCCACCTGGTCGTCGGTGCACACTTTCACACAGTTCTAAGTGGATGGGTTGGCATCTGCGGATGCTTCTTTTGGCCACAAGGTTTTGCAGGCTGCTGTTTAGAGGACCTGATCCTCTTTTGAGGGTGTATTCTTTTTTTTCAGGTTGGCTCCAGTTGGTTTGGGTGAGCTCCTGTTTACCTGGTTGGCTAATTAGCCTTGGGAATTTATTTTATCGCTCTACCCTCGCCTCATGTTTTACACTGCTTTGGGACGTCCCAATAGTTAAGAAGATCAGGAGCTGTGTCCGTCAATGAACCAAAGAGAAAATGGGATTTTCTACTTACCGTAAAATCCATTCCTCTGATGATTATTGGCGGGAGGCGTTTGTGGAGGCAGACGTCAGGCAGGAGATTATGGGGATTGGTTGCTCGATGAGTAGGAGGAGGGATAGGAGGTTTATACAGGTAGAACAGCACAGGACAGATACAACTCCCTCCACTGTGAACATTAAAAATAAATTGTATTTACAAAGTAGTGACCCAATGAGAGCATGTCTGAGGGGTAAGTCCCCCCCCCCCCCCAAATTGGTGGTTATATGCTCAGGACAATTCCAGATCTGTGCAGTCATCCAGTGTGAGACTTCCTGTAATAAAGACCGCCCACTTCTGCTCTCTGTCCTTGTGCAGGAAGGCTGGTCTTAGCTCCACCCCCTTCTGTGGTGGGTGAAACCTGCTGAGCCCCTCCCACAGCTCTGCTCTCTCTCCTTATGCAGAGGGACTGGTCTGGTCTCCTCCTCCTATAGTGGGTGGAGCCTGCTGGACCCCACCCATAGCTCTGCTCTCTGCACAGGCTATGTACAGCCAATGATGAGGTCACTGCTATTTTTACAAGGTAATACCTGGGTCTGCAAAGGCATTCTATCCACCCCAAGTGTATTTCTGTCCTTTTTGTTTCTGCCAATCAATATCTTTAAATGAGTTTTCTGGTTTGGAGTTCAGCGGTTCTCATGGGGGGGGGACATGCTGCAGACATGGAGGTAATATCAGCCATGAAAGGGGGAGGAGAGGTCATTCCATGTGATGAATGTTGGGGGATGGGGAAGGTGAGGAGCGTGGTTTGGCCCCTGTGGCACACAAATGCTTCCTGTGTCTCTTCTGCAGGATTTAATGAAGCATTGAAATGTTCTCTATAGATCAAAGGAAGTGTGATGGTGCTGAGAGCGTGCCAAGCCGGGGGAGGGGATTGATCAGCCATTGATTTTTACATGTGCCTGGTGGACTCATGGAGGCTTGTCACATGGTCTGTGGGCTGGGTCACATGATCTAGGGGCCGAGTCACATGGGCTGGGGGTCGGGTCACAAGGGCTGTGATTTAGAAGGGGTATGTTCAGGAGGCGGTCTGTGATTGAGAGGGGGCGTGTGCCAGATGCGATCTATGATTGGGAGGGGGCGAGTGCCAGGGGCGGTCTGTGATTGAGAGGGGGCGAGTGCCAGATGCGATCTATGATTGGGAGGGGGCGAGTGCCAGGGGCGGTCTGTGATTGAGAGGGGGCGAGTGCCAGATGCGATCTATGATTGGGAGGGGGCGAGTGCCAGATGCGATCTATGATTGGGAGGGGGCGAGTGCCAGATGCGATCTATGATTGAGAGGGGGCGAGTGCCAGGGGCGGTCTGTGATTGAGAGGGGGCGAGTGCCAGATGCGATCTATGATTGAGAGGGGGCGTGTGCCAGATGCGATCTATGATTGAGAGGGGGCGAGTGCCAGATGCGATCTATGATTGAGAGGGGGCGAGTGCCAGGGGCGGTCTGTGATTGAGAGGGGGCGAGTGCCAGATGCGATCTATGATTGGGAGGGGGCGAGTGCCAGGGGCGGTCTGTGATTGAGAGGGGGCGAGTGCCAGATGCGATCTATGATTGGGAGGGGGCGAGTGCCAGATGCGATCTATGATTGGGAGGGGGCGAGTGCCAGATGCGATCTATGATTGAGAGGGGGCGAGTGCCAGATGCGATCTATGATTGAGAGGGGGCGAGTGCCAGGGGCGGTCTGTGATTGAGAGGGGGCGAGTGCCAGATGCGATCTATGATTGAGAGGGGGCGTGTGCCAGATGCGATCTATGATTGAGAGGGGGCGAGTGCCAGATGCGATCTATGATTGGGAGGGGGCGAGTGCCAGGGGCGGTCTGTGATTGAGAGGGGGCGAGTGCCAGGGGCGGTCTGTGATTGGGAGGGGGCGAGTGCCAGGGGCGGTCTGTGATTGAGAGAGGGGGGGTGTTCAAGAGGCAGGCTGTGATTGGGAGGGGGGGGATTGTTCAAGAGGCAGGCTGTCATTGGGAGGGGGGGGTTGTTCAAGAGGCAGGCTGTCATTGGGAGGGGGCGTGTGCCAGGTGCCATCTGTGATTGGGAGGGGGCGTGTGCCAGAGGCAGGCTGTGATTGGAGAGGGGTGTAGCGGCTAAACAAATGACCCAATCCCGGCATGCTGTGTGTCTGCACAGTGTCCTCTGATTGGCCAGCGGAAGGTTGAAAAGCGACCACCTGACACAGATCAGCCCCTGTACTTTGTGTGGTCAGTATGGGGGGGAAGGGAGGTGAGTGGTGGGATTCCATGGAAATGACAGACAGATGTGATCGGAGGACAGACATACAATGTAACCACTGAGGAGAATTGTTGGGTCTTGTACAGTAATTATCGATCGTCTTGTCTTTGTGTTCCAGGTTTAGGGTGTAAATTCATCAATTAATCTCAATATTCAGCGTTTAGCGACAATAAAACAAGCAGATAAACATTGGCGCGGCGTTCCTGTGAATGGTATTAATCACCAGGGACTCCAGCCAGAGCTCCTGGCAGCTTTCATTCTGTCCTCAGATGGAGGGCATGGGAGTGATTACCGGTGCCAGCTTGTCAATATCTCTCTGGGCCGATCGCTGAATATTTGGCATCGCCGCAACCTGGAACGTCACAGAAAATTCCATGTGAGCCGCCGCCGCGCCGAGTGCGTGACCTTCTGGAGCTTCACGTAAGGCTGAAATGGTGGCTGTGGTTTTATATGGGGTACCAGACCTTCGCCCACCAATTTGTGGGGGATACCGGGGCCGTGGTTTTATATGGGGTGTCAGACCTTCGCCCACCGATTTGTGGGGGATACTGGGGCTGTGTTTTTATATGGGGTGCCAGACCTTGGCCCCCCAATTTGTGGGGGATACTGGAGCTGTGGTTTTATATGGGGTGTCAGACCTTCGTCCCCCCGATTTGTGGGGGATACTGGGGCTGTGGTTTTGTATAGGGTGCCAGACCTTCGCCCCCCCCCCCCAATATGTGGGGGATAACAGGGGCTTCGGTTTTTAAATGGGATGCCAGACCTTCTCCCCCGATATATGGGGGATACCGGGTCTGTGGTTTTGCATTGGGGTGCCAGACCTTCGCCCCCCGATTTGTGGGGGATACTGGGGCTGTGTTTTTTTTTTTTACGGGGTGTCAGACCTTCGCCCCCTGATATGTGGGAGATACCGGGGCTGTGGTTTTGTATGGGGTGCCAGACCTTCGCCCCCCCAGATATCAGGGGGATACCGGGCTGTAGTTTTGTATAGGGTGCCAGACCTTCGCCCCCCCCCCCGATATGTGGGGGATTCCGGGGCTGTGGTTTTGTATGGGGTGTCAGACTTTTGCCCCCTGATATGTCGGGGATACCGGGGCTGTGGTTTTATATGGGGTGTCAGACCTTCAGCCCCCGATATGTGGGGGATACCGGGGCTGTGGTTTTATATGGGGTGTCAGACTTTCGCCCCCCGATATGTGGGGGATACCGGGGCTGTGGTTTTGTATGGGGTGTCAGACCTTCGCCCCCCCCCATATGTGGGGGATACCGGGGCTGTGGTTTTATATGGGGTGCCAGACCTTCGCCCCCCCCCCATATGTGGGGGATACCGGGGCTGTGGTTTTGTATGGGGTGCCAGACCTTCGCCCCCCGATATGTGGGGGATACCGGGGCTGTGGTTTTATATGGGGTGCCAGACCTTCGCCCCCCCATATGTGGGGGATACCGGGGCTGTGGTTTTGTATGGGGTGCCAGACCTTCGCCCCCCGATATGTGGGGGATACCGGAGCTGTGGTTTGTATGGGGTGTCAGACCCCGAGAAGTGAGGACAGTTCTCCGGAATGTGATGGAATGTGAACTTTGCCCTCCCGCTACCTATCCTGCCTACCCTATGTCATAGGATGTGTATGCGGAGCGTCCATTCCAGTCCAGCCATGCGATCTCTCAGTTCTGTCTCCCCTATGTCAGTGAGAAGCTGCTGCAGGGGAGAGGAGAAAGCACTCGAAAACAGGAATTCTGAGAGCTGTGATGGGTATGGTGATCTGAGCCAGTGTCAGCGATCAATCCTCTCCCCTGCAGCAGCCGCTCACCATCACAGGGAACTGCTGGATCATGTGACCTGAGAGAGCAGACTCCAGGAAGGTAAGTACACAGATCTTTGTGTCATAGGGTAGGCTGGAGGGGGGAGGGAACATTTTCCGCTTTCATTATATAATGGATTTCTGCTTTTTCTTCTCATGGCTCCCGGACTTTCCTCGCTGTGCACAGAGCTGGAGATCCAGTCACAGGCATTCCCTGACACCGTCATTAGCTGGATAATTACATTTTCTGAGATACTTGCCATGATGGTGAACATTTAAAGAGATGAGAAGTAATATTGCTGTGCTGTGATTGGATGTGGCACCCCCTCCCCCCACTTTTATATCACATTTTATAAATGAGGACAATACATGGACGCACCTGGTTGGACCCGCTCTATCCGCATTATATAGTATTCTCTGCTCTCATTTTTATGTATGTCCTTAATAGACTAAAGCAAAGCGTTCGTCTAATCAGTGGCTTTAATCTCCCTGCTTCTCTCCTGAACCCGGCGTGGGAATGCGCGGCGCGCGGTTTTACTGTGAGAGGGAAGTTGTAATTGAATGTCGTCCTGTGCGCTGCGGCGAGCATTAAAGGTGAAATTAAACTTCATTTTGTGTCCTCGGCATGCTGGAAATGAAGCCCTATATTACAATTCTTATTAATCACGTCTGCCAGGCGGCTCAGGGGAGCCCGCGCATGCGACATTCGGTCAGGAGCCGATATTTCAGAGCCCGCTGCGATATCATGGGAAGCTTATTAAAGAGGGAGAATGTGGATTGCGAAGCGCGTTGTGTGTGCGCACATATAGAGGACTCCAAACGTACGCAGAGCGTCACATGGGAGCGCAGGGGGTGGAGAGACACCGAGAAGAACGCCTCATTACTCCGCGACGCCCACACATTGCTCACAACATTCGCTGCTTCTTCACGATTAAAGCAGAACTCTGCCCAGGCTTTGACTATTTTATACATTGCAGTAAATGATCTTCTCTGTCACTGACCTCTGTAGCTTTAATCACTGGAGAGCAATTCATCCCCAAATTTACTAAGAGATGCATAGAAATCATTCCGGTTGGATCACCTGATGGCGTTCTAGTTCCAGTCATAGGGACTTATATAAGGTCAGAGGACCTGAGCCTCCGCTCTAATAGAACACAGCATTGTTTCTTCTCATCCTTATAGCTGTGAGGTTATTTGTATACTTTGTTACCTGCGCTTCCAGCGTGATTAATCTTTGTATTTCCTTCAGAAAAAATATTGAACAAGAAATCTTTCCAGTTGGGCTTCAGCACTCTGCTTACCCAATTTCTCTGCTCCTGTTCTTAGTAGGGATTGGGAGGCTGCCAAGTCACTGCTGGGAGGGGGGAGTGCAGAATGAGGCAAGCTATTACATCACTGCTGGGAGGGGGGAGTGCAGAATGAGGCAAGCTATTACATCACTGCTGGGAGGGGGGAGTGCAGAATGAGGCAAGCTATGACATCACTGCTGGGAGGGGGGAGTGCAGAATGAGGCAAGCTATTACATCACTGCTGGGAGGGGGGAGTGCAGAATGAGGCAAGCTATTACATCACTGCTGGGAGGGGGGAGTGCAGAATGAGGCAAGCTATGACATCACTGCTGGGAGGGGGGAGTGCAGAATGAGGCAAGCTATGACATCACTGCTGGGAGGGGGGAGTGCAGAATGAGGCAAGCTATGACATCACTGCTGGGAGGGGGGGAGTGCAGAATGAGGCAAGCTATGACATCACTGCTGGGAGGGGGGAGTGCAGAATGAGGCAAGCTATTACATCACTGCTGGGAGGGGGGAGTGCAGAATGAGGCAAGCTATGACATCACTGCTGGGAGGGGGGAGCTGCTAGCATGAAAATGTTGGTGTATTCTGCTATAAATTAGCAAGAATTTTTCAACAGTACCTGCAGCTACAGAGGTCAGTGAGCACCTAAAGTGGCTTGTTGCAGATATTTAAATGTCCGCAGCCTGTCCTTGGCTCTATCCCATGTTTACCTTTCAAGGCTCAGCGTCCAATCACAGACCTGCAGCTGAATACAGGTTGTAAAGATCTGCTGAATAATAAGCCCTCTTAAATAAGTTTTAGGGTATCCCACACTATACCCGGCGTTGTTCTATTATGCTCCAAGAATTCCCGGAGTATTTCTATCACATACTCTTTAGGGACATTGTAGCCAAGAAGGGTTCTCTCTTCCCTGATCCTTGTGTCGGGGTTATAGAGGAATGGTCTGACAACCCTCTGGTCTCATATCTAATCTCTGCTACGAATGTGACCAGTATAGCATTCCTTATTGCCATGTCTATCCTAGAGAGTGACGAGTACTCTGGACTGGCATGAAAAGGTTGGAGTAGTTGGATAATGTTCCCGCCAAATGTCCTTCAACCCTGTCTCTTTAAATATCCTTTACAATGACATGTATGGGCTTTGCTCAGATCCCTTTCCCGGGGGCAACCTATCTGAGTATTCATTGCCATGTTAAAATCCCCTACAATCAAATCTGACACCCTTGGTTTATCAACCATAAAATCTTCTAAGGATTGGGAGATGAATATAATGGAGAAAGTGGCTGGAATGGAAAAAGCATATGTAGAAGATCCATCATCAGATCATTGGATACAACAACTATATCGAACATCAGCTCTAAAGAAAGCGGAGAACAAAACAAACTGACTATGAGGGAGGAGAAAATACTGGACACATGCTGAGCCTCTTGGCAAAGT
This sequence comes from Pelophylax lessonae, assembly GCF_965119305.1. Classification (NCBI taxonomy): domain Eukaryota; kingdom Metazoa; phylum Chordata; class Amphibia; order Anura; family Ranidae; genus Pelophylax; species Pelophylax lessonae. The sequence goes on from NC_138778.1 coordinate 666,915, forward strand.
CCCTACAATGTCTATTAGGACTTTTTAAAGGACTATTACTCCGACCTGTATAGGTCTAGGAGAGGAGAGGTAGGGGGTGGGTTGGGTGATTTCATTCAGGAATTGACAATTGTGACCTCACAAATGCGCTTCTGGAAGAATGGTGAAACATTCCCATAGACACTCCTAAACCTTGTGGACGGCCTTCCCAGAAGAGTTGAAGGTGTTATAGCTGCAAAGGGCGGAGCCAACTCAATATTGAACCCTACGGACTAAGACTGGGATGCCATTAAAGTTAATGTGTGTGTAAAGGCCGGCGTCCCAATACTTTTGGTAATATAGTGTATATAGAGAGGGGTACCAATACTTTTGGTAATATAGTGTATATAGAGAGGCGTCCCAATACTTTTGGTAATATAGTGTATATAGAGAGGTGTCCCAATACTTTTGGTAATATAGTGTATATAGAGAGGGGTCCCAATACTTTTGGTAATATAGTGTATATAGAGAGGGGTCCCAAAACATTTGGTAATATAGTGTATATAGAGAGGCGTCCCAATACTTTTGGTAATATAGTGTATATAGAGAGGGGTCCCAATACTTTTGGTAATATAGTGTATATATAGAGGCGTCCTAATACTTTTGGTAATATAGTGTATATAGAGAGGGGTCCCAATACTTTTGGTAATATAGTGTATATATAGAGACGTCCCAATACTTTTGGTAATATAGTGTATATAGAGAGGCGTCCCAATACTTTTGGTAATATAGAGTATATAGAGAGGTGTTCCAATACTTTTGGTAATATAGTGTATATAGAGGGGTTCCAATACTTTTGGTAATATAGTGTATTTAGAGAGGTGTCCTAATACTTTTGGTAATATAGTGTATATAGAGGGGTACCAATACTTTTGGTAATATAGTGTATATAGAGAGGTGTCCCAATACTTTTGGTAATATAGTGTATATAGAGAGGTGTTCCAATACTTTTGGTAATATAGAGTATATAGAGAGGGGTCCCAATACTTTTGGTAATATAGTGTATATATAGAGGCGTCCTAATACTTTTGGTAATATAGTGTATATAGAGAGGCGTCCTAATACTTTTGATAATATAGTGTATATAGAGAGGCGTCCTAATACTTTTGGTAATATAGTGTATATAGAGAGGGGTCCCAATACTTTTGGTAATATAGTGTATATAGAGAGGGGTCCCAATACTTTTGGTAATATAGTGTATATAGAGAGGGGTCCCAATACTTTTGGTAATATAGTGTATTATCTTGTCCTGGGGATAGATTGGACCAGTACAATAGCAGACCCAGAGCAGGAACCTTCATAAACCAATGGGCAGCTTCCATATTTGAGGTGAGCGTTGCTCTGTCTGAGTGAATTCCTCCGATTGGCTCCTCTCCATTAATGAGCTCATTGTTGAGATTTCCTCCCTTCCCGCGGAGACGCCATTGATGTCCTGTGATATGCGCTTAGTGGGAATGGGATTGGACGTGTTATTTTTGTGGAAGAGTTAATGCTCATCCCCTGCATAGAGCGCGGGGTATAATTGCCTGCGCCTGGCACCTTCTCATTATGGTATTATAGCGGGATAAAGCAGCGGGTAATGGGGCTGCCTGCCATCAGGCGCTGTTTGCAGGTAATTGGATCCTTGCTGTGGCGGCGCGGTGACATGCTGTAGGAAAGAATCGTCCCTGAGCTTTAATTAAGTTATGTCAGCCGCTATTCTTCGCAGCCACGGGTCAAACTTGTTTGCTTAACAATCCTTCCGCCAGCAGAATGCATGATGGGTTTTATTTACTGGAGACTCTGCTCAGGGGAGACCTGTATGAAAAGCTTCAGATAGAAGCTGCTGCTCAGACCTCTGCGACTTGCCTGGAATACTTTCCACACAGAAAGCCCTCCAACCCCCGGCGCTCTATTATATGATTGGATGTTCATGCGGGAAAGCGGCCCTCTTCCTCCAGCGCCTTACCATTGGCCAATATATGAGCAGCTTGATGACCAATAGAAAGACGCGGGTAAATGCTGGACTGAAGTGAAGCCAATCTATTTACAATCCAGTTCCCTGTATTCAGGGATGAAAATGGTCCAATCAGCAGGGAATTCATTCCACGTTTGTTTAGTGTTGGAGGGGTTAGAATCCCTGTCAGGTTTTATAGCTATCTGTGTCCCCATTGGATAGAAGCTGGCCATATACATGAAATCTATCTGCTTCTATAGGGATCAGTGTGTGGCAGATCATTGGATTTTTATAAATCTTCAATATCAGCGCTGCGCCACTTTATATAAAAAAATAATAAATCTGTGCATAGAAGTGACGAACAAATCTAAATGATTAGATGGTGTAATAAAATCCTATGTGACCAAAACCACCAAAAGAAATGTGCAAAACCTCAAAGTGCCGGGGCTCTCCTCCTCCACAAAGGGACGGCCGCTCTCCTCCTCCTCCACAAAGGGACGGCCGCTCTCCTCCTCCACAAAGGGACGGCCGCTCTCCTCCTCCTCCACAAAGGGACGGCCGCTCTCCTCCTCCTCCACAAAGGGACGGCCGCTCTCCTCCTCCACAAAGGGACGGCCGCTCTCCTCCTCCACAAAGGGACGGCCGCTCTCCTCCTCCACAAAGGGACGGCCGCTCTCCTCCTCCTCCACAAAGGGACGGCCGCTCTCCTCCTCCTCCACAAAGGGACGGCCGCTCTCCTCCTCCACAAAGGGACGGCCGCTCTCCTCCTCCACAAAGGGACGGCCGCTCTCCTCCTCCACAAAGGGACGGCCGCTCTCCTCCTCCTCCACAAAGGGAGGGCCGCTCTCCTCCTCCACAAAGGGACGGCCGCTCTCCTCCTCCTCCACAAAGGGACGGCCGCTCTCCTCCTCCTCCACAAAGGGACGGCCGCTCTCCTCCTCCTCCACAAAGGGACGGCCGCTCTCCTCCTCCTCCACAAAGGGACGGCCGCTCTCCTCCTCCACCACAAAGGGACGGCCGCTCTCCTCCTCCTCCACAAAGGGACGGCCGCTCTCCTCCTCCACCACAAAGGGACGGCCGCTCTCCTCCTCCACAAAGGGACGGCCGCTCTCCTCCTCCACAAAGGGACGGCCGCTCTCCTCCTCCACAAAGGGACGGCCGCTCTCCTCCTCCTCCACAAAGGGACGGCCGCTCTCCTCCTCCACCACAAAGGGACGGCCGCTCTCCTCCTCCTCCACAAAGGGACGGCCGCTCTCCTCCTCCACAAAGGGACGGCCGCTCTCCTCCTCCACAAAGGGAGGGCCGCTCTCCTCCTCCTCCACAAAGGGACGGCCGCTCTCCTCCTCCTCCACAAAGGGACGGCCGCTCTCCTCCTCCTCCACAAAGGGACGGCCGCTCTCCTCCTCCACAAAGGGACGGCCGCTCTCCTCCTCCACCACAAAGGGACGGCCGCTCTCCTCCTCCACCACAAAGGGACGGCCGCTCTCCTCCTCCACAAAGGGAGGGCCGCTCTCCTCCTCCACCACAAAGGGACGGCCGCTCTCCTCCTCCTCCACAAAGGGACGGCCGCTCTCCTCCTCCACAAAGGGACGGCCGCTCTCCTCCTCCACAAAGGGACGGCCGCTCTCCTCCTCCACAAAGGGACGGCCGCTCTCCTCCTCCACAAAGGGACGGCCGCTCTCCTCCTCCACAAAGGGAGGGCCGCTCTCCTCCTCCACAAAGGGACGGCCGCTCTCCTCCTCCTCCACAAAGGGACGGCCGCTCTCCTCCTCCTCCACAAAGGGACGGCCGCTCTCCTCCTCCTCCACAAAGGGACGGCCGCTCTCCTCCTCCACAAAGGGACGGCCGCTCTCCTCCTCCACCACAAAGGGACGGCCGCTCTCCTCCTCCACCACAAAGGGACGGCCGCTCTCCTCCTCCACCACAAAGGGACGGCCGCTCTCCTCCTCCACAAAGGGACGGCCGCTCTCCTCCTCCACAAAGGGACGGCCGCTCTCCTCCTCCACAAAGGGACGGCCGCTCTCCTCCTCCACAAAGGGACGGCCGCTCTCCTCCTCCACAAAGGGAGGGCCGCTCTCCTCCTCCACAAAGGGACGGCCGCTCTCCTCCTCCTCCACAAAGGGACGGCCGCTCTCCTCCTCCTCCACAAAGGGACGGCCGCTCTCCTCCTCCTCCACAAAGGGACGGCCGCTCTCCTCCTCCTCCACAAAGGGACGGCCGCTCTCCTCCTCCACAAAGGGACGGCCGCTCTCCTCCTCCACAAAGGGACGGCCGCTCTCCTCCTCCACAAAGGGACGGCCGCTCTCCTCCTCCACCACAAAGGGACGGCCGCTCTCCTCCTCCACCACAAAGGGACGGCCGCTCTCCTCCTCCACAAAGGGACGGCCGCTCTCCTCCTCCTCCACAAAGGGACGGCCGCTCTCCTCCTCCACCACAAAGGGACGGCCGCTCTCCTCCTCCACCACAAAGGGACGGCCGCTCTCCTCCTCCTCCACAAAGGGACGGCCGCTCTCCTCCTCCTCCACAAAGGGACGGCCGCTCTCCTCCTCCTCCACAAAGGGACGGCCGCTCTCCTCCTCCTCCACAAAGGGACGGCCGCTCTCCTCCTCCTCCACAAAGGGACGGCCGCTCTCCTCCTCCTCCACAAAGGGACGGCCGCTCTCCTCCTACACAAAGGGAGGGCCGCTCTCCTCCTCCTCCACAAAGGGACGGCCGCTCTCCTCCTCCACAAAGGGACGGCCGCTCTCCTCCTCCACCACAAAGGGACGGCCGCTCTCCTCCTCCACCACAAAGGGACGGCCGCTCTCCTCCTCCACCACAAAGGGACGGCCGCTCTCTTCCTCCACCACAAAGGGACGGCCGCTCTCCTCCTACACAAAGGGACGGCCGCTCTCCTCCTCCACAAAGGGAGGGCCGCTCTCCTCCTCCACCACAAAGGGACGGCCGCTCTCCTCCTCCACAAAGGGACGGCCGCTCTCCTCCTCCACCACAAAGGGACGGCCGCTCTCCTCCTCCACAAAGGGACGGCCGCTCTCCTCCTCCACAAAGGGAGGGCCGCTCTCCTCCTCCTCCACAAAGGGAGGGCCGCTCTCCTCCTCCACAAAGGGACGGCCGCTCTCCTCCTCCACCACAAAGGGACGGCCGCTCTCCTCCTCCACCACAAAGGGAGGGCCGCTCTCCTCCTCCACAAAGGGACGGCCGCTCTCCTCCTCCACAAAGGGACGGCCGCTCTCCTCCTCCACAAAGGGAGGGCCGCTCTCCTCCTCCTCCACAAAGGGACGGCCGCTCTCCTCCTCCTCCACAAAGGGACGGCCGCTCTCCTCCTCCTCCACAAAGGGACGGCCGCTCTCCTCCTCCTCCACAAAGGGACGGCCGCTCTCCTCCTACACAAAGGGAGGGCCGCTCTCCTCCTCCTCCACAAAGGGACGGCCGCTCTCCTCCTCCACAAAGGGACGGCCGCTCTCCTCCTCCACAAAGGGACGGCCGCTCTCCTCCTCCACCACAAAGGGACGGCCGCTCTCTTCCTCCACCACAAAGGGACGGCCGCTCTCCTCCTACACAAAGGGACGGCCGCTCTCCTCCTCCACAAAGGGAGGGCCGCTCTCCTCCTCCACCACAAAGGGACGGCCGCTCTCCTCCTCCACAAAGGGACGGCCGCTCTCCTCCTCCACCACAAAGGGACGGCCGCTCTCCTCCTCCACAAAGGGACGGCCGCTCTCCTCCTCCACAAAGGGACGGCCGCTCTCCTCCTCCACAAAGGGACGGCCGCTCTCCTCCTCCTCCACAAAGGGACGGCCGCTCTCCTCCTCCTCCACAAAGGGACGGCCGCTCTCCTCCTTCACAAAGGGACGGCCGCTCTCCTCCTCCACAAAGGGACGGCCGCTCTCCTCCTCCACAAAGGGACGGCCGCTCTCCTCCTCCTCCACAAAGGGAGGGCCGCTCTCCTCCTACACCACAAAGGGACGGCCGCTCTCCTCCTCCACAAAGGGACGGCCGCTCTCCTCCTCCACAAAGGGACGGCCGCTCTCCTCCTCCTCCACAAAGGGAGGGCCGCTCTCCTCCTCCACCACAAAGGGACGGCCGCTCTCCTCCTCCACAAAGGGACGGCCGCTCTCCTCCTCCACAAAGGGACGGCCGCTCTCCTCCTCCTCCACAAAGGGAGGGCCGCTCTCCTCCTACACCACAAAGGGACGGCCGCTCTCCTCCTACACAAAGGGACGGCCGCTCTCCTCCTCCTCCACAAAGGGAGGGCCGCTCTCCTCCTCCTCCACAAAGGGAGGGCCGCTCTCCTCCTACACAAAGGGACGGCCGCTCTCCTCCTCCACCACAAAGGGAGGGCCGCTCTCCTCCTCCACAAAGGGACGGCCGCTCTCCTCCTCCACAAAGGGACGGCCTCTCTCCTCCTCCACAAAGGGACGGCCGCTCTCCTCCTCCACAAAGGGACGGCCGCTCTCCTCCACCACAAAGGGAGGGCCGCTCTCCTCCTCCACAAAGGGAGGGCCGCTCTCCTCCTCCACAAAGGGAGGGCCGCTCTCCTCCTCCACAAAGGGAGGGCCGCTCTCCTCTCCTCCTCCACAAAGGGAGGGCCGCTCTCCTCCTCCACAAAGGGAGGGCCGCTCTCCTCCTCCACAAAGGGAGGGCCGCTCTCCTCCTCCACAAAGGGACGGCCGCTCTCCTCCTCCACAAAGGGAGGGCCGCTCTCCTCCTCCACAAAGGGACGGCCGCTCTCCTCCTACACAAAAGGACGGCCGCTCTCCTCCTCCACAAAGGGAGGGCCGCTCACCTCCACAAAGGGAGGGCCGCTCACCTCCACAAAGGGAGGGCCGCTCTCCTCCTCCACAAAGGGAGGGCCGCTCACCTCCTCCACAAAGGGAGGGCCGCTCACCTCCACCACAAAGGGAGGGCCGCGCTCCTCCTCCACAAAGGGAGGGCCGCGCTCCTCCTCCACAAAGGGAGGGCCGCTCTCCTCCACCACAAAGGAAGGGCCGCTCTCCTCCTCCACAAAGGGAGGGCCGCTCTCCTCCTCCACAAAGGGAGGGCCGCTCTCCTCCTCCACAAAGGGAGGGCCGCTCTCCTCCACCACAAAGGGAGGGCCGCTCTCCTCCACCACAAAGGGAGGGCCGCTCTCCTCCACCACAAAGGGAGGGCCGCTCTCCTCCACCACAAAGGGAGGGCCGCTCTCCTCCACCACAAGGGGAGGGCCGCTCTCCTCCACCACAAAGGGAGGGTCGCTCACCTCCTGTTCTTACCCGTTTCCCCAGCGGGTGGTATGGAAGTGGTGTTCATCTTTTTATGGAAATAAACTTTTAAACAGAGAGCACTACTGTAGTATCTGTCCTCTATTCCCCATATTCATACGGAGCGAGTGTAAGGATCGGCGTTGCCTTGATCTGCATTAGCCTACTGATATTAGGATTACCTTTTATCCCCAGAGGGGGAAGTGCTGGTGAAACGGGTCAGAGCAGGAGGTGAGCGGCCCTCCCTTTGTGGTGGAGGTGAGCGGCCCTTCCTTTGTGGTGAAGGTGAGCGGCCCTTCCTTTGTGGTGAAGGTGAGCGGCCCTTCCTTTGTGGTGAAGGTGAGCGGCCCTTCCTTTGTGGTGAAGGTGAGCGGCCCTTCCTTTGTGGTGGAGGTGAGCGGCCCTTCCTTTGTGGTGGAGGTGAGCAGCCCTTCTTTTGTGGTGGAGGTGAGCGGCCCTTCCTTTGTGGTGGAGGTGAGCGGCCCTTCTTTTGTGGTGGAGGTGAGCGGCCCTCCCTTTGTGGTGGAGGTGAGCACTGGCACTTTTTTAGGTTTTTCTTTGTATGCAATCCTCTCTAGCCAATTAAAAAGTGTTCCGGCCAGCTTCACGCTCTGCGTTTCCCTATGTCCGGCCAGCTTCATCCTCTCTGTGTTTCCCTGTGTCCGGCCAGCTTCATCCTCTCTGCGTTTCTCGGTGTCTGGCCAGCTTCACCCTCTCTGTGTTTCCCCGGTGTCCGGCCAGCTTCACCCTCTCTGTGTTTCCTGGTGTCCGGCCAGCTTCACCCTCTCTGTGTTTCCCGGTGTCTGGCCAGCTTCACCCTCTCTGTGTTTCCCGGTGTCTGGCCAGCTTCACCCTCTCTGTGTTTCCCGGGTGTCCGGCCAGCTTCACCCTCTCTGTGTTTCCCGGGTGTCCGGCCAGCTTCACCCTCTCTGTGTTTCCCGGTGTCTGGCCAGCTTCACCCTCTCTGTGTTTCCCGGTGTCTGGCCAGCTTCACCCTCTCTGTGTTTCCCCGGTGTCCGGCCAGCTTCACCCTCTCTGTGTTTCCCGGTGTCTGGCCAGCTTCACCCTCTCTGTGTTTCCCCGGTGTCCTGCCAGCTTCACCCTCTCTGTGTTTCTCGGTGTCCGGCCAGCTTCACCCTCTCTGTGTTTCCCGGTGTCTGGCCAGCTTCACCCTCTCTGTGTTTCCCGGTGTCTGGCCAGCTTCACCCTCTCTGTGTTTCCCGGTGTCTGGCCAGCTTCACCCTCTCTGTGTTTCCCGGTGTCTGGCCAGCTTCACCCTCTCTGTGTTTCCCGGTGTCTGGCCAGCTTCACCCTCTCTGTGTTTCCCGGTGTCTGGCCAGCTTCACCCTCTCTGTGTTTCCCCGGTGTCCGGCCAGCTTCACCCTCTCTGTGTTTCCCGGTGTCTGGCCAGCTTCACCCTCTCTGTGTTTCCCCGGTGTCCTGCCAGCTTCACCCTCTCTGTGTTTCTCGGTGTCTGGCCAGCTTCACCCTCTCTGTGTTTCCCTGTGTCCGCTGCCACAGGGCCTGAAAGTGGAGGAAGATCCACAATTTTGATAGAACGGAGCTTTGTTCCAGTGATGCTGGTGAAGAGGGGATTTCTGCTGATTTTGGGGAGATTTATTCTCATTTCCTGTTGTATCTACAGGACAGAAAGTGTAAGGAAATCTTCACAGGGGCGTGTAGATGGAAAAATCCTGACTGCTATAACCCTTCTCTTCTCTACCAAAAAAAGGTTTGGGCTTTAACGATGCCACTACAAGATATACAGTTGTACTCAAAAGTTTTCCTCCACTGGCAGAAATGGTGAAATTTTAGCATCGTGCTGAAAAACTGATTACCTGCCATTTAATATTACAGAGTTGTATGGCTCCAATCATAGTGATTACAGAAATCCCTCAAATGGCCCTAATGAAGAGTTCACCCCCCCCCAAATAGTCAATTCGTTTGTTAGCTCTCTCACGTGGATGCACTGAGCAAGCTAGATACAGAGCCATGGGGAGGAGAAAAGAACTGTCAAAACTTAAAGACCTGCATAACAAGGTGATGGAAAAGGATATAAAAAGATATCCAAAGCCTTGAATATGCCAGTCAGTACTGTTCAATCACTTATTAAGAAAGGGAAAAATTTGGGGATCTCTTGCAACCCAGCCGAGGTCCAGTAGATCAAGAAAGATTGCACAACAACTGCCAGAAGAATTTTTTGGGACAAAAAGAAAAAAACTCCACAGGAGAAATGCAGGCTGCTCTGGAAAAAGACGGTGTGGTTGTCTCAAGGTGCACAATACAACGATAACTGAACAAAAATGAGCTGCATGATCGAGTTGCCAGAAAAAAGCCTCTACTGCGTCAATGCCACAAAAAAGCTTAGTTCCAATATGGCCGACCACAACCTTGACATGCCTCCCAACTTCTGATGGCTTAATCAAATTGATGGCAGGATAAATGCAGAGTATTATCAGAAAATACTGGCAGACAATTTGCATTTGCATTCTTCTGCAGGAAAGCTGCGCATGGGACAATTTTGGACTTTCCAGCAGGACAATGACCCGAATCAGAAGGCCAAGCTGACCCTCCAGCAGGACAATGGCCCGAAGCATAAGGCCAAACTGACCCTCCAGCAGGACAATGGCCCTAAGCATAAGGCCAAACTGACCCTCCAGCAGGACAATGGCCCGAAGCATAAGGCCAAACTGACCCTCCAGCAGAACAATGGCCCGAAGCATAAGGCCAAGCTGACCCTCCAGCAGGACAATGGCCCGAAGCATAAGGCCAAGCTGACCCTCCAGCAGGACAATGGCCCGAAGCATAAGGCCAAGCTGACCCTCCAGCAGGACAATGACCCAAAGCACAAGGCCAAGCTGACCCTCCAGCAGGACAATGGCCCGAAGCATAAGGCCAAGCTGACCCTCCAGCAGAACAATGGCCCGAAGCATAAGGCCAAGCTGACCCTCCAGCAGAACAATGGCCCGAAGCATAAGGCCAAGCTGACCCTCCAGCAGGACAATGACCCAAAGCACAAGGCCAAGCTGACCCTCCAGCAGGACAATGGCCCGAAGCATAAGGCCAAGCTGACCCTCCAGCAGAACAATGGCCCGAAGCATAAGGCCAAGCTGACCCTCCAACAGAGCAATGGCCTGAAGCATAAGGCCAAGCTGACCCTCCAGCAGGACAATGGCTTAAAGCATAAGGCCAAACTGACCATCCAGTGGTTACAGCAGAAAAAAGTGAAGGTTCTGGAGTGGCAGTCACCTGACCTTCATATTATCGAGCCGCTCTGCGGAGATCCCAGACGTGCTCTTCATGCAAAACAACCAGAGACTTGTCACAATGCCTCCAGGTCATGCAAAGCCTAATGGGCAGCCCTACCACCTGCAAGGATTCCTCATTGACAACTATTACAGAAGACTGACCGCTGTCATTGATGCTAAAGGGGGCAATACACAGGATTGAGAACTAAGGGGGGGCAGACTTCTGAACAGGGGTGGCATTTCATTGGTTTACTTGTTGCCATGTTTTGTTTTATGATTGGTCCGTTCTGTTATCACCTCCAGTAACAAAATAGGAATCCCATAACAAATACAAGAAATGGGGTTTACCTGCTCACTCATACATCCTTCATATTTCCACCACAAAGGGAGGGCCGCTCTCCTCCTCCACAAAGGGACGGCCGCTCTCCTCCTCCACAAAGGGAGGGCCGCTCTCCTCCACCACAAAGGGACGGCCGCTCTCCTCCTCCACAAAGGGACGGCCGCTCTCCTCCTCCACAAAGGGAGGGCCGCTCTCCTCCACCACAAAGGGAGGGCCGCTCTCCTCCTCCACAAAGGGAGGGCCGCTCTCCTCCTCCACAAAGGGAGGGCCGCTCTCCTCTCCTCTCCTCCTCCACAAAGGGAGGGCCGCTCTCCTCCTCCACAAAGGGAGGGCCGCTCTCCTCCTCCACAAAGGGACGGCCGCTCTCCTTCTCCACAAAGGGACGGCCGCTCTCCTTCTCCACAAAGGGACGGCCGCTCTCCTCCTCCACAAAGGGAGGGCCGCTCTCCTCCTCCACAAAGGGACGGCCGCTCTCCTCCTCCACAAAGGGTTTACTCATACATCCTTCATATTTCTCAATTCTGCAGGGCGTGGGGGGGGGGGGGGGCACAACAGTGGTGGTCAGCTAACTGAATCCAGGGGACTCAAATGCAGACCTTGAAATCCTGAGGTGGCCCCATATAATATTAATTATAATTAGTGCTATAGAGCTTTTCCAGAGACTGCTGAGAGGACAGACAACGGCTGGGGGACAGACATATCCTAGGGGGAGGGGCAGGGGTGGGTAGTCAGAGGTTCGGGGGGCTGGTCAGAGGCGTGAGATAGGTGGCTGCCATAGGTTGGGCCTCACTGTCCTAACACCTTCATGCTTAAATAAAACTAGAACGGAGTCTTCCCCACACTTTGTTTTAGGTTATATTTCAATGGGCTGGTAATAGTAAAAAGCCTGGAGGTATGGCAGCCTCCCAATTCTGATGGCCTCGCTCAGTGCGAAGGCCCCCATTCTCCCATTTGTGAAGTTTCAATAGTTGCCAGTTGAATCTGGCTATGAGAGGCTTCTGCACGCATGTTCATTCACCCATAGGTCCCTCCAGTATTCGTGTTCTTGCTTCATAGACCGTCTCTTTAAGGAAGTCATCGCTTCCTCCTTGAGCTTGCAGTTTCTTGAGTTTCTCATGCGGATAAAATTTGCTGTGCTCGTTGTTTTTATACAGTGTGTTGGTAAATTGGTTGGTTTTGATTTTTTTTTTTTTTTTTTTCCCCTTAACTCACCCAAGTGTATTTTTAGGCAATCAATGCTCTTTCTCCTACCGTGCCACAAAATCCCATTTGCTGGCCTCCTTGCCAAGTTGTCCATTTAGCTCCAGGGATACCCTCTAATGGAGGTCTGGTACGTCAGCACCGCAGGTCCAGGTCTCAGCTTAACTGCTGAAGGGCCGAGGTTCTCAGCGGTCACACTACGCACTACCCTGGCCTCTGCCTCTCATGCCGCGCACGAGTTACTCTGTTGTTTGACAGCAAATTAATGTTGTAAAGTGACTCAGAGAAGCATGTCGCGGATGCTGTGCAATCAATACCGCCACTGCTTACGCCTTGTTCCCGATCCATCTCTGAAACTGATGTTTGCTTTCTGTGTTTTTCATCAGGCTGCCTATTTTTCTGTCTAGGATAGGAACCACACAAGCCCTCCATCGTCAAAGCCTCTGCTTACATATCCTTCCTGACCCTTCCTTACCCTTCCATATCCTTCCTTTCCCTTCCATATCCTTCCTTTCCCTTCCATATCCTTCCTTTCCCTTCCATATCCTTCCTTTCCCTTCCATATCCTTCCTTTCCCTTCCATATCCTTCCTTTCCCTTCCATGTCCTTCCTTTCCCTTCCATGTCCTTCCTTTCCCTTCCATATCCTTCCTTTCCCTTCCATATCCTTCCATACCCTTCCATAGCCGTCCTTACCCTTCCATATCCTTCCTTTCCCTTCCATATCCTTCCTTTCCCTTCCATATCCTTCCTTTCCCTTCCATGTCCTTCCTTTCCCTTCCATGTCCTTTCTTTCCCTTCCATGTCCTTCCTTTCCCTTCCATGTCCTTCCTTTCCCTTCCATGTCCTTCCTTTCCCTTCCATGTCCTTCCTTTCCCTTCCATATCCTTCCTTTCCCTTCCATGTCCTTCCTTTCCCTTCCATGTCCTTCCTTTCCCTTCCATGTCCTTTCTTTCCCTTCCATGTCCTTCCTTTCCCTTCCATGTCCTTCCTTTCCCTTCCATATCCTTCCTTTCCCTTCCATGTCCTTCCTTTCCCTTCCATGTCCTTCCTTTCCCTTCCATAGCTGTCCTTACCCTTCCATATCCTTCCTTTCCCTTCCATATCCTTCCTTTCCCTTCCATATCCTTCCTTTCCCTTCCAAATCCTTCCTAACCCTTCCATATCTTTCCTAACCCTTCCATACCCTTCCATATCCTTCCTTTCCCTTCCATAGCCTTCCTTTCCCTTCCATATCCTTCCTTTCCCTTCCATATCCTTCCTTTCCCTTCCATATCCTTCCTTTCCCTTCCATATCCTTCCTTTCCCTTCCATAGCCGTCCTTACCCTTCCATATCCTTCCTTTCCCTTCCAAATCCTTCCTAACCCTTCCATATCTTTCCTAACCCTTCCATACCCTTCCATATCCTTCCTTTCCCTTCCATATCCTTCCTTTCCCTTCCATATCCTTCCTTTCCCTTCCATATCCTTCCTTTCCCTTCCATATCCTTGCTTTCCCTTCCATATCCTTGCTTTCCCTTCCATATCCTTGCTTTCCCTTCCATATCCTTCCTTTCCCTTCCATATCCTTCCATACCCTTCCATAGCCGTCCTTACCCTTCCATATCCTTCCTTTCCCTTCCATATCCTTCCTTTCCCTTCCATGTCCTTCCTTTCCCTTCCATGTCCTTCCTTTCCCTTCCATGTCCTTTCTTTCCCTTCCATGTCCTTCCTTTCCCTTCCATGTCCTTCCTTTCCCTTCCATGTCCTTCCTTTCCCTTCCATGTCCTTCCTTTCCCTTCCATGTCCTTCCTTTCCCTTCCATATCCTTCCTTTCCCTTCCATATCCTTCCTTTCCCTTCCATATCCTTCCTTTCCCTTCCATATCCTTGCTTTCCCTTCCATATCCTTCCTTTCCCTTCCATAGCCGTCCTTACCCTTCCATAGCCGTCCTTTCCCTTCCAAATCCTTCCTAACCCTTCCATATCTTTCCTAACCCTTCCATACCCTTCCTTTCCCTTCCATATCCTTCATTTCCCTTCCATATCCTTGCTTTCCCTTCCATATCCTTGCTTTCCCTTCCATATCCTTGCTTTCCCTTCCATATCCTTCCTTTCCCTTCCATATCCTTCCTTTCCCTTCCATATCCTTCCATACCCTTCCATAGCCGTCCTTACCCTTCCATATCCTTTCTTTCCCTTCCATACCCTTCCATATCCTTCATTTCCCTTCCATGTCCTTCCTTTCCCTTCTTTACCCTACCATATCCTTCACTGGTAGACAAAGGAACTGTGACTGCTTTCTCCTTTTCTGCACCCTTCCAGGTGTATCAGATGCCGGGTCCAAAATATATTAGACCCCAATCGGACCGATCTAACATGGTGTATTGTGGTAACACCTCGTGTATATTCGTGCATTGCTGCGTCATTGGTTTTCAGGGGCCCTCCGATGTGCGTGTTGCAGCGCTGCAGGAAAATGGTGCACATCCAATTTTCAGTTTGTTTTTGCACATTGCCAGCTTGTTCAAATAAATTGGCTGCCCTAACCCATTGCATGTTAATGTAGGACATAACGCACCCCGACGGACCAGGAAGATCTGAATGGGCCCTTAGGGTAAAAGTTGCAATAATGATTTTAAACTCATTTTCTGAAATTTCTCCCCTTCAAACACGTTTTGTGACCACGTCTTCCTATTCATTTACTTTCTTCAGTCTTTAGTGGAGATGAAATTGTTCTGCTTCTGGCTCTGTAACAATGACAATCCTCCGGGCAATCACTGCGGCTCCGAGCAAACTGAATTTCAAGAGGGGAAGAGACCTTTTGCATAAACTTAATCAGTGTTAATCGAGTTATTTTGTTTGCTTGTAGAGCTTGCAGAGTTTTTATTGCTCTTCTAGGAAGTGCGGCTCCGCTACACAACCAATATTTGCTTAACTAAAAACTGCCGGAAGATGAAGTGTGACGCTGATTACATTATCCGTATGATTACATTATCCGTATGGAAGTCCGATTCCTCACCGAGCTCCACGGAGAAACTTTTCACTCCTGGAATGTAGCCTAAAGCTTTATCCATTGCCACCGCTCTGCTTTACTATCCTACTCTAACCCCCTCCCCCCTATTTACTATCCTACTCTAACCCCCTCCCCCCTATTCACTATCCTACTCTAACCTCCTCCCCCCTATCCTATTGCACTATTCTCCCACTTTCCCGTTTTCACCATCATTCTGCCACTTTCCTCCATCCCCCACCCCGCCACTTTATTCCCCTCCGTCCCCCACCCTGCCACTTTATTCCCCTCCGTCCCCCACCCCGCCACTTTACTCCCCTCCGTCCCCCACCCCGCCACTTTATTCCCCTCCGTCCCCCACCCCGCCACTTTATTCCCCTCCGTCCCCCACCCCGCCACTTTATTCCCCTCTGTCCCCCACCCCGCCACTTTATTCCCCTCCCTCCCTCACCCCGCCACTTTATTCCCCCTCCGTCCCCCACCCTGCCACTTTATTCCCCTCCGTCCCCCACCCTGCCACTGCCACCCTGCCACTTTATTCCCCTGCCACCCTGCCACTTTATTCTCCTCCGTCCCCCACCCCACCACTTTATTCTCCTCCGTCCCCCACCCCGCCACTTTATTCTCCTCCATCCCCCACTCTGCCACTTTATTCTCCTCCGTCCCCCACCCCACCACTTTATTCTCCTCCGTCCCCCACCCCGCCACTTTATTCTCCTCCGTCCCCCACTCTGCCACTTTATTCTCCTCCGTCCCCCACCCCACCACTTTATTCTCCGTCCCCCACCCCGCCACTTTATTCTCCTCCGTCCCCCACTCTGCCAATTTATTCTCCTCCGTCCCCCACCCCACCACTTTATTCTCCTCCGTCCCCCACCCCACCACTTTATTCTCCTCCGTCCCCCACCCCACCACTTTATTCTCCTCCGTCCCCCACTCTGCCACTTTATTCCCCTCCCTACGCTACTTCTTCGTTTTTATCTTCCTCCTTTTCTTTCCCTCCTCACTCTTCCTTCTGTTCGGTCCCCCTTCCCCATCATTGTGTTCCTCCTCCTTGTTCTGGTTATCTGCCCCCCTTTGTCTTTTCCATCTCTATCCCCCATTCATTTCCCTCACCTCCTCCCCCCTCCCCCTCCCTGTGTTGGCTGTCTGACTGCTTACCCTTAATTTCCCCATTTAATTTGTATAAATAAAGATGGGGGGGGGGGGAGGGAATGCCTATTGTCATCAGGGGGAGTTCCTGGCAGTGTGGGGGGGGGGGGGGAGGGAATGCCTATTGTCATCAGGGGGAGTTCCTGGCAGTGGAATAGGAGAAGCAGGTCAGCAGAAAGTTTCAGGGAATGAAGGAGTTCTCCGGAGGTAGGACTGCGGTACGTGGAATAAAATGTCTGTTTGCAAGAACACTCGGGAGGGGGGTGGAGCAACTTGACAACTAAACGCACACAAACCCCCCCCCCCCCCCACTAAACTCATCTCCGAACCACTGCAGGGTACTAATAGCTGGCCTCCCACTCACCGCACCTCCAGAAATTGGAAGATTAACCTCTGCTGCTGCCAATCCTCATTGCAGATCACTCATCCATCTTCTGAATAGAAAACGTTTATAGCGGGATTCTGGGTTGGTGGTTTGTGTGGATTTCTTCTTTTAGTCTCTCTCCCCGACACCTGTATCGATGGGGGGAATCAACACTTTTCCCCGACGCTGAACCTCACCCCCGACACTGTACCTCACCGACTTACCCCTCCGTAGTCCTACGCTGCTCATCTTCCTGATCTCCTGTGGCCTTGGCTGTCATGAACACACCAAAATTTTCATTACATGAATGTTGCTCAGACCTGATGTAGGGCCACCCACCGAAGACTGATGACATCACTGAACTGGCCAGTACACCAGACTGATGACATCACTGAACTGGCCAGTACACCAGACTGATGACATCACTGAACTGGCCAGTACACCAGACTGATGACATCACTGAACTGGCCAGTACACCAGACTGATGACATCACTGAACTGCCCAGTAGACCAGACTGATGACATCACTGAACTGCCCAGTAGACCAGATTGATGACATCACTGAACTGCCCAGTAGACCAGACTGATGACATCACTGAACTGCCCACTGAACTCCCAGCAGAGGACCAGTCCCCGGCATAGTCTCCCAGCAGAGGACCAGTCCCCAGCAGAGGACCAGTCCCCGGCATAGTCTCCCAGCAGAGGACCAGTCCCCGGCATAGTCTCCCAGCAGAGGACCAGTCCCCGGCATAGTCTCCCAGCAGAGGACCAGTCCCCGGCATAGTCTCCCAGCAGAGGACCAGTCCCCGGCATAGTCTCCCAGCAGAGGATCAGTCCCCGGCATAGTCTCCCCGCAGAGGACCAGTCCCCAGCATAGTCTCCCAGCAGAGGACCAGTCCCCGGCATAGTCTCCCCGCAGAGGACCAGTCCCCAGCATAGTCTCCCAGCAGAGGACCAGTCCCCGGCATAGTCTCCCAGCAGAGGACCAGTCCCCGGCATAGTCTCCCAGCAGAGGACCAGTCCCCGGCATAGTCTCCCAGCAGAGGACCAGTCCCCAGCATAGTCTCCCAGCAGAGGACCAGTCCCCGGCATAGTCTCCCCGCAGAGGACCAGTCCCCGGCATAGTCTCCCCGCAGAGGACCAGTCCCCGGCATAGTCTCCCCGCAGAGGACCAGTCCCCAGCATAGTCTCCCCGCAGAGGACCAGTCCCCGGCATAGTCTCCCAGCAGAGGACCAGTCCCCAGCATAGTCTCCCAGCAGAGGACCAGTCCCCAGCATAGTCTCCCCGCAGAGGACCAGTCCCCAGCATAGTCTCCCCGCAGAGGACCAGTTCCCGGCATAGTCTCCCAGTAGAGGACCAGTCCCCAGCATAGTCTCCCCGCAGAGGACCAGTTCCCGGCATAGTCTCCCCGCAGAGGACCAGTCCCCAGCATAGTCTCCCCGCAGAGGACCAGTCCCCAGCATAGTCTCCCCGCAGAGGACCAGTTCCCGGCATAGTCTCCCAGTAGAGGACCAGTCCCCAGCATAGTCTCCCAGCAGCTGATCTTCTCCCATTACTGACTTGCCATGTCTCCGTGTTGAGCATGCACCCTGAGATTTGGGATTTTTGGGGGGCCCTCTCTTCAGCTATTGTTGGCTCCAGTTCCCTTACCATATCATTGCATGGTTCTGCCAGATGATTTTTGTTTTGCCCTCACAGAGCCAATGATGGGTTAACTTCTTACTCTTTGGCGGTGGCCTTGGTTACTGAGGCCCTATTGGACACGCCGGTCTTCCAGCGAACAGGCTGAAGTGTTACTCCGTTACAAATCTCTTTAGCTGGAAGATAATTGAGAAGAGAAGGAGAGGAGGGTGGTGGAACGGCGTTGTAATTAGGCACAGACACCGCTGATTAGTGCGCTCTACCTAATTGCGCAGAAAGCCTTGTGCAATGTTTGCTTTCCATGTTTGGCAGGCGTGCGGGGATGCAGAGAGAGACCCAATGAGAGCGAAGAAAGATGTACCGGGGTGGGGGGGCTGCAAAGCTTATAAGAACTTCTGAGCCCGTGGATTAGCGCTTTGCGTCATAAACGTAACCAGACGCCGGTGGGGTGTAGAGCGGCTCGTGTGCTTCCTCATTCATACAATGCTGACAATCCTGCAGAGCTTCTCAGCAAATACAAATTCTTCATATTCATTTAATTCCAAACATGGAATCCTCCGGACTCCCCCATAGTTCTGTGTTGTGGGAGGAAATATCTGAACTAATAGAGGAAACCCAGATAGCAAAATCTCCCTCCGGAAAATCCCAGCTCTGCCCACCACATGGACACAACATCCAACCCACCTGAGCCATCCTACCGCAAAGCCAACAGCCAATCATTGGTTGTAATTAGGAGGAAAGGAAAGCGCCTCTGGAGTGTGGTAAAAGGATTTATTACAATAAAAACAGTAATAACTCATAGAGGTTTGTGGATTCGCATATGCAAATGCCATGCTCCGGGGGCAGATGTAGATGGTTGCAGTTCCTGGTGATGTCCGACCGCTCCTTCGTCTTCCGGGTGGTCAGCAGTCATTGGTTGCAAAGACATTCCTAGGCCCACTTATCCACGCCCCTTGCCGGGGATGGGGATGGTGGGAACCCCTCATAATGGGCACAGCGGGTGTACAGACCCAGGAACTCAGCACAGGGATGGTGGGAACCCCTCATAATGGGCACAGCGGGGGTACAGACCTGGGAACTCAGCACAGGGATGGTGGGAACCCCTCATAATGGGCACAGCGGGTGTACAGACCCAGGAACTCAGCACAGGGATGGTGGGAACCCCTCATAATGGGCACAGCGGGGGTACAGACCTGGGAACTCAGCACAGGGATGGTGGGAACCCCTCATAATGGGCACAGCGGGTGTACAGACCTGGGAACTCAGCACAGGGATGATGGAACCCCTCATAATGGGCACAGTGGGTGTACAGACCCAGGAACTCAGCACAGGGATGGTGGGAACCCCTCATAATGGGCACAGCGGGTGTACAGACCTGGGAACTCAGCACAGGGATGATGGAACCCCTCATAATGGGCACAGCGGGTGTACAGACCCGGGAACTCAGCACAGGGATGATGGAACCCCTCATAATGGGCACAGCGGGTGTACAGACCCGGGAACTCAGCACAGGGATGGAGGGAACCCCTCATAATGGGCACAGCGGGTGTACAGACCTGGGAACTCAGCACAGGGATGATGGAACCCCTCATAATGGGCACAGTGGGTGTACAGACCCAGGAACTCAGCACAGGGATGATGGAACCCCTCATAATGGGCACAGCGGGTGTACAGACCCAGGAACTCAGCACAGGGATGATGGAACCCCTCATAATGGGCACAGCGGGTGTACAGACCCGGGAACTCAGCACAGGGATGGTGAGAACCCCTCATAATGGGCACAGCGGGTGTACAGACCCGGAAACTCAGCACAGGGATGGTGGGAACCCCTCATAATGGGCACAGCGGGTGTACAGACCTGGGAACTCAGCACAGGGATGGTGGGATGTGTGAACGTGAAAACTGATGGGTGAAGATTGGTTGCAAGGAAGAAGGGATCATTGAAGGGAGGGGATGAAAGCTGATGGATAAGGGTTTGTGTGGGGAAGGATGAGGGTTGATGGTGGTGGAAGAGCGAGTTTTTTTTGTTGACGATTAGGGTGAAGGATGACCGGAACTGATGTTTAAAGTGGGGAAGATTGAAGGTTGGGTAGGAGCGGGTGAGGGTATGGGAGGGTTATTGGTTGATGTGTGGGGGGGAGAGAACTGATAGGGGTATGGGAGGGTTATTGGTGGGATGTGTGAGGGTGAGAATGGATGGTTGGGGGTATGGGAGGGTTATTGGTGGGATGTGTGAGGGTGAGAATGGATGGTTGGGGGTATGGGGGGGTTATTGGTGGATGTGTGAGGGTGAGAATGGATGGTTGGGGGTATGGGAGGGTTATTGGTGGGATGTGTGAGGGTGAGAATGGATGGTTGGGGGTATGGGGGGGTTATTGGTGGGATGTGTGAGGGTGAGAATGGATGGTTGGGGGTATGGGAGGGTTATTGGTGGGATGTGTGAGGGTGAGAATGGATGGTTGGGGGTATGGGAGGGTTATTGGTGGGATGTGTGAGGGTGAGAATGGATGGTTGGGGGTATGGGGGGGTTATTGGTGGGATGTGTGAGGGTGAGAATGGATGGTTGGGGGTATGGGGGGGTTATTGGTGGGATGTGTGAGGGTGAGAATGGATGGTTGGGGGTATGGGAGGGTTATTGGTGGGATGTGTGAGGGTGAGAATGGATGGTTGGGGGTATGGGAGGGTTATTGGTGGATGTGTGAGGGTGAGAATGGATGGTTGGGGGTATGGGGGGGTTATTGGTGGGATGTGTGAGGGTGAGAATGGATGGTTGGGGGTATGGGAGGGTTATTGGTGGGATGTGTGAGGGTGAGAATGGATGGTTGGGGGTATGGGAGGGTTATTGGTGGGATGTGTGAGGGTGAGAATGGATGGTTGGGGGTATGGGGGGGTTATTGGTGGGATGTGTGAGGGTGAGAATGGATGGTTGGGGGTATGGGAGGGTTATTGGTGGATGTGTGAGGGTGAGAATGGATGGTTGGGGGTATGGGAGGGTTATTGGTGGGATGTGTGAGGGTGAGAATGGATGGTTGGGGGTATGGGAGGGTTATTGGTGGGATGTGTGAGGGTGAGAATGGATGGTTGGGGGTATGGGGGGGTTATTGGTGGGATGTGTGAGGGTGAGAATGGATGGTTGGGGGTATGGGAGGGTTATTGGTGGATGTGTGAGGGTGAGAACTGATGGTTGGGGGTATGGGAGGGTTATTGGTGGGATGTGTGAGGGTGAGAATGGATGGTTGGGGGTATGGGGGGGTTATTGGTGGGATGTGTGAGGGTGAGAATGGATGGTTGGGGGTATGGGGGGGTTATTGGTGGGATGTGTGAGGGTGAGAACTGATGGTTGGGGGTATGGGAGGGTTATTGGTGGGATGTGTGAGGGTGAGAAATGATGGTTGGGGGTATGGGGGGGTTATTGGTGGGATGTGTGAGGGTGAGAATGGATGGTTGGGGGTATGGGGGGGTTATTGGTGGGATGTGTGAGGGTGAGAACTGATGGTTGGGGGTATGGGAGGGTTATTGGTGGGATGTGTGAGGGTGAGAATGGATGGTTGGGGGTATGGGAGGTTATGGTGGGATGTGTGAGGGTGAGAACTGATGGTTGGGGGATGGGGGGTTATTGGTGGGATGTGTGTGGGGTGAGAATGGATGGTTGGGGGTGAGGGGGTTATTGGTGGATGTGTGAGGGTGAGAATGGATGGTTGGGGGTATGGGAGGGTTATTGGTGGGATGTGTGAGGGTGAGAATGGATGGTTGGGGGTATGGGGGGGTTATTGGTGGATGTGTGAGGTGTGAATGGATGGTTGGGGGTATGGGAGGGTTATTGGTGGATGTGTGAGGGTGAGAAACTGATGGTTGGGGGTATGGGAGGGTTATTGGTGGATGTGTGAGGGTGAGAATGGATGGTTGGGGGGTATGGGGGGGTTATTGGTGGATGTGTGAGGGTGAGAATGGATGGTTGGGGGTATGGGAGGGTTATTGGTGGGATGTGTGAGGGTGAGAATGGATGGGTTGGGGGTATGGGAGGGTTATTGGTGGATGTGTGAGGGTGAGAACTGATGGTTGGGGGTATGGGGGGTTATTGGTGGATGTGTGTGAGGGTGAGAATGGATGGTTGGGGGGTATGGGAGGGTTATTGGTGGGATGTGTGAGGGTGAGAATGGATGGGTTGGGGGTATGGGAGGGTTATTGGTGGATGTGTGAGGGTGAGAATGGATGGTTGGGGGTATGGGAGGGTTATTGGTGGGATGTGTGAGGGTGAGAATGGATGGTTGGGGGTATGGGGGGGTTATTGGTGGGATGTGTGAGGGTGAGAATGGATGGTTGGGGGTATGGGGGGGTTATTGGTGGGATGTGTGAGGGTGAGAATGGATGGTTGGGGGTATGGGAGGGTTATTGGTGGGATGTGTGAGGGTGAGAATGGATGGTGGGGGTATGGGAGGGTTATTGGTGGATGTGTGAGGGTGAGAATGGATGGTTGGGGGTATGGGAGGGTTATTGGTGGATGTGTGAGGGTGAGAATGGATGGTTGGGGGTATGGGGGGGTTATTGGTGGGATGTGTGAGGGTGAGAATGGATGGTTGGGGTATGGGGGGGTTATTGGGTGGATGTGTGAGGGTGAGAATGGATGGTTGGGGGTATGGGGGGGTTATTGGTGGGATGTGTGAGGGTGAGAATGGATGGTTGGGGGTATGGGGGGGTTATTGGTGGGATGTGTGAGGGTGAGAATGGATGGTTGGGGGTATGGGGGGGTTATTGGTGGGATGTGTGAGGGTGAGAATGGATGGTTGGGGGTATGGGGGGGTTATTGGTGGATGTGTGAGGGTGAGAATGGATGGTTGGGGGTATGGGGGGGGTTATTGTGGGATGTGTGAGGGTGAGAATGGATGGTTGGGGGTATGGGGGGGTTATTGGTGGATGTGTGAGGGTGAGAATGGATGGTTGGGGGTATGGGAGGGTTATTGGTGGGATGTGTGAGGGTGAGAATGGATGGTTGGGGGTATGGGAGGGTTATTGGTGGATGTGTGAGGGTGAGAATGGATGGTTGGGGGTATGGGAGGGTTATTGGTGGGATGTGTGAGGGTGAGAATGGATGGTTGGGGGTATGGGAGGGTTATTGGTGGGATGTGTGAGGGTGAGAATGGATGGTTGGGGGTATGGGGGGGTTATTGGTGGGATGTGTGAGGGTGAGAATGGATGGTTGGGGGTATGGGGGGGTTATTGGTGGGATGTGTGAGGGTGAGAATGGATGGTTGGGGGTATGGGAGGGTTATTGGTGGGATGTGTGAGGGTGAGAATGGATGGTTGGGGGTATGGGAGGGTTATTGGTGGGATGTGTGAGGGTGAGAACTGATGGTTGGGGGTATGGGAGGGTTATTGGTGGATGTGTGAGGGTGAGAATGGATGGTTGGGGGTATGGGAGGGTTATTGGTGGATGTGTGAGGGTGAGAATGGATGGTTGGGGGTATGGGAGGCTTATTGGTGGATGTGTGAGGGTGAGAATGGATGGTTGGGGGTATGGGGGGGTTATTGGTGGGATGTGTGAGGGTGAGAATTGATGGTTGGGGGTATGGGAGGGTTATTGGTGGGATGTGTGAGGGTGAGAACTGATGGTTGGGGGTATGGGAGGGTTATTGGTGGGATGTGTGAGGGTGAGAATGGATGGTTGGGGGTATGGGGGGGGTTATTGGTGGGATGTGTGAGGGTGAGAATGGATGGTTGGGGGTATGGGAGGGTTATTGGTGGGATGTGTGAGGGTGAGAACTGATGGTTGGGGGTATGGGAGGGTTATTGGTGGGATGTGTGAGGGTGAGAATGGATGGTTGGGGGGTATGGGAGGGTTATTGGTGGGATGTGTGAGGGTGAGAACTGATGGTTGGGGGTATGGGGGGGTTATTGGTGGGATGTGTGAGGGTGAGAATGGATGGTTGGGGGTATGGGGGGGTTATTGGTGGATGTGTGAGGGTGAGAATGGATGGTTGGGGGTATGGGAGGGTTATTGGTGGGATGTGTGAGGGTGAGAATGGATGGTTGGGGGTATGGGGGGTTATTGGTGGGATGTGTGAGGGTGAGAATGGATGGTTGGGGGTATGGGAGGGTTATTGGTGGGATGTGTGAGGGTGAGAATGGATGGTTGGGGGTATGGGAGGGTTATTGGTGGATGTGTGAGGGTGAGAACTGATGGTTGGGGGGTATGGGAGGGTTATTGGTGGATGTGTGAGGGTGAGAATGGATGGTTGGGGGGGTATGGGAGGGTTATTGGTGGGATGTGTGAGGGTGAGAATGGATGGTTGGGGGTATGGGGGGGTTATTGGTGGGATGTGTGAGGGTGAGAATGGATGGTTGGGGGTATGGGGGGGGTTATTGGTGGATGTGTGAGGGTGAGAATGGATGGTTGGGGGTATGGGGGGGTTAATTGGTGGGATGTGTGAGGGTGAGAATGGATGGTTGGGGGTATGGGGGGGTTATTGGTGGGATGTGTGAGGTGAGAATGGATGGTTGGGGTATGGGGGGGTTATTGGTGGGATGTGTGAGGGTCGAGAATGGATGGTTGGGGGTATGGGAGGGTTATTGGTGGGATGTGTGAGGGTGAGAATGGATGGTTGGGGGTATGGGGGGTTATTGGTGGATGTGTGAGGGTGAGAATGGATGGTTGGGGGGTATGGGAGGGTTATTGGTGGGATGTGTGAGGGTGAGAATGGATGGTTGGGGGTATGGGAGGGTTATTGGTGGGATGTGTGAGGGTGAGACATGGATGGTTGGGGGGTATGGGAGGGTTATTGGTGGATGTGTGAGGGTGAGAATGGATGGTTGGGGGTATGGGGGGGTTATTGGTGGGATGTGTGAGGGTGAGAATGGATGGTTGGGGGTATGGGAGGGTTATTGGTGGGATGTGTGAGGGTGAGAATGGATGGTTGGGGGTATGGGGGGGTTATTGGTGGATGTGTGAGGGTGAGAATGGATGGTTGGGGGTATGGGGGGTTATTGGTGGGATGTGTGAGGGTGAGAATGGATGGTTGGGGTATGGGGGGGTTATTGGTGGGATGTGTGAGGGTGAGAATGGATGGTTGGGGGTATGGGAGGGTTATTGGTGGGATGTGTGAGGGTGAGAATGGATGGTTGGGGGTATGGGAGGGTTATTGGTGGGATGTGTGAGGGTGAGAATTGGATGGTTGGGGGTATGGGAGGGTTATTGGTGGATGTGTGAGGGTGAGAATGGATGGTTGGGGGTATGGGGGGGTTATTGGTGGGATGTGTGAGGGTGAGAATGGATGGTTGGGGGTATGGGAGGGTTATTGGTGGATGTGTGAGGGTGAGAATGGATGGTTGGGGGTATGGGAGGGTTATTGGTGGGATGTGTGAGGGTGAGAATGGATGGTTGGGGGTATGGGGGGGTTATTGGTGGGATGTGTGAGGGTGAGAATGGATGGTTGGGGGTATGGGGGGTTATTGGTGGGATGTGTGAGGGTGAGAATGGATGGTTGGGGTATGGGAGGGTTATTGGTGGGATGTGTGAGGGTGAGAACTGATGGTTGGGGGTATGGGAGGGTTATTGGTGGATGTGTGAGGGTGAGAATGGATGGTTGGGGGTATGGGAGGGTTATTGGTGGATGTGTGAGGGTGAGAATGGATGGTTGGGGGTATGGGGGGGTTATTGGTGGGATGTGTGAGGGTGAGAATGGATGGTTGGGGGTATGGGAGGGTTATTGGTGGATGTGTGAGGGTGAGAATGGATGGTTGGGGGTATGGGGGGGTTATTGGTGGGATGTGTGAGGGTGAGAATGGATGGTTGGGGGTATGGGAGGGTTATTGGTGGATGTGTGAGGGTGAGAATGGATGGTTGGGGGTATGGGAGGGTTATTGGTGGGATGTGTGAGGGTGAGAATGGATGGTTGGGGGTATGGGAGGGTTATTTGGTGGGATGTGTGAGGGTGAGAATGGATGGTTGGGGGTATGGGGGGGTTATTGGTGGATGTGTGAGGGTGAGAATGGATGGTTGGGGGTATGGGAGGGTTATTGGTGGATGTGTGAGGGTGAGAATGGATGGTTGGGGGTATGGGAGGGTTATTGGTGGATGTGTGAGGGTGAGAATGGATGGTTGGGGGTATGGGAGGGTTATTGGTGGGATGTGTGAGGGTGAGAATGGATGGTTGGGGGTATGGGAGGGTTCTTGGTGGATGTGTGAGGGTGAGAATGGATGGTTGGGGGTATGGGAGGGTTATGGTGGGATGTGTGAGGGTGAGAATGGATGGTTCGGGGGTATGGGAGGGTTATTGGTGGGATGTGTGAGGGTGAGAATGGAATGGTTGGGGGTATGGGGGGGTTATTGGTGGATGTGTGAGGGTGAGAATGGATGGTTGGGGGTATCGGGGGGGTTATTGGTGGATGTGTGAGGGTGAGAATTGATGGTTGGGGGTATGGGGGGGTTATTGGTGGGATGTGTGAGGGTGAGAATTGATGGTTGGGGGTATGGGAGGGTTATTGGTGGGATGTGTGAGGGTGAGAATGGATGGTTGGGGGTATGGGGGGGGGGGGGGTTGATGGTGAAGTGAGGGAAATACTTTGGGGGGGGGGTAGAGTGGACAGGAAGGAGGTGAAACCCGAGGATGCCACAACGGAGAGGAGTAGAATTAGTGAGGAGGAGAGGAGTGGAATTAGAGAGGAGTAGAATTAGTGAGGAGGAGAGAAGTAGAATTAGTGAGGAGGAGAGGAGTGGAATTAGTGAGGAGGAGAGGAGTAGAATTGGTGAGGAGGAGGGGAGGAGAATTAGTGAGGAGGAGAGGAGTAGAATTGGTGAGGAGGAGGGGAGGAGAATTGGTGAGGAGGAGAGGAGTAGAATTGGTGAGGAGGAGAGGAGTAGAATTGGTGAGGAGGAGAGGAGTAGAATTAGTGAGGAGGAGAGGAGTAGAATTGGTGAGGAGGAGGGGAGGAGAATTGGTGAGGAGGAGAGGAGGAGAATTAGTGAGGAGGAGAGGAGTAGAATTAGTGAGGAGGAGAGGAGTGGAATTAGAGAGGAGTAGAATTAGTGAGGAGGAGAGGAGTGGAATTAGAGAGGAGTAGAATTAGTGAGGAGGAGAGAAGTAGAATTAGTGAGGAGGAGAGGAGTGGAATTAGTGAGGAGGAGAGGAGTAGAATTGGTGAGGAGGAGGGGAGGAGAATTAGTGAGGAGGAGAGGAGTAGAATTGGTGAGGAGGAGGGGAGGAGAATTGGTGAGGAGGAGAGGAGTAGAATTGGTGAGGAGGAGAGGAGTAGAATTGGTGAGGAGGAGAGGAGTAGAATTAGTGAGGAGGAGAGGAGTAGAATTGGTGAGGAGGAGGGGAGGAGAATTGGTGAGGAGGAGAGGAGGAGAATTAGTGAGGAGGAGAGGAGTAGAATTAGTGAGGAGGAGAGGAGTAGAATTAGTGAGGAGGAGAGGAGTAGAATTAGAGAGGAGGAGAGGAATAGAATTAGTGAGGAGGAGAGGAGTAGAATTAGTGAGGAGGAGAGGAGTAGAATTAGTGAGGAGGAGAGGAGTAGAATTAGTGAGGAGGAGAGGAGTAGAATTAGTGAGGAGGAGAGGAGTAGAATTAGTGAGGAGGAGAGGAGTAGAATTAGTGAGGAGGAGAGGAGTAGAATTAGTGAGGAGGAGAGGAGTAGAGTTACTGAGGAGGAGAGGAGTAGAGTTACTGAGGAGGAGAGAAGTAGAATTACTGAGGAGGAGAGGAGTAGAATTGGTGAGGAGGAGAGGAGTAGAATTGGTGAGGAGGAGAGGAGTAGAATTGGTGAGGAGGAGAGGAGTAGAATTGGTGAGGAGGAGGGGAGGAGAATTGGTGAGGAGGAGAGGAGGAGAATTGGTGAGGAGGAGAGGAGTAGAATTAGTGAGGAGGAGAGGAGTAGAATTAGTGAGGAGGAGAGGAGTAGAGTTACTGAGGAGGAGAGGAGTAGAGTTACTGAGGAGGAGAGGAGTAGAATTGGTGAGGAGGAGAGGAGTAGAATTGGTGAGGAGGAGAGAAGTAGATTTACTGAGGAGGAGAGGAGTAGAATTAGTGAGGAGGAGAGGAATAGAGTTACTGAGGAGGAGAGGAGTAGAGTTACTGAGGAGGAGAGGAGTAGAGTTACTGAGGAGGAGAGGAGTAGAGTTACTGAGGAGGAGAGGAGTAGAGTTACTGAGGAGGAGAGGAGTAGAGTTACTGAGGAGGAGAGGAGTAGAATTGGTGAGGAGGAGAGGAGTAGAATTGGTGAGGAGGAGAGAAGTAGATTTACTGAGGAGGAGAGGAGTAGAATTAGTGAGGAGGAGAGGAGTAGAGTTACTGAGGAGGAGAGGAGTAGAGTTACTGAGGAGGAGAGGAGTAGAGTTACTGAGGAGGAGAGGAGTAGAGTTACTGAGGAGGAGAGGAGTAGAGTTACTGAGGAGGAGAGGAGTAGAATTGGTGAGGAGGAGAGGAGTAGAATTGGTGAGGAGGAGAGAAGTAGATTTACTGAGGAGGAGAGAAGTAGATTTACTGAGGAGGAGAGGAGTAGAATTAGTGAGGAGGAGAGGAGTAGAGTTACTGAGGAGGAGAGGAGTAGAATTAGAGAGGAGTAGAATTAGAGAGGAGTAGAGTTACTGAGGAGGAGAGGAGTAGAGTTACTGAGGAGGAGAGGAGTAGAATTAGAGAGGAGGAGAGGAGTAGAATTAGTGAGGAGGAGAGGAGTAGAATTAGTGAGGAGGAGAGGAGTAGAATTAGTGAGGAGGAGAGGAGTAGAATTGGTGAGGAGGAGAGGAGTAGAGTTACTGAGGAGGAGAGGAGTAGAGTTACTGAGGAGGAGAGGAGTAGAATTAGAGAGGAGTAGAATTAGTGAGGAGGAGAGGAGTAGAATTAGTGAGGAGGAGAGGAGTAGAATTAGTGAGGAGGAGAGGAGTAGAATTAGAGAGGAGGAGAGGAGTAGAGTTACTGAGGAGGAGAGGAGTAGAATTAGAGAGGAGTAGAATTAGTGAGGAGGAGAGGAGTAGAATTAGTGAGGAGGAGAGGAGTAGAATTAGAGAGGAGGAGAGGAGTAGAGTTACTGAGGAGGAGAGGAGTAGAATTAGAGAGGAGTAGAATTAGTGAGGAGGAGAGGAGTAGAATTGGTGAGGAGGAGAGGAGTAGAATTGGTGAGGAGGAGAGGAGTAGAGTTACTGAGGAGGAGAGGAGTAGAGTTACTGAGGAGGAGAGGAGTAGAATTAGAGAGGAGTAGAATTACTGAGGAGGAGAGGAGTAGAATTGGTGAGGAGGAGAGGAGTAGAATTGGTGAGGAGGAGAGGAGTAGAATTGGTGAGGAGGAGAGGAGTAGAATTGGTGAGGAGGAGAGGAGTAGAGTTACCGAGGAGGAGAGGAGTAGAATTGGTGAGGAGGAGAGGAGTAGAATTAGAGAGGAGGAGAGGAGTAGAGTTACTGAGGAGGAGAGGAGTAGAGTTACTGAGGAGGAGAGGAGTAGAGTTACTGAGGAGGAGAGGAGTAGAATTAGAGAGGAGGAGAGGAGTAGAATTAGAGAGGAGGAGAGGAGTAGAATTGGTGAGGAGGAGAGGAGTAGAATTGGTGAGGAGGAGAGGAGTAGAGTTACTGAGGAGGAGAGGAGTAGAATTAGTGAGGAGGAGAGGAGTAGAATTGGTGAGGAGGAGAGGAGTAGAGTTACTGAGGAGGAGAGGAGTAGAGTTACTGAGGAGGAGAGGAGTAGAATTAGAGAGGAGGAGAGGAGTAGAGTTACTGAGGAGGAGAGGAGTAGAATTAGAGAGGAGTAGAATTAGTGAGGAGGAGAGGAGTAGAATTAGTGAGGAGGAGAGGAGTAGAATTGGTGAGGAGGAGAGGAGTAGAATTAGAGAGGAGGAGAGGAGTAGAGTTACTGAGGAGGAGAGGAGTAGAATTAGAGAGGAGTAGAATTAGTGAGGAGGAGAGGAGTAGAATTGGAGAGGAGTAGAATTAGTGAGGAGGAGAGGAGTAGAATTGGTGAGGAGGAGAGTGCGTGGTGATTTGGCTCCCAGGTGGTGCGGAATGTGAATGGCTTCCAGCACTGCTGAGGAGAATCGGGAAGAGTTCTTCGCTCCTCGTTATCTATGATTGGTTCCCATGGACAACCACTGGCGTTCCTCTGGGTTCCCTCCCTCCTCGCTGTGTATGACTCGGTTATGTAACACACATAATGCAGCAGTTTGTTGGCTCACATCCTGATCTGTATTCTTCATGCGCTCTTGGATTGCCCCTCCTGGGGGTTCAGCTCCTCATCACTCACATGAGGGCCTCGTTTGTTCCCGATAACCAATCTCTGCAGTGATTGCTCGTTTAGTGCAGTTTGTTGGTTGGATTTGCATTTCATCTTTCTAGTTCTAAGTAATAAGATTCAGATCCAGGTTCATCAAATAGCAAATTTCCCCCCAGACTTCATCAGCGTTGTTTATTATCAGTCCTGGATCGGAGTTCATTGACGTAAGAAGTGTGCGGCGCGGCGTGGTGGAGGCGGTCACAGACGTAACGAACTATATCCAAACCTCAACAAAAAACAATCGTTTTCCTTTTATTCGGCTCTTCCTGTAGTTGTACACAAAATGCTGAGTGGCGATATTCTGACATTTCCGGATATCCCACTACATTGATCAATCTGATTTCATCCCATCCCCCATTCAATACCTGTTTGATGAACCCCTGCCGCTCTAACAAAGCCCCCAATTCTTTCCGGGTTTTTACATTTCGGTTGCTCTGAAAATATCCGAGCAGCGAGGGCCGTTATTCGGGAATTGTGCCTCAGCAGGAGGGGATTGGATTTAAATCCACTCAATTTAAAGCGGAGCTCCAGTCACCTGGGGTAATAATAAAAGTCAGCAGCTACAAAAACTTTACAAAACAGCCACTCCCCTGTCCCCGGATCCAGCAATGTACTCACCCCAGACGGTCCCTGTCCCCGGATCCAGCAATGTACTCACCCCAGACGGTCCCTGTCCCCGGATCCAGCAATGTACTCACCCCAGACGGTCCCTGTCCCCGGATCCAGCAATGTACTCACCCCAGACGGTCCCTGTCCCCGGATCCAGCAATGTACTCACCCCAGACGGTCCCTGTCCCAGGATCCAGCAGTGTACTCACCCCAGACAGTCCCTGTCCCCGGATCCAGCAGTGTACTCACCCCAGACGGTCCCTGTCCCCGGATCCAGCAATGTACTCACCCCAGAGGTTCCCTGTCCCAGGATCCAGCAGTGTACTCACCCCAGACAGTCCCTGTCCCCGGATCCAGCAGTGTACTCCCCCCAGACGGTCCCTGTCCCCGGATCCAGCAATGTACTCACCCCAGACAGTCCCTGTCCCCGGATCCAGCAGTGTACTCACCCCAGACGGTCCCTGTCCCAGGATCCAGCAGTGTACTCACCCCAGACAGTCCCTGTCCCAGGATCCAGCAGTGTACTCACCCCAGACGGTCCCTGTCCCAGGATCCAGCAGTGTACTCACCCCAGACAGTCCCTGTCCCAGGATCCAGCAGTGTACTCACCCCAGACGGTCCCTGTCCCCGGATCCAGCAGTGTACTCACCCCAGACGGTTCCTGTCCCAGGATTTGTTTTACATTAAAAAAATTAGTTTTACATAAAAAAAAAAATCATTGATTTTTTTTTATCCACCCTGCTCAGCAGTGCCCTGATATATCCTCCTTTGGGGCTGGAGTCCCCTCTAAAAGATAGGCGTTTACTTCCTGCTATGTGATGGTGCCGAGGCACCACTGAAAGCTGTATATCTGCAGTGTGATGGTGCCGAGGCACCACTGAAAGCTGTATATCTGCTGTGTGATGGTGCCGAGGCACCACTGAAAGCTGTATATCTGCTGTGTGATGGTGCCGAGGCACCACTGAAAGCTGTATATCTGCAGTGTGAGGCACCACTGAAAGCTGTATATCTGCTGTGTGATGGTGCCGAGGCACCACTGAAAGCTGTATATCTGCTGTGTGATGGTGCCGAGGCACCACTGAAAGCTGTATATCTGCAGTGTGAGGCACCACTGAAAGCTGTATATCTGCTGTGTGATGGTGCCGAGGCACCACTGAAAGCTGTATATATCTGCAGTGTGAGGCACCACTGAAAGCTGTATATCTGCAGTGTGATGGTGCCGAGGCACCACTGAAAGCTGTATATCTGCTGTGTGATGGTGCCGAGGCACCACTGAAAGCTGTATATCTGCAGTGTGAGGCACCACTGAAAGCTGTATATCTGCTGTGTGATGGTGCCGAGGCACCACTGAAAGCTGTATATCTGCAGTGTGATGGTGCCGAGGCACCACTGAAAGCTGTATATCTGCAGTGTGATGGTGCCGAGGCACCACTGAAAGCTGTATATCTGCAGTGTGAGGCACCACTGAAAGCTGTATATCTGCAGTGTGAGGCACCACTGAAAGCTGTATATCTGCAGTGTGAGGCACCACTGAAAGCTGTATATCTGCAGTGTGATGGTGCCGAGGCACCACTGAAAGCTGTATATATCTGCAGTGTGATGGTGCCGAGGCACCACTGAAAGCTGTATATCTGCTGTGTGAGGCACCACTGAAAGCTGTATATCTGCAGTGTGATGGTGCCGAGGCACCACTGAAAGCTGTATATCTGCAGTGTGATGGTGCCGAGGCACCACTGAAAGCTGTATATCTGCTGTGTGATGGTGCCGAGGCACCACTGAAAGCTGTATATATCTGCAGTGTGACGCACCACTGAAAGTTGTATATCTGCAGTGTGATGGTGCCGAGGCACCACTGAAAGCTGTATATCTGCAGTGTGATGGTGCCGAGGCACCACTGAAAGCTGTATATCTGCAGTGTGATGGTGCCGAGGCACCACTGAAAGCTGTATATCTGCTGTGTGATGGTGCCGAGGCACCACTGAAAGCTGTATATATCTGCAGTGTGACGCACCACTGAAAGTTGTATATCTGCAGTGTGATGGTGCCGAGGCACCACTGAAAGCTGTATATCTGCAGTGTGATGGTGCCGAGGCACCACTGAAAGCTGTATATCTGCAGTGTGATGGTGCCGAGGCACCACTGAAAGCTGTATATCTGCAGTGTGAGGCACCACTGAAAGCTGTATATCTGCAGTGTGAGGCACCACTGAAAGCTGTATATCTGCAGTGTGAGGCACCACTGAAAGCTGTATATCTGCAGTGTGATGGTGCCGAGGCATCACTGAAAGCTGTATATATCTGCAGTGTGATGGTGCCGAGGCACCACTGAAAGCTGTATATCTGCAGTGTGAGGCACCACTGAAAGCTGTATATCTGCAGTGTGATGGTGCCGAGGCACCACTGAAAGCTGTATATCTGCAGTGTGATGGTGCCGAGGCACCACTGAAAGCTGTATATCTGCAGTGTGATGGTGCCGAGGCACCACTGAAAGCTGTATATCTGCTGTGTGAGGCACCACTGAAAGCTGTATATCTGCAGTGTGAGGCACCACTGAAAGCTGTATATCTGCAGTGTGAGGCACCACTGAAAGCTGTATATCTGCAGTGTGATGGTGCTGAGGCACCACTGAAAGCTGTATATCTGCAGTGTGATGGTGCCGAGGCACCACTGAAAGCTGTATATCTGCAGTGTGATGGTGCCGAGGCACCACTGAAAGCTGTATATCTGCAGTGTTATGGTGCCGAGGCACCACTGAAAGCTGTATATCTGCAGTGTGATGGTGCCGAGGCACCACTGAAAGCTGTATATCTGCAGTGTGATGGTGCCGAGGCACCACTGAAAGCTGTATATCTGCAGTGTGATGGTGCCGAGGCACCACTGAAAGCTGTATATCTGCAGTGTGATGGTGCCGAGGCACCACTGAAAGCTGTATATCTGCTGTGTGAGGCACCACTGAAAGCTGTATATCTGCTGTGTGAGGCACCACTGAAAGCTGTATATCTGCAGTGTGATGGTGCCGAGGCACCACTGAAAGCTGTATATCTGCAGTGTGAGGCACCACTGAAAGCTGTATATCTGCTGTGTGAGGCACCACTGAAAGCTGTATATCTGCAGTGTGATGGTGCCGTGGCACCACTGAAAGCTGTATATCTGCAGTGTGATGGTGCCGAGGCACCACTGAAAGCTGTATATCTGCAGTGTGAGGCACCACTGAAAGCTGTATATCTGCTGTGTGAGGCACCACTGAAAGCTGTATATCTGCTGTGTGAGGCACCACTGAAAGCTGTATATCTGCTGTGTGATGGTGCCGAGGCACCACTGAAAGCTGTATATCTGCTGTGTGAGGCACCACTGAAAGCTGTATATCTGCAGTGTGAGGCACCACTGAAAGCTGTATATCTGCTGTGTGAGGCACCACTGAAAGCTGTATATCTGCAGTGTGATGGTGCCGAGGCACCACTGAAAGCTGTATATCTGCAGTGTGATGGTGCCGTGGCACCACTGAAAGCTGTATATCTGCAGTGTGAGGCACCACTGAAAGCTGTATATCTGCAGTGTGATGGTGCAGAGGCACCACTGAAAGCTGTATATCTGCAGTGTGATGGTGCAGAGGCACCACTGAAAGCTGTATATCTGCAGTGTGAGGCACCACTGAAAGCTGTATATCTGCTGTGTGAGGCACCACTGAAAGCTGTATATCTGCAGTGTGATGGTGCCGAGGCACCACTGAAAGCTGTATATCTGCAGTGTGATGGTGCCGAGGCACCACTGAAAGCTGTATATCTGCTGTGTGAGGCACCACTGAAAGCTGTATATCTGCTGTGTGAGGCACCACTGAAAGCTGTATATCTGCAGTGTGATGGTGCCGAGGCACCACTGAAAGCTGTATATCTGCAGTGTGATGGTGCCGAGGCACCACTGAAAGCTGTATATATCTGCAGTGTGAGGCACCACTGAAAGCTGTATATCTGCAGTGTGATGGTGCCGTGGCACCACTGAAAGCTGTATATCTGCAGTGTGATGGTGCAGAGGCACCACTGAAAGCTGTATATCTGCAGTGTGAGGCACCACTGAAAGCTGTATATCTGCTGTGTGAGGCACCACTGAAAGCTGTATATCTGCAGTGTGATGGTGCCGAGGCACCACTGAAAGCTGTATATCTGCAGTGTGATGGTGCCGTGGCACCACTGAAAGCTGTATATCTGCAGTGTGATGGTGCCGAGGCACCACTGAAAGCTGTATATCTGCAGTGTGAGGCACCACTGAAAGCTGTATATCTGCTGTGTGAGGCACCACTGAAAGCTGTATATCTGCTGTGTGAGGCACCACTGAAAGCTGTATATCTGCAGTGTGAGGCACCACTGAAAGCTGTATATCTGCTGTGTGAGGCACCACTGAAAGCTGTATATCTGCAGTGTGATGGTGCCGTGGCACCACTGAAAGCTGTATATCTGCAGTGTGATGGTGCCGTGGCACCACTGAAAGCTGTATATCTGCAGTGTGAGGCACCACTGAAAGCTGTATATCTGCAGTGTGATGGTGCAGAGGCACCACTGAAAGCTGTATATCTGCAGTGTGATGGTGCAGAGGCACCACTGAAAGCTGTATATCTGCAGTGTGAGGCACCACTGAAAGCTGTATATCTGCTGTGTGAGGCACCACTGAAAGCTGTATATCTGCAGTGTGATGGTGCCGAGGCACCACTGAAAGC
This sequence comes from Pelophylax lessonae, assembly GCF_965119305.1. Lineage (NCBI taxonomy): Eukaryota > Metazoa > Chordata > Amphibia > Anura > Ranidae > Pelophylax > Pelophylax lessonae. Next base: position 702,613 of record NC_138778.1, read on the forward strand.
TGTATATATCTGCAGTGTGAGGCACCACTGAAAGCTGTATATCTGCAGTGTGATGGTGCCGTGGCACCACTGAAAGCTGTATATCTGCAGTGTGATGGTGCAGAGGCACCACTGAAAGCTGTATATCTGCAGTGTGAGGCACCACTGAAAGCTGTATATCTGCTGTGTGAGGCACCACTGAAAGCTGTATATCTGCAGTGTGATGGTGCCGAGGCACCACTGAAAGCTGTATATATCTGCAGTGTGAGGCACCACTGAAAGCTGTATATCTGCAGTGTGATGGTGCCGTGGCACCACTGAAAGCTGTATATCTGCAGTGTGATGGTGCAGAGGCACCACTGAAAGCTGTATATCTGCAGTGTGAGGCACCACTGAAAGCTGTATATCTGCTGTGTGAGGCACCACTGAAAGCTGTATATCTGCAGTGTGATGGTGCCGAGGCACCACTGAAAGCTGTATATCTGCAGTGTGATGGTGCCGTGGCACCACTGAAAGCTGTATATCTGCAGTGTGATGGTGCCGAGGCACCACTGAAAGCTGTATATCTGCTGTGTGAGGCACCACTGAAAGCTGTATATCTGCTGTGTGAGGCACCACTGAAAGCTGTGTATCTGCAGTGTGATGGTGCCGAGGCACCACTGAAAGCTGTATATCTGCAGTGTGAGGCACCACTGAAAGCTGTATATCTGCAGTGTGATGGTGCCGTGGCACCACTGAAAGCTGTATATCTGCAGTGTGATGGTGCCGAGGCACCACTGAAAGCTGTATATCTGCAGTGTGATGGTGCCGTGGCACCACTGAAAGCTGTATATCTGCAGTGTGATGGTGCCGAGGCACCACTGAAAGCTGTATATCTGCAGTGTGAGGCACCACTGAAAGCTGTATATCTGCTGTGTGAGGCACCACTGAAAGCTGTATATCTGCTGTGTGAGGCACCACTGAAAGCTGTATATCTGCTGTGTGAGGCACCACTGAAAGCTGTATATCTGCTGTGTGAGGCACCACTGAAAGCTGTATATCTGCTGTGTGATGGTGCCGAGGCACCACTGAAAGCTGTATATCTGCTGTGTGAGGCACCACTGAAAGCTGTATATCTGCAGTGTGAGGCACCACTGAAAGCTGTATATCTGCTGTGTGAGGCACCACTGAAAGCTGTATATCTGCAGTGTGATGGTGCCGAGGCACCACTGAAAGCTGTATATCTGCAGTGTGATGGTGCCGAGGCACCACTGAAAGCTGTATATCTGCAGTGTGATGGTGCCGTGGCACCACTGAAAGCTGTATATCTGCTGTGTGAGGCACCACTGAAAGCTGTATATCTGCAGTGTGATGGTGCCGAGGCACCACTGAAAGCTGTATATATCTGCAGTGTGAGGCACCACTGAAAGCTGTATATCTGCAGTGTGATGGTGCCGAGGCACCACTGAAAGCTGTATATCTGCAGTGTGATGGTGCAGAGGCACCACTGAAAGCTGTATATCTGCAGTGTGAGGCACCACTGAAAGCTGTATATCTGCTGTGTGAGGCACCACTGAAAGCTGTATATCTGCAGTGTGATGGTGCCGAGGCACCAATGAAAGCTGTATATCTGCAGTGTGATGGTGCCGTGGCACCACTGAAAGCTGTATATCTGCAGTGTGATGGTGCCGAGGCACCACTGAAAGCTGTATATCTGCTGTGTGAGGCACCACTGAAAGCTGTATATCTGCTGTGTGATGGTGCCGAGGCACCACTGAAAGCTGTATATCTGCAGTGTGATGGTGCCGAGGCACCACTGAAAGCTGTATATCTGCAGTGTGAGTTCACCTTAGGCACCACTGAAAGCTGTATATCTGCTGTGTGAGGCACCACTGAAAGCTGTATATCTGCTGTGTGATGGTGCCGAGGCACCACTGAAAGCTGTATATCTGCTGTGTGATGGTGCCGAGGCACCACTGAAAGCTGTATATTTGCAGTGTGATGGTGCCGAGGCACCACTGAAAGCTGTATATCTGCAGTGTGAGGCACCACTGAAAGCTGTATATCTGCTGTGTGAGGCACCACTGAAAGCTGTATATCTGCAGTGTGATGGTGCCGAGGCACCACTGAAAGCTGTATATCTGCAGTGTGATGGTGCCGAGGCACCAGTGAAAGCTGTATATCTGCTGTGTGAGGCACCACTGAAAGCTGTATATCTGCAGTGTGATGGTGCCGAGGCACCACTGAAAGCTGTATATATCTGCAGTGTGAGGCACCACTGAAAGCTGTATATCTGCAGTGTGATGGTGCCGTGGCACCACTGAAAGCTGTATATCTGCAGTGTGATGGTGCAGAGGCACCACTGAAAGCTGTATATCTGCAGTGTGAGGCACCACTGAAAGCTGTATATCTGCTGTGTGAGGCACCACTGAAAGCTGTATATCTGCAGTGTGATGGTGCCGAGGCACCACTGAAAGCTGTATATCTGCAGTGTGATGGTGCCGAGGCACCACTGAAAGCTGTATATCTGCAGTGTGATGGTGCCGAGGCACCACTGAAAGCTGTATATCTGCTGTGTGAGGCACCACTGAAAGCTGTATATCTGCAGTGTGATGGTGCCGAGGCACCACTGAAAGCTGTATATCTGCAGTGTGATGGTGCCGAGGCACCACTGAAAGCTGTATATCTGCAGTGTGATGGTGCCGTGGCACCACTGAAAGCTGTATATTTGCAGTGTGATGGTGCCGAGGCACCACTGAAAGCTGTATATCTGCTGTGTGAGGCACCACTGAAAGCTGTATATCTGCTGTGTGATGGTGCCGAGGCACCACTGAAAGCTGTATATTTGCAGTGTGATGGTGCCGAGGCACCACTGAAAGCTGTATATCTGCAGTGTGAGTTCACCTTAGGCACCACTGAAAGCTGTATATCTGCTGTGTGAGGCACCACTGAAAGCTGTATATCTGCTGTGTGATGGTGCCGAGGCACCACTGAAAGCTGTATATCTGCTGTGTGATGGTGCCGAGGCACCACTGAAAGCTGTATATTTGCAGTGTGATGGTGCCGAGGCACCACTGAAAGCTGTATATCTGCAGTGTGAGGCACCACTGAAAGCTGTATATCTGCTGTGTGAGGCACCACTGAAAGCTGTATATCTGCAGTGTGATGGTGCCGAGGCACCACTGAAAGCTGTATATCTGCAGTGTGATGGTGCCGAGGCACCAGTGAAAGCTGTATATCTGCTGTGTGAGGCACCACTGAAAGCTGTATATCTGCAGTGTGATGGTGCCGAGGCACCACTGAAAGCTGTATATATCTGCAGTGTGAGGCACCACTGAAAGCTGTATATCTGCAGTGTGATGGTGCCGTGGCACCACTGAAAGCTGTATATCTGCAGTGTGATGGTGCAGAGGCACCACTGAAAGCTGTATATCTGCAGTGTGAGGCACCACTGAAAGCTGTATATCTGCTGTGTGAGGCACCACTGAAAGCTGTATATCTGCAGTGTGATGGTGCCGAGGCACCACTGAAAGCTGTATATCTGCAGTGTGATGGTGCCGAGGCACCACTGAAAGCTGTATATCTGCAGTGTGATGGTGCCGTGGCACCACTGAAAGCTGTATATCTGCAGTGTGAGTTCACCTTAGGCACCACTGAAAGCTGTATATCTGCTGTGTGAGGCACCACTGAAAGCTGTATATCTGCTGTGTGATGGTGCCGAGGCACCACTGAAAGCTGTATATCTGCTGTGTGATGGTGCCGAGGCACCACTGAAAGCTGTATATTTGCAGTGTGATGGTGCCGAGGCACCACTGAAAGCTGTATATCTGCAGTGTGAGGCACCACTGAAAGCTGTATATCTGCTGTGTGAGGCACCACTGAAAGCTGTATATCTGCAGTGTGATGGTGCCGAGGCACCACTGAAAGCTGTATATCTGCAGTGTGATGGTGCCGAGGCACCAGTGAAAGCTGTATATCTGCTGTGTGAGGCACCACTGAAAGCTGTATATCTGCAGTGTGATGGTGCCGAGGCACCACTGAAAGCTGTATATCTGCAGTGTGATGGTGCCGTGGCACCACTGAAAGCTGTATATCTGCAGTGTGAGTTCACCTTAGGCACCACTGAAAGCTGTATATCTGCTGTGTGAGGCACCACTGAAAGCTGTATATCTGCTGTGTGATGGTGCCGAGGCACCACTGAAAGCTGTATATCTGCTGTGTGATGGTGCCGAGGCACCACTGAAAGCTGTATATTTGCAGTGTGATGGTGCCGAGGCACCACTGAAAGCTGTATATCTGCAGTGTGAGGCACCACTGAAAGCTGTATATCTGCTGTGTGAGGCACCACTGAAAGCTGTATATCTGCAGTGTGATGGTGCCGAGGCACCACTGAAAGCTGTATATCTGCAGTGTGATGGTGCCGAGGCACCAGTGAAAGCTGTATATCTGCTGTGTGAGGCACCACTGAAAGCTGTATATCTGCAGTGTGATGGTGCCGAGGCACCACTGAAAGCTGTATATATCTGCAGTGTGAGGCACCACTGAAAGCTGTATATCTGCAGTGTGATGGTGCCGTGGCACCACTGAAAGCTGTATATCTGCAGTGTGATGGTGCAGAGGCACCACTGAAAGCTGTATATCTGCAGTGTGAGGCACCACTGAAAGCTGTATATCTGCTGTGTGAGGCACCACTGAAAGCTGTATATCTGCAGTGTGATGGTGCCGAGGCACCACTGAAAGCTGTATATCTGCAGTGTGATGGTGCCGAGGCACCACTGAAAGCTGTATATCTGCTGTGTGAGGCACCACTGAAAGCTGTATATCTGCAGTGTGATGGTGCCGAGGCACCACTGAAAGCTGTATATATCTGCAGTGTGAGGCACCACTGAAAGCTGTATATCTGCAGTGTGATGGTGCCGTGGCACCACTGAAAGCTGTATATCTGCAGTGTGATGGTGCAGAGGCACCACTGAAAGCTGTATATCTGCAGTGTGAGGCACCACTGAAAGCTGTATATCTGCTGTGTGAGGCACCACTGAAAGCTGTATATCTGCAGTGTGATGGTGCCGAGGCACCACTGAAAGCTGTATATCTGCAGTGTGATGGTGCCGAGGCACCACTGAAAGCTGTATATCTGCTGTGTGAGGCACCACTGAAAGCTGTATATCTGCAGTGTGATGGTGCCGTGGCACCACTGAAAGCTGTATATCTGCTGTGTGAGGCACCACTGAAAGCTGTATATCTGCTGTGTGATGGTGCCGAGGCACCACTGAAAGCTGTATATTTGCAGTGTGATGGTGCCGAGGCACCACTGAAAGCTGTATATCTGCAGTGTGATGGTGCCGAGGCACCACTGAAAGCTGTATATCTGCTGTGTGAGGCACCACTGAAAGCTGTATATCTGCAGTGTGATGGTGCCGAGGCACCACTGAAAGCTGTATATCTGCTGTGTGAGGCACCACTGAAAGCTGTATATCTGCTGTGTGATGGTGCCGAGGCACCACTGAAAGCTGTATATTTGCAGTGTGATGGTGCCGAGGCACCACTGAAAGCTGTATATATCTGCAGTGTGAGTTCACCTTAGGCACCACTGAAAGCTGTATATATCTGCAGTGTGAGTTCACCTTAGGCACCACTGCCTGGGATGATTTGAAGGGAGATTTGGTGATGTCTCAATTGTTCTCCTTGTTGAAGGCTGACATGTGAATGGAAAAATGCGCCTCTACCAAGATGGCCGCCCCCTCTCAGAGACGCAGGACCAGGCATGGGAAGTCAGTACTGGGGGGCAAGGATCCTCGGGGTAGCTCCAGGATGACCTGGGCTCAGAGGATGTAGATTGAATGCTGCTAGTATCATTGGACCTGAAGCCTGAGAACATCTAGTGGTGGAGAAGTACAGCGGGGGACAGCTCTGGATTGCGTATTGCTGCATTTTATTTTTCCTTGTAATGGTTCTGGGTCCCGTTTACTCCCAGATAATGTTTTCTCTTCCTATAACTGCCTGTTTATAATGTTATAATGTGAAAATCCTCCTCCCGCTGGGAAAAGCCGGACTCTCCAATCCTTCCTGCTGCTATAGAGGAGGAGGAGTCCCGGCCGAGCCTCATTCATGGAACGGAGAGTCATAATGGGGCTTTCATTCATCCATGGAGATGATTTCCGGAAGCATTTCTACGAAGCTCATAGCTGGATTCTAGAAATATTCCGTCCTCCTCACGGAATAACTCGTCCCGGGATTGTGAGACCCCCCGCTTATACCGTACCTCCACTTCCAGCCAGCCCAGCCCCCGATGCATCCCAAACCTTTCACTATTCTCTTCTCAGCCAAGAGGTTTCTCTGTGAATCGATCTTTGAGGGAACGAATGTCAGAATATTATTATTGGATTTAAGACGTAAAAGATTGCAATTGTAAAGAAAGTCATTGAGCAATCTGGACGCATTGATCTGAGCCTGTGCTTTGCTGAATGACCCCCAGAAGAGGGAGCTGCACCCCCCTCCATTCCATTATGCAGAAAACAGCTTTATTGCACCGGCACTGTTCAGGACATTCAACTCGGCTTCTCAAACGCATTCATTCTGCCCCCTACTGGGCTACAACCACTTAGACTCCTGAGCAATATTTTCATTTCTAGATATAAAATGACTTCAAGTGATTGTAAACGATCGCCTTCTAAAACGACCATTCAGTGTAAAATAGAAATGACAGGCAAAACATTTGTGTATAGATTAGGGATCGATATATCGAGGGCCGACATGCACTTTCCCCGATATATCGGAATCGGCCCCGGCGGTTACTGATATTGCCGATATTGTTGTGATGTCATTGCTTATGTTGCACCACGTGCCTCCAAGCACTGGGACAGCTTCTTCCTTCTTAGGCCGCTTCCCTCAGCCTTGTCTGGGGTCGGGACAGTGAGTGTATGTACACTACAGTCACAGTGCACAGTGTGTTTAACACAGCCGCCGCGGCCTCATACACCCACCCACAGCTGCCCGGTGCCAGCCAGCCACCCATAGGCCTGTACCAGCCAGCCAGCCACAGGCCCTGCCTGTACCAGCCAGCCACAGGCCCTGCCTGTACCAGCCAGCCACAGGCCCTGCCTGTACCAGCCAGCCACAGGCCCTGCCTGTACCAGCCAGCCACAGGCCCTGCCTGTACCAGCCAGCCACAGGCCCTGCCTGTACCAGCCAGCTAGCCACCCATAGGCCTGTACCAGCCAGCTAGCCACAGGCCCTGCCTGTACCAGCCAGCCACAGGCCCTGCCTGTACCAGCCAGCTAGCCACCCATAGGCCTGTACCAGCCAGCCAGCCACAGGCCCTGCCTGTACCAGCCAGCCACAGGCCCTGCCTGTACCAGCCAGCCACAGGCCCTGCCTGTACCAGCCAGCCACAGGCCCTGCCTGTACCAGCCAGCCACAGGCCCTGCCTGTACCAGCCAGCCACAGGCCCTGCCTGTACCAGCCAGCTAGCCACCCATAGGCCTGTACCAGCCAGCTAGCCACAGGCCCTGCCTGTACCAGCCAGCCACAGTCCCTGCCTCTACCAGCCAGCCAGCCACACGCCCTGCCTGTACCAGCCAGCCAGCCACAGGCCCTGCCAGCCACCAACCACACAGGGTGCCAGCCACCCACCAAAGGTTGCCAGCCACCCACCAAAGGGTGCCAGCCAGCCATTCATCATGCTGAATTGTATCATGCAGCACAGAAAAAACAAATTGAATCACAAGGTGAAACATCCCTATCCCAGGCAACAATTACAGATATGTTTCAGAAAATAAAACAGGTGGCTAAAATCGGATGGAAGATCCCAACTGCTGGACAGAGTAATCACGGAGATGATGGTCACTGATAACCAAGCAATTTCCAATGGTGTCTGACTCTGGATTTAAGCGGTTGATGTCCATACTGGAGCGAAGGTACACACTGAAGAGTGACAAGTATTATCGAACTGAAATGCTGGGAAAGATTCACCAAGAGGTAGTGAGAAAGTAAAGGCTATGCTGAAATCAGAGAATGCTGGCAACTCACTCTGATTCACGACGGACTGCTAATCAGGACAAACAGAATCACTAATAAGTCTTACATGCCACTACATTGACAGCAGATGGACAAGAAGGCATTTGGTGTTGAATACAAAAGTGATGCAAGGATCCCACACTGGGGAGTACATTAGAAAAAGTTTTCTAGGCATTCTAGAAGAATGGGGAATCACGAAATACCGAGTGATGCTTGTGCTGCAAGACAGCGGAGCGAACATGGTGAAAGGGATGAGACTTGCTGAAGTGTCAGACCTCAGTTGCATGGCACACACCCTCCAACTTGTGGTAAATGATGGTCTGTCACACCAGAGAGCTTTGCTTGACATAATTAGCATGCCATTTCCACCATTCAATCTTTGCCAAGCATTGACTGAGGTGCATTCAGGAAGACCTTGGCCTACCCAAAAAAAACTTGATTAACGCTGTTCCAACACAATGGAACTCAACACTTCACATGTTACAGAGGATGCTGGAGCAGAAGCGAGCTCTCACCATACTGCTGATCAGTGGGACATTGTAGCCAATGTCATTGAGACCCTCCTGCCCATAGAGGAAGTGACACTGGTGGTGAGTCATTTCGGCTCATCTGTCATCCCATGTGTGAGAGTGCTGAAGATGCTGGACCCAACACACGTGGCACTAAAACATGTAGGCAGGCCATGAGGGACAGCCTCACCAAATGTTATGGAGAAGCATGAAGAGAATAAAAATGTTGTGCTTGCAAGTCTTTTGGATCCTCGATACAAAAACCATTCTTTCTCTTCTGATGATTTATTGTCTAAGACAAAACAATGGCTGACAGGAGATATTAAACAGGAGGTGCAGGAAAAGAAAAGTAAAGAAGAGAAGGTTTCTAATGTGGAAGAGCAAAAAGAGAAAAATGTCCAAAAAGACAACAGGCAGAAGAGAATCTTCATCGTGGTCGAATTTATCAGGACATTGTCTGTGTTTTATTGAGGCCTCATGCGGAGGATTCTTCTGAATCTGCAATAATGAGCCTGGATGATGAACTTCATCTCTATTTGAAGGAACCAGTAATGGACAGAAGAAGTGGTGATCCTCTTCAGTGGTGGAAAGAAAATGAGGAACGCTACAAAAGACTTCTCATGCTAGAAGATTCCTTTCTGCTCCTCCTTCCTCGGTAACAACGGAGCGTGTTTTTAGTGAAGTGGCAGCAATTTATGAAATGAAAAGAAGCCGTTTAACTGGTGAACATGCTGAAATGTTCTGCTTTCTGCACTATAATCTTCTACTTAACTGGGAGTATTGAAAGTGTAGTCATAGTACTAGGGTCCACTCCACCCCATTCCAATCCATTCCACTGTCTAGCTTTTGTCCAGCTTTTTTCTAGCAGTTTTGCACTGTGCTGCATTCAGTGCAAAACTGCTAGAAAAAAAGCTAGACAGTGGATTGGAGTCAGTGGACCACTTCTGCACATGGGTGTGTGCAGCCTATTGCATTAGGGTGTGCACCCCACAGCTCAAACACACATGCCTTTCTCTGCAGCCTCAGCCTCACTGGACAGTAAATGAATGGGAAGTGTTCAGTGCTGAGAGGCTTCCTGTTCATTCACAAACGGAAGTGTAGTAAACAGTGTTTTCTATGCTTCAATTATGAATAAACACAGCGAGTGATCGGGAACTGATCACTCACTGTGTTCATTCAGAAAAGGAAGGGATCATTAAATGGTATGTTTACTGGCCCCTTTCCCACTATACGTCCTAACCCATCTGCCACAGCAGTCAGCGGGAAGCCGGCAGTGCTGCAGGGAGAGGGGGGGGGGGAGCACTTGGGGGGCGGGCAGCTAAAGGTAGGAGGACAGAGGCAGCAGGGCTGGTGGGGTGGTGTTTATTATAACTGATCCCCTTTCCTCCTGCAACCGCTGAATACTGGGGGGAGGAAGAGAGGAGGTTTTCAGGGGGTGCAGGAGGAAAGGGGATTGATTACAGTAAATGCCGCCCAACCCTGAACACAATGAGTAACTGTGTTCATTTAGAAAAGGAAGGTAAATGACATATTTACTAGCCCCTTCCCCTGTTCTCCATTCTGAAACATCCCCAGCAGCCAGGGGAAGAGAAGAGGAGGGAAGCCAGCAGAACTGAGGGGGAGGCTCAACATGGGGGGATGGGGAGGAAGCCTGGCCAGAAGGGCGAATTGGCACTGCACATAGTGATGAGGGTGTGCCCAGGCACACCTCGCACACCCACTGCGCATGCAATAGTTTTAAATCACTACTGAAGTGACTGCACTGCAGTAGTGATTTAAAATTATTGCAGTGAGTGAACTACTGCAGCGGTAGTCTACTGACTCCTCCAATCGAATGTCTAGCTTTTTTTCTAGCTTTTTTCCTAGCAGTTTAATTTGCACTGACTGCAGTGTTAGAAATCTTAATAAACAATCATTGACATGTTCAGTAACAGATTTGTGTCGAAAATTGTGTTTATTTTGCAAAACTTTAAATGTTCAAAATATCGGCGCATATCGGCCGATACCGATATACAATGGCCAAAATATCGGTACCGGCAACAAAAAAAACAATATCGGTCGTAATGATTGGAGGAGGGCAGGCTGAGTTCAGAGCACAGCTAGAGAACTCACCATGCTGTGCTCTCATGCTTAGTGTGGTCAGTAATAGGAAAGCAGAGGGACTGGAAGGATCACCAGTGATTTCACACAAAGGAAGCAGACCCCTCCCCCAGGAGATGTCATGCAGCCATCAGTGAAGTGCATGTAGACGGGAGATCAGCAGCACCCAGATGTAAGAAAAGGTCTAAATGATGGCAGATGATTCCATACAGTTCTAAATATCGTCCTATCAGGCCTTACGTCTGCCTCATCTTTAATGTCTGCGATCAGAGAGGGAGAAGGTGGTGCCTCAATGTGTCTGCGATCAGAGAGGGAGAAGGTGGTGCCTCACATCGTCAGTGGTCAGAGAGGGAGAAGGCAGTGCCCCAGAGTGCCTGTGGTCAGAGAGGGAGAAGGCAGTGCCCCAGAGTGCCTGTGGTCAGAGAGGGAGAAGGCAGTGCCCCAGAGTGCCTGTGGTCAGAGAGGGAGAAGGCAGTGCCCCAGAGTGCCTGTGGTCAGAGAGTGAGAAGGCGGTGCCTCAATGTGTTGGCGGTCAGAGAGGGAGAAGGCGGTGCCTCAGATCGTCTGTGGTCAGAGAGGGAAAAGGTGGTTCCCCAGAGCGTCTGTGGTCAGAGAGGGAGAAAGTGGTGCCCCAATGTGTTGGCGGTCAGAGAGGGAGAAGGCAGTGCCCCAGAGTGCCTGTGGTCAGAGAGGGAGAAGGTGGTGCCCCAGAGTGCCTGTGGTCAGAGAGGGAGAAGGCGGTGCCTCAATGTGTTGGCGGTCAGAGAGGGAGAAGGCGGTGCCTCAGATCGTCTGTGGTCAGAGAGGGAAAAGGTGGTTCCCCAGAGCGTCTGTGGTCAGAGAGGGAGAAAGCGGTTCCCCAGAGCATCTGTGGTCCAAGAGGGAGAAAGTGGTGCCCCAATGTGTTAGCGGTCAGAGAGGGAGACGGCGGTGCCACAAAGCGTCTGTGGTCAGAGAGGGAGACGGCGGTGCCACAAAGCGTCTGTGGTGAGAGAGTCAGGGAGGGAGAAGGCAGTGCCCCAGAGTGCCTGTGGTCAGAGAGGGAGAAGGCAGTGCCCCAGAGTGCCTGTGGTCAGAGAGGGAGAAGGCAGTGCCCCAGAGTGCCTGTGGTCAGAGAGGGAGAAGGCAGTGCCCCAGAGTGCCTGTGGTCAGAGAGGGAGAAGGCGGTGCCCCAGAGTGCCTGTGGTCAGAGAGGGAGAAGGCAGTGCCCCAGAGTGCCTGTGGTCAGAGAGGGAGAAGGCAGTGCCCCAGAGTGCCTGTGGTCAGAGAGGGAGAAGGCGGTGCCTCAATGTGTTGGCGGTCAGAGAGGGAGAAGGCGGTGCCCCAGAGCGTCTGTGGTCAGAGAGGGAGAAGGCAGTGCCCCAGAGCATCTTCGGTCAGAGAGGGAAAAGGTGGTTCCCCAGAGCGTCTGTGGTCAGAGAGGGAGAAAGCGGTTCCCCAGAGCATCTGTGGTCCAAGAGGGAGAAAGTGGTGCCCCAATGTGTTAGCGGTCAGAGAGGGAGACGGCGGTGCCACAAAGCGTCTGTGGTCAGAGAGGGAGACGGCGGTGCCACAAAGCGTCTGTGGTCAGAGAGTCAGGGAGGGAGAAGGCGGTGCCCCTGAGTGTCTGTGGTCAGAGAGGGAAAAGGTGGTGCCCCAATGTGTCTGCCGTCAGAGATTAAGGCGGCGCCTCAAAGCCTCTGTGGTAAGAGATAGAAAGGGCGGTGTCCCAGAGCGTCTGCGGTAAGTGATGGAAATGCCAGTGCCCCAATGTACCTGCGGTCAGAGATGGAGACGGCAGACCCAGTGGTGAAGCTCCAGTGTAACAGTGCCGGTTTCCTTCTGCAAGGAATCCTTTTTCTTCTCTGCATGAATGATCTCCACCACTGTACATTGCTTTTAGTGGATTGGATTTGGAGGCGGGACTCGGCTTTGTTGTCACTCATCTGGCAGACTTTTCCCCAAACTCTCTGGAACAATCCAGTGGTGCCTCGGTGTGAACACGACAGATGAGGTTTGATGAATAAATGCAGCATCCCAAGCGACCTGTTCACTCAGTTCCTGATTTATTCAGACGCCCCAAAGAGACCTCACAAGTCTCTTAAAAATGTCTGAGCTCAGCACTGCTGAGATATCTACGTAAAAGACAACCCCCCCATCCGAGAGTGAAACGAACAGCCGGAAGACATGGATGGGAGCTTTAATAAGGATCTTCTACTCATGGACTCCTCTATAGCTACAGTAAAGTCTGCATAGAATTTAAAGCAAGCATAGAGAGACAGAGACGGCGGACGCGGTCCAGGAGACCGTCAGAGACAGCGGATGCGGTCCAGGAGACGGTCAGAGACGGCGGTTGCGGTCCAGGAGACGGTCAGAGACGGCGGTTGCGGTCCAGGAGACGGTCAGAGACGGCGGTTGCGGTCCAGGAGATGGTCAGAGACAGCGGATGCGGTCCATGAGACGGCGGTTGCGGTCCAGGAGACGGACGTGGTCCAGGAGGTGGTCAGAGACAGCGTGCTGTAGGGAAACGCAGATTACGTGTCTGCGGGGGCCCCCTGAGAGCCACACAAAAAGTGCCAGAGGGCTGCAGGTTGAGCCCCAATAATTTAGGGAAGGTGGACTGCGCGCATGAGAGCTGGTTGCTCCTATGCAAGAATATGGAGCAGATAATTGATATTGATGGAACCATTTTTACCTGCAGTTATAAAGCCGCCAGGTCTGTGTGACCCCCTCCCCCCTTCCTGCTCTGTAGGGGGTGATACGGATTCCACCGTCCTGGAAATGCTGCTCGGTGATGGATTTATCTGATGTAAGCCGTTATCAATACGGAATCCTTGATTGGCCGGGAAGCTGCAGAAGGCGCTGTTTGCTGTCTCAGACCTCTGCGGAGTCCCAGAAAACAAAGAAAAGTGAGAGCGGCACACAATCCACAGATTTGCATCTAATTGGCACCAGAAGCGCGTTGACCTGACAGAAGTCTCTCCATCATCTCCCTGCTGGGCTCCTCTCATCGATTATTCAGCTGACTTTGTTCTTCACCACCATCTAACACACACAGATCTGCTGCTGACGTGAGATGTTTGTGCACGCCGCTATGTCCCCCGCGCCGCTCTGTCCCCCGCGCCGCTCTGTCCCCCGCGCCGCTCTGTTCCCCGCGCCGCTCTGTTCCCCGCGCCGCTCTGTCCCCCGCGCCGCTCTGTCCCCCGCGCCGCTCTGTTTCCCGCGCCGCTCTGTCCCCCGCGCCACTCTGTTCCGTGTCTTAAGGAACTTAAGGGGAACTTCGTGCCAAAAAAACTGTGGGTTCCTCCCTAAAATCCCTGCCCATTCACCAAAAAAGTGAGTAAAGACACAACACCAGTTTTTGATAATTCCAAAAAAAATCCCCCGATGTTGATCTATTGTCATCCTCGCCGCCCCCCACACCACCAACCCAAAAAAATGGGTGGACGATGAGAACGCGTTAGTGCAGCGTGTGTACAGACCCAGATTCATGGAGGATCAGAGACAAGCGTGAGCATGGCTGCCGTGAACTGACCAGAATAAAAGAAATGGAAGTCACTCAGAGGGCGGTGTATCCCTTTAAGCAGTTAAAATGCGTTATTTGTGTCTGACCAGCGCAGGCCTTTATTACAAGTCAATATTTAGTGAATGGGCTTCCAGTATTGAAGAGACTTTTACCAATAACCCTTCATGCTGCGCAGAGCGAGTGGGCTGCAGTCAGGTGCAGCAGACGGAAAAACCGCCGCACGGCAAAATTAGGTCAAGTGTTCCTGAGAACGGATGTTTAAGAGACAAAAGCTAGCGATGTGTAATAGTTGGTAGTAAGCATGCCATCTGGTTGGTACATTGTGTACAGAGCTCATTAGCCACTTCTTGCCCGCAATGCGTGCCGCAGCCACCTCATTCCCTCTACGGAACGGGATGTCAGATTCAAGAGCCATTCCAGAATCAATAAAATTATGTTTTCTGCTCCAAGCAACAAGTAGAGGGGCCCTGTGAATGGTCAGTGTTACCCAAAGGACACGGCAGCTGTGCCGACTGCAGTGCCAACCCTTTCCTGACTAATTGTAACCGTGGGCACCATCAAAATCAAAGAAAATAGTGCAAATTGGTTTTAATTTTGATTTATAGCTGAATTAAAAGTCTATACAACAGAATGGGAGCTCCACAACTCAAGTCTAGTGAACCTTTAGTATTCACAACCAGCGTTTATAAAGTATAGCCAACGCATTTCGGGCTTATGAAGATTAAGTAGATCCAGCAAGGGTTGGCTGTCAGACAAGCAGCCCAAGCTGGAATCACTTCATCTTTATTTCCCAGAATTTCCTGGCCAAATATATGACAACACTGGACAACTTACAAGACCTAAAAAAGGAAGATTTGTGAGCCCCCAAAATGTCGGTAAACTTTCTAACCGTTGTGAATGGTAAATCTTCTTTTCGTTAAACCCTGTGAACAAAAAAAGTGAACCATAAAATCACAGCACAGAAGTCCACAAGGGTACAGTAATGGTCCAAATTCTGAGGAGAAATGGCCTCTCTCCCTGAACCCCCCGGGGCGAAAGTCTCCTGACAGGGGCAAGGCCAAAGCCAGGTGGACCTCACACCTTCAGGATCTGTGAAAGCCGATCCTATAAATAATCCATGAGGATTATTCCAAAGAGAGACCTCCCATTTGAAGAAGGGGAAAATGACCTGAAGGCCACAGATCCTCCCCCCCAACATCAGGGCAGGCCCCAAAATGTCTGCCCCCTCCCCAAAAAGTCTGTGCAAGTTCCTCTGATACATATGTGTCACAGATAAAGTGCCGGTGCAATGCACTAAGGTAGCCTTTCCAGGCTGGTGTAAGAATTGCTTCAGTCTACCCAGAAGGCTGGCCCTAAGCGGAAATCTATGGGACCAGTTCCATCCAGAGTCTAAGCGGAAATCTATGGGACCCGGTGCTACCAGTTCCATCCAGAGTCTAAGCGACAATCTATGGGTCCCGGTGCTACCAGTTCCATCCGGAGTCTAAGCGGAAATCTATGGGTCCCGGTGCTACCAGTTCCATCCGGAGTCTAAGCGGAAATCTATGGGTCCCGGTGCTACCAGTTCCATCCAGAGTCTAAGCAGAAATCTATGGGACCCGGTGCTACCAGTTCCATCCGGAGTCCAAGCGGAAATCTATGGGACCCGGTGCTACCAGTTCCATCTGGAGTCTAAGCGGAAATCTATGGGACCCGGTGCTACCAGTTCCATCTGGAGTCTAAGCGGAAATCTATGGGACCCGGTGCTACCAGTTCCATCCAGAGTCTAAGCGGAAATCTATGGGACCCGGTGCTACCAGTTCCATCCAGAGTCTAAGCCACAATCTATGGGTCCCGGTGCTACCAGTTCCATCCGGAGTCTAAGCGGAAATCTATGGGTCCCGGTGCTACCAGTTCCATCCGGAGTCTAAGCGGAAATCTATGGGTCCCGGTGCTACCAGTTCCATCCAGAATCTAAGCAGAAATCTATGGGACCCGGTGCTACCAGTTCCATCCGGAGTCCAAGCGGAAATCTATGGGACCCGGTGCTACCAGTTCCATCTGGAGTCTAAGCGGAAATCTATGGGACCCGGTGCTACCAGTTCCATCTGGAGTCTAAGCGGAAATCTATGGGACCCGGTGCTACCAGTTCCATCCAGAGTCTAAGCGGAAATCTATGGGTCCCGGTGCTACCAGTTCCATCCAGAGTCTAAGCGACAATCTATGGGTCCCGGTGCTACCAGTTCCATCCAGAGTCTAAGCGACAATCTATGGGAACCGGTGCTACCAGTTCCATCCAGAGTCTAAGCGACAATCTATGGGACCCGGTGCTACCAGTTCCATCTGGAGTCTAAGCGGAAATCTATGGGACCCGGTGCTACCAGTTCCATCCGGAGTCTAAGCGACAATCTATGGGACCCGGTGCTACCAGTTCCATCTGGAGTCTAAGCGGAAATCTATGGGACCAGTTCCATCCAGAGTCTAAGCGGAAATCTATGGGACCCGGTGCTACCAGTTCCATCCAGAGTCTAAGCGACAATCTATGGGACCCGGTGCTACCAGTTCCATCTGGAGTCTAAGCGGAAATCTATGGGACCCGGTGCTACCAGTTCCATCCGGAGTCTAAGCAGAAATCTATGGGACCCAGGGCCACCAGTTCCATCTGGAGTCTAAGCGGAAATCTATGGGACCCGGTGCTACCAGTTCCATCCAGAGTCTAAGCGGAAATCTATGGGACCCGGTGCTACCAGTTCCATCCGGAGTCCAAGTGGAAATCTATGGGACCCGGTGCTACCAGTTCCATCCGGAGTCCAAGTGGAAATCTATGGGACCCGGTGCTACCAGTTCCATCCAGAGTCTAAGCAGAAATCTATGGGACCCGGTGCTACCAGTTCCATCCGGAGTCCAAGTGGAAATCTATGGGACCCGGTGCTACCAGTTCCATCTGGAGTCTAAGCGGAAATCTATGGGACCCGGTGCTACCAGTTCCATCTGGAGTCTAAGCGGAAATCTATGGGTCCCGGTGCTACCAGTTCCATCCAGAGTCTAAGCGACAATCTATGGGAACCGGTGCTACCAGTTCCATCCAGAGTCTAAGCGACAATCTATGGGACCCGGTGCTACCAGTTCCATCTGGAGTCTAAGCGGAAATCTATGGGACCCGGTGCTACCAGTTCCATCCGGAGTCTAAGCAGAAATCTATGGGACCCAGTACCACCAGTTCCATCTGGAGTCTAAGCGGAAATCTATGGGACCCGGTGCTACCAGTTCCATCCAGAGTCTAAGCGGAAATCTATGGGACTCAGTGCTACCAGCTCTATCCGGAATCTAAGCGGCAATCTATGGGAACCGGTGCTACCCGTTCCATCCGGAGTCTAAGCGGAAATCTATGGGAACCGGTGCTACCAGTTCCCTCCGGAGTCTAAGCGGAAATCTATGGGACCCGTTGCTACCAGTTCCATCCGGAGTCTAAGCGCCAATCTATGGGTCCCGGTTCTACCAGTTCCATCCGGAGTCTAAGCGGAAATCTATGGGTCCCGGTGCTACCAGTTCCATCCAGAGTCTAAGCGGAAATCTATGGGAACCGGTGCTACCAGTTCCATCTGGAGTCTAAGCGGAAATCTATGGGTCCCGGTGCTACCAGTTCCATCTGGAGTCTAAGCGGAAATCTATGGGAACCGGTGCTACCAGTTCCATCCGGAATCTAAGCTCCAATTGATAGAATGGTGTTCACCGTCTTCCCCGTGACTTTGCTGACTGCTTTCTGTTTCCCCACCTGAAGAGCGTAAGGAAAGGCGCCAGTTTTGTGGACGTGGCGGCAATCCAAGAATGTGTGACAACGGCTCTAAAATCAATTCTTAAAGAGGCTTTGATAGTTTCCAGAAGCTTTATGAATGCCGCCCAAAGTGTGTCATGAAGAATGGCGATTATTTTCAATGCCAATAAAGTCAATTTGTATATTCGGTTTTGTTTTCTGATTCCAATCACTGAACGTTTTAGACACCCCTCGCGTGTGTATGTGTGTGTGTATATATATATATATATACATAATATATAATTTTTTTGTTTTCCTTTTTTTAATAAATGTCACATCACCTCTATTCACAGCTGCATCATAAGGGGCTTGAAGAGGTGGGGGTAGAGAAACAGCAGTACACTAAACTTCCCATTGAAGAGCTGTGGGGTGGGGGGTGTGCGTGTCAGCACAAGTCTGCCCATTGGAGAACAAGGTGGCCTGTTCTCCCAGTACAGCCAGAAAGTTGACCTTGCGGAGATGGATGTGCTCTCAATCCCTAGTGTGGTCAGTTTAAAGTGTTTGTTCACCTTTACAGAAAACTTATAAAGGTGACCTAACACCGGACCCCCTCCCCCATCGGTTGGGCATCCTGATGTATTACTTTAACTCAGTAAAAAGAATGTTACTGTGCTGTCCTCTGACACCTCTGACTAGCTACCTTTTCTTTCTTCTTTCTTTTTCACTTGTAAATTGTGGATTTGGTAACGACTTTGAGCCGGAGGGATATTGCATTTCATTCATACCAGAAAATGAGGGGAGTGGGTATGCAGCTCACTATCGGGAAGAGCTCTAATTCATTTACTCAATAACATTTTATATCTGCCAATCTTTGCAGATCCTCCACTGGGCTCCCTCTGCAGGGGAGACTGCACCCATTATAGGAATCAGGACCTCCTTCCTCCTGCTGGTGACCCCTCTTGTGATATAAAGATCTACAGTCAGGTCCATAAATATTGGGACATCGGCACAATTCTAATCTTTTTGGCTCTATACACCACCACAATGGATTTGAAATGAAAAAAAACAAGATGTGCTTTACCTGCAGACTTTCTGCTTTAATTTGAGGGTATTTACATCCAAATCAGGTGAACGGTGTAGGAATTACAACAGTTTGTATATGTGCCTCACACTTTTTAAGGGACCAAAAGTAATGGGACAATTGGCTGCTCAGCTGTTCCATAGTCAGGTGTGTGTTATTCCCTCATTATCCCATTTACAAGGAGCAGATAAAAGGTCCAGAGTTCATTTCAAGTGTGCTATTTGCATTTGGAATCTGTTGCTGTCAACTCTCAATATGAGATCCAAAGAGCTGTCACTATCAGTGAAGCAAGCCATCATTAGGCTGAAAAAACAAAACAAACCCATCAGAGAGATAACAAAAACATTAGGTGTGGCCAAATCAACTGTTTGGAACATCCTTAAAAAGAAAGAATGCACCGGTGAGCTCAGCAACACCAAAAGACCCGGAAGACCACAGAAAACAACTGTGGTGGATGACCGAAGAATTCTTTCCCTGGTGAAGAAAACACCCTTCACAACAGTTGGCCAGATCAAGATCACTCTCCAGGAGGTAGGTGTATGTGTGCCAGATCAGGAACACTCTCCAGGAGGTAGGTGTATGTGTGCCAGATCAGGAACACTCTCCAGGAGGTAGGTGTATGTGTGTCAGATCAGGAACACTCTCCAGGAGGTAGGTGTATGTGTGTCAGATCAGGAACACTCTCCAGGAGGTAGGTGTATGTGTGTCAGATCAGGAACACTCTCCAGGAGGTAGGTGTATGTGTGTCAGATCAGGATCACTCTCCAGGAGGTAGGTGTATGTGTGTCAGATCAGGAACACTCTCCAGGAGGTAGGTGTATGTGTGTCAGATCAAGAACACTCTCCAGGAGGTAGGTGTATGTGTGTCAGATCAGGAACACTCTCCAGGAGGTAGGTGTATGTGTGTCAGATCAGGAACACTCTCCAGGAGGTAGGTGTATGTGTGTCAGATCAGGAACACTCTCCAGGAGGTGGGTGTATGTGTGTCAGATCAAGAACACTCTCCAGGAGGTAGGTGTATGTGTGTCAGATCAGGAACACTCTCCAGGAGGTAGGTGTATGTGTGTCAGATCAAGAACATTCTCCAGGAGGTAGGTGTATGTGTGTCAGATCAAGAACACTCTCCAGGAGGTAGGTGTATGTGTGTCAGATCAAGAACACTCTCCAGGAGGTAGGTGTATGTGTGTCAAATCAAGAACACTCTCCAGGAGGTAGGTGTATGTGTGCCAGATCAGGAACACTCTTCAGGAGGTAGGTGTATGTGTGTCAGATCAGGAACACTCTCCAGGAGGTAGGTGTATGTGTGTCAAATCAAGAACACTCTCCAGGAGGTAGGTGTATGTGTGTCAGATCAAGAACATTCTCCAGGAGGTAGGTGTATGTGTGTCAGATCAAGAACACTCTCCAGGAGGTAGGTGTATGTGTGTCAGATCAGGAACACTCTCCAGGAGGTAGGTGTATGTGTGTCAGATCAAGAACATTCTCCAGGAGGTAGGTGTATGTGTGTCAGATCAGGAACACTCTCCAGGAGGTAGGTGTATGTGTGTCAGATCAGGAACACTCTCCAGGAGGTAGGTGTATGTGTGTCAGATCAAGAACACTCTCCAGGAGGTAGGTGTATGTGTGTCAGATCAGGAACACTCTCCAGGAGGTAGGTGTATGTGTGTCAGATCAGGAACACTCTCCAGGAGGTAGGTGTATGTGTGTCAGATCAGGAACACTCTCCAGGAGGTAGGTGTATGTGTGTCAGATCAGGAACACTCTCCAGGAGGTAGGTGTATGTGTGTCAAAGTCAACAATCAAGAGAAGACTTCACCAGAGTGAATACAGAGGGATCACCACAAGATGTAAACCATTGGTGAGCCTCAAAAACAGGAAGGCCAGATTAGAGTTTGCCAAACAACATCTAAAAAAGCCTTCACAGTTCTGGAACATCCTATGGACAGATGAGACCAACATCAACTTGTAGCAGAGTGATGGGAAGAGAAGAGTATGGAGAAGGAAAGGAACTGCTCATGATCCAAAGCATACCACCTCATCAGTGAAGCATGGTGGTGGTAGTGTCATGGCGTGGGCATGTATGGCTGCCAATGGAACTGGTTCTCTTGTATTTATTGATGATGTGACTGCTGACAGAAGCAGCAGGATGAATTCTGAAGTGTTTCGGGGAATATTATCGGCTCATATTCAGCCAAATGCTTCAGAACTCATTGGACGGCGCTTCACAGTGCAGATGGACAATGACCCGAAGCATACTGCCAAAGCAACCAAAGAGTTTTTTAAGGGAAAGAAGTTGAATGTTAAGCAATGGCCGAGTCACTCACCTGACCTGAATCCGATTGAGCATGCATTTCACTTGCTGAAGACAAAACTGAAGGGAAAATGCCCCAAGAACAAGCAGGAACTGAAGACAGTTGCAGTAGAGGCCTGGCAGAGCATCACCAGGGATGAAACCCAGCGTCTGGTGATGTCTATGCGTTCCACACTTCAGGCTGTAATTGACTGCAAAGGATTTGCAACCAAATATTAAAATGTGAAAGTTTGATTTATGATTGTTAATCTGTCCCATTACTTTTGGTCCCTTAAAAAGTGTGAGGCACATATACAAACTGTTGTAATTCCTACACCCTTCACCTGATTTGGATGTAAATTCCCTCAAATTAAAGCTGAAAGTCTGCAGGTAAAGCACATCTTGTTTGTTTCATTTCAGATCCATTGTGGTGGTGTATAGAGCCAAAAAGATTAGAATTGTGTCCATGTCCCAATATTTTTGGTCCGTGCACCCCCCCCCCCCGCCTCTCCTTCAGGCCAGGTGTCTAACCTCCGGCTGTAATTCGGTTGTCCCCAGTATTTCGCAACTAGGATCCCAGCAGAGGTCCCCAGGGGTTTTGTTGTTGGATTTGGCAGGGAGGGGAGAGGGTGTAATATGTCTGGAAGGAAGGTGGTGTCTTTGTTATTTATAATTGAGATAGTTTGAAGTTTAAGGGCTGGACTGTGCTCCTGTGCAGTGTGAACCTCCATGAAGTGATTGCGTTCAACACACGCAGAAGGAGTTGTTTGGGCCCATTATATGTCCTTTTTACACCCCTACCTATAAGCTGACGTCCCGTACACCCCATACACCCCATACCTCCTATACATCCTGTACACCCCATACCTCCTATACATCCCGTACACCCCATACCTCCTATACATCCCGTACACCCCATACCTCCTATACATCCCGTACACCCCATACCTCCTATACATCCCGTACACCCCATACCTCCTATACATCCCGTACACCCCATACCTCCTATACATCCCGTACACCCTGTACCGTCCTGTATATCCCGTACACCCCATACCTCCTATACATCCCGTACACCCCATACCTCCTATACGTCCTGTACACCCCATACCTCCTATACATCCCGTACACCCCATACCTCCTATACATCCCGTACACCCCATACCTCCTATACATCCCGTACACCCCATACCTCCTATACATCCCGTACACCCCATACACCCCATACCTCCTATACATCCCGTACACCCCATACCTCCTATACGTCCCGTACACCCCATACCTCCTATACATCCCGTACACCCCATACCTCCTATACGTCCCGTACACCCCATACCTCCTATACGTCCTGTACACCCCATACCTCCTATACATCCCGTACACCCCATACACCCCATACCTCCTATACATCCTGTACACCCCATACCTCCTATACATCCCGTACACCCCATACCTCCTATACATCCCGTACACCCCATACCTCCTATACATCCCGTACACCCTGTACCGTCCTGTATATCCCGTACACCCCATACCTCCTATACGTCCTGTACACCCCATACCTCCTATACATCCCGTACACCCCATACCTCCTATACATCCCGTACACCCCATACCTCCTATACATCCCGTACACCCTGTACCGTCCTGTATATCCCGTACACCCCATACCTCCTATACGTCCTGTACACCCCATACCTCCTATACATCCCGTACACCCCATACCTCCTATACATCCCGTACACCCCATACCTCCTATACATCCCGTACACCCCATACACCCCATACCTCCTATACATCCCGTACACCCCATACCTCCTATACATCCCGTACACCCCATACCTCCTATACATCCCGTACACCCCATACCTCCTATACGTCCCGTACACCCCATACACCCCATACCTCCTATACATCCCGTACACCCTGTACCGTCCTGTATATCCCGTACACCCCATAGGTCCCGTACATCCCATACAATCCCGTACACCCTACACCCCCTTGTACACCCTATACATCCTGTACATCCCCCTACATCCCATAAATCCCATACTGGTAAGCAGATACAATCTGACAGGAAGCATGAATGAACGGCTCCATAGCTCCGCAGTAATTCATTGAATACTACAAGCCGACCGCCGCAAAGGCTGCTGGACCCTCTCGTTTTCTATGCACAGAGTGCTGTCAATCAGTGATGCAGCCAGGTGGGCAGGGGCCATGTTTTTTTTAAACTGTGACAGTTGGGTAGGAGAAGAACCCTGCTTGCTGTCATAATGGAGATCAGGGAGCTGTGGGGGCCGGTCCATTCGTAACATGTAATGAAAGGTGAACTCATCCTTTACCTTTGCTTCTGCTGTCTCTCATTTTTATCTGTAAAGTTGGATACGGATGCATCAAAGTTATATTTTTCATTCAGTTTATAGTTTCCCGTCCTGGGATCTCAGAAATCAGAACCCCAGAACTCTACTTCTCTATCGTAATGCTGGAAGTCTCAATCTCATCTTTTTCCTTTTGTTTGTCAGGCCCGCTACAAGCAAAGCTTGGACCCCACCGTAGACGAGGTGAAGAAACTCTGCACATCCCTCAGGAGAAACGCCAAGGAGGAGAGAGTCCTTTATCACTATAATGGACACGGTGTCCCACGGCCAACCGTCAATGGGGAGATCTGGGTCTTCAATAAGGTGCGTAGTGCTGCGTTCTCTGGACTTTACTGTCTGGCCATGAAGGAGGAGATGATTACCCGGCTCATCCGAGTCTAAATTATAAGACAATGCAGAGAACCAGAAATCCAGCCAATCCGTCCCTTAGTCCCCATAGTCAGCATATAAAGAATTGTCTTCTACTCATACAAAGATTGGAGTGATTATCGGTCAGTTCACCTAAAACCCGTATTGGGAGGACTGCCTCACGTATTCTCACCATTACCCTGCCCGCCATTACCCTGCCCGCCATTACCCTGCCCGCCTTTACCCTGCCCACCATTACCCTGCCCGCCATTACCCTGCCCGCCATTACCCTGCCCACCATTACCCTGCCCGCCTTTACCCTGCCAGGCATTACCCTGCCCGCCATTACCCTGCCCGCCATTACCCTGCCCGCCATTACCCTGCCCGCCATTACCCTGCCCACCATTACCCTGCCCGCCTTTACCCTGCCCACCATTACCCTGCCCGCCATTACCCTGCCCGCCATTACCCTGCCCACCATTACCCTGCCCGCCTTTACCCTGCCAGGCATTACCCTGCCCGCCATTACCCTGCCCGCCATTACCCTGCCCGCCATTACCCTGCCCGCCATTACCCTGCCCGCCATTACCCTGCCCGCCATTACCCTGCCCTCCTTTACCCTGCCCACCATTACCCTGCCCGCCATTACCCTGCCCACCATTACCCTGCCCGCCTTTACCCTGCCAGGCATTACCCTGCCCGCCATTACCCTGCCCGCCATTACCCTGCCCGCCATTACCCTGCCCGCCATTACCCTGCCCGCCATTACCCTGCCCGCCATTACCCTGCCTGCCATTACCCTGCCCGCCATTACCCTGCCAGGCATTACCCTGCCCGCCATTACCCTGCCCTCCTTTACCCTGCCCGCCATTACCCTGCCCGCCATTACCCTGCCCTCCTTTACCCTGCCCGCCATTACCCTGCCCGCCATTACCCCCTGCCTGCCATTACCCTTCTTGTCATTACCCTGCCATTACTCTGCTCGCCATTACCCTGCCCTCTATTACCCTTCTTGTCATTACCCTGCCATTACCCTGCCCGCCATTACCCTGCCCTCCATTACCCTTCTTGTCATTACTCTGCTCGCCATTACCCTGCTCCCCCCGTTACCCTGCTGATGACTTTTGTGAGAGTCTCTCCCAGGCTGGTTCTGAGTCTGTGGATCTGAATGCGTTTCTCTGCACTGCCGGTGATGTCCCGGCCCCAGGACCCACACAGGGCCGATGTTCACCGAAGTTTTCTCCTTCTGAATGCATGTAAGGAGGGCTTTACTCCCTCCCAGCCAGAGAGCAATGCATGCCGTGTGTTCTGCAGGTCAATAAGATCCCAATTGGTGGTACCTAACCTCTTCCTGCATTCTGCTGAGGGTACATTTATCTACATCTCTCCTGTGACAGGACACAGGTTCTACCAATTAGCACCTCCCATCCTCTCTAATAATCAAAAACCAATCAGAATCTTTCCTAATCATGTGACCGCAATTTCAGCCACCTGCAGGCGCCTTACTTTATTTGGGAAGGCGATGCAGCAGCACTCTGATGATGAGCGTATTTCCACCATTGTTCAGTACTGTGATTGTCGTATACAATTCCATTATTCAAAACAAATAATAGACGAGGAAAGTTTTTATTTCACATTACACGTCTTTACGAAAACCGTATAAAGATCATTTTAGGAAGCAGATTATCCGACGCATGTTGACACTGCTAAATGTGACCTAGGGATCAATGACCTCTGGTCACAAAAGGGTTAAATCCATTAGTTCACCATGTTGTCTTTAACAAGATGGCCGCTCTGCCGCCTTTTTAGTGAGAAGCAGAGGCAGGCGTTGATCTGGTGCCTGTTGTTGCTCATGCGTTCGCAGCATCTGTGAAGTCATTAATAATGGAGGATTCCCAGGCCGGCGCAGTGCGAGGGGTTTTGGCAGACATTGTACCGGTGTGTGGGAGCTGAGCGCCGATCCACATCCGCTCCTTTCATTACTGAGCGCTGGAACACCTGCCTCCATCTTTACTTCTAATCATTGTTAACCATCTCCTGTCCATGTTGTGGCCTTCCGTCAGATCTGCTCCATGGGACTGTGCACTGAATACCGGACCGTGGCCTCTGCAGGTTCATGTGGTGTCACAAGTCTATAGCTGCCTCGGGCCCCACATTCCTGGTGGGGGGGGCCCTGCTGCTGTGGGCATCTGCCCTGGGCCCCACATTCCGGGGGGGGGGGGGCGCTGCTGCTGTGGGCATCTGCCCTGGGCCCCACATTCCGGGGGGGGGGGGGGGGCGCTGCTACTGTGGGCATCTGCCTGGGGCCCCACATTCCGGGGGGGGGCGCTGCTGCTGTGGGCATCTGCCCTGGGCCCCACATTCCGGGGGGGGGCGCTGCTACTGTGGGCATCTGCCTGGGGCCCCACATTCCGGGGGGGGGGGGCGCTGCTGCTGTGGGCATCTGCCCTCGGCCCCACATTCCAGGGGGGGGGCGCTGCTGCTGTGGGCATCTGCCCTGGGCCCCACATTCCGGGGGGGGGGGGGCGCTGCTGCTGTGGGCATCTGCCTGGGGCCCCACATTCCTGGGGGGGGCGCTGCTGCTGTGGGCATCTGCCCTGGGCCCCACATTCCGGGGGGGGGGCGCTGCTGCTGTGGGCATCTGCCTGGGGCCCCACATTCCAGGGGGGGGGGCGCTGCTGCTGTGGGCATCTGCCTGGGGCCCCACATTCCTGGGGGGGCGCTGCTGCTGTGGGCATCTGCCCTTTGCCCCACATTCTGGGGGGGGGGGGGGGGCGCTGCTGCTGTGGGCATCTGCGCGGGGCCCCACATTCTGGAGCTGCTAGAAATGTTATCCAAGGGTCAGCTTTGCAAGTCTTTTTATTCCTAAAGGAGGGCAGCAAAAGACGGCCCAGGTTCAGTTTATAATGTTAGGGGTGCATTATACAGAAGGCAGACTATCGCACCGCAAACGCAGCAATACCTGCAGATTTGGGGTGACACCACAGGATCACAACTGGAAACCGCTATCCTATGAAGCCTAAACCGGGCCTACATTGTGCAGAGGCGGTCCACCGTTGTCACCATCAGTGAGGCCAATGACCTGCTGCAGATTGTCATCCAATCAGGGCTTAGCTCTATGTATATATTGTTAATATTCACTACAATGGCATGCTGAATCATTCCCCAGGACATAGGAGCTT
>NC_138778.1:729912-784705 GCF_965119305.1 Pelophylax lessonae
GCTTACAATCTAAGCCCTCCATAGTCCTGAGCTTGCATGCTGTAGAGGAGGTGCAGGGGGGGGGGGGTTTCAGTCAGGGTATATTTGTGGGGGGTTCAGTCCAGGGTATATTTGTGGGGGGGGGGCGTCAGTCCAGGGTATATTTGTTGGGGGGGGGTCAGTCGGGGGTATATTTGTGGGGGGGGGGGGGGGTTTCAGTCCAGGGTATATTTGTGGGGGGGGGGGGGGTTTCGGTCCAGTGTATATTTGTGGGGGGGGGGGGTTCAGTCCGGGTATATTTGGGGGGGGGTTCAGTCCAGGGTATATTTGTTGGGGGGGGTCAGTCCGGGGTATATTTTGTGGGGGGGGGGGTTTCAGTCCAGGGTATATTTGTGGGGGGGGTTTCGGTCCAGTGTATATTTGTGGGGGGGGGGGGTTCAGTCCGGGTATATTTGGGGGGGGGGTTTCAGTCCAGGGTATATTTGGGGGGGGGGGTTTCGGTCCAGTGTATATTTGGGGGGGGGGGGTTCAGTCCGGGTATATTTGGGGGGGGGGTTTCAGTCCAGGGTATATTTGGGGGGGGGGGGGGTTTCGGTCCAGTGTATATTTGTGGGGGGGGGTTCAGTCCGGGTATATTTGGGGGGGGGGGGTTCAGTCCAGGGTATATTTGTTGGGGGGGGGCAGTCCGGGGTATATTTTGTGGGGGGGGGGGGTTTCAGTCCAGGGTATATTTGTGGGGGGGTTTCGGTCCAGTGTATATTTGTGGGGGGGGGGGTTCAGTCCGGGTATATTTGGGGGGGGGGGTTTCAGTCCAGGGTATATTTGGGGGGGGGGGGGGGGGGTTCGGTCCAGTGTATATTTGTGGGGGGGGGTTTCGGTCCAGTGTATATTTGTGGGGGGGGGGGGGTTCAGTCCGGGTATATTTGGGGGGGGGTTCAGTCCATGGTATATTTGTGGGGGGGGGGTTTCGGTCCAGGGTATATTTGTGGGGGGGGGCGTCAGTCCGGGTATATTTGGGGGGGGTTCAGTCCATGGTATATTTGTGGGGGGGGGTTTCGGTCCAGTGTATATTTGTGGGGGGGGGGTTCAGTCCGGGTATATTCTGGGGGGGGGGTTCAGTCCGGGGTATATTTGTGGGGGGGGGCGTCAGTCCGGGGTATATTTGTTGGGGGGGGGGTCAGTCCGGGGTATATTTGTTGGGGGGGGGGGTCAGTCCGGGGTATATTTGTGGGGGGGGGGTTCAGTCCATGGTATATTTGTTGGGGGAAGGGCGAGCACCGCAGCAGCCGGAGGAATCTGACACAAGTTCAGAGACAGAATACAAACTCCATGCAGAGAGCTTCCAGGGTGGAACTTTAGGTTCAGCTGACAGTATAGGGGGCGCTATTTCCAGGTATTACAGCCGCTGATGAGGGGGAGTGGCCACACTCCGGTTCCTAGACTGTTCGGATTCTACATCCCAAATTTAGATTTCCTTCCCCCTCGTTCCCCGGAACGCGCAGCGGGTCATGTGACGCTCATTTTCGCTGTGCTGCCGCCATGATTTTCTTTTTATTTAAACATAAATTGTTTTTGCACTTGAGGGATCTCCTCCAGCTGCTGCCACTTCCCCTCCCCCGGCCGCTCTTCCCTAATATAATACAAGAAGCAATTTGTCTGAGAGTGTTGGAAATTTGTCTGAGAGTGTTGGAGTGTTTTCATTTCTTGTGATTGTAAATCCTACTTTATCCAGATTCTCCCGCCTCATTCCGGCACCGCCACCTCCCCCGCTCTGATTTCCCGGGTGGCATGGCGGCTGTGCCGAGCCGAGGCTCCAAGTCTTTGAAAGTCACAGTAAAACGCTGGTGGCGCGTCTCTTAAGAGAGCGCTTATTGCACTCTAATCCTCCTGCTGCCTGCAAAAGGCATCAACGGCGCTAATCAGATTATGGCCTTCTCTATTACACAACGTGCCGGGGGTTAACCCTTCCATGGCTGCCAGTGCAGCGGCTTACTCCGGCTCCCTTCCCCCACACCTCCTGGGCTTAGTATACTTATAGAATTATCAGGCCAAACGCCAGAATAATCCGCAACCATCACATGTTCTTCTGTGTGAGGAAAAAGGTTCGGTTGCTATGGGTTACTGCAGGGTTTCCTATATACACCAATCCCAGCCACCCAACTGGTCATGACTTGTCAGTAACACGAGTCCCCGATTGTCATCATTCCGACTGTCCTCCCTTTACAACCAAATCTCTCCCCCGGCCTTCCCCTTTCCTCCCCCGGCCTCCCCCTTTCCTCCTCCGGCCTCCCCCCTTTCCTCCCCCGGCCTCCCCCCTTTCCTCCCCCGGCCTCCCCCTTTCCTCCTCCGGCCTCCCCCTTTCCTCCCCCGGCCTTCCCCTTTCCTCCCCCGGCCTTCCCCTTTCCTCCTCCGGCCTTCCCCTTTCCTCCCCCGGCCTCCCCCTTTCCTCCCCCGGCCTCCCCCTTTCCTCCCCCGGCCTCCCCCTTTCCTCCCCCGGCCTCCCCCTTTCCTCCTCCGGCCTCCCCCTTTCCTCCCCCGGCCTCCCCCTTTCCTCCCCCGGCCTCCCCCTTTCCTCCCCCGGCCTTCCCCTTTCCTCCCCCGGCCTTCCCCTTTCCTCCCCCGGCCTCCCCCTTTCCTCCTCCGGCCTCCCCCTTTCCTCCTCCGGCCTCCCCCTTTCCTCCCCCGGCCTCCCCCTTTCCTCCCCCGGCCTCCCCCTTTCCTCCCCCGGCCTCCCCCTTTCCTCCCCCGGCCTTCCCCTTTCCTCCCCCGGCCTTCCCCGGCCTTCCCCTTTCCTCCCCCGGCCTCCCCCTTTCCTCCCCCGGCCTCCCCCTTTCCTCCCCCGGCCTCCCCCTTTCCTCCTCCGGCCTCCCCCTTTCCTCCTCCGGCCTTCCCCTTTCCTCCCCCGGCCTTCCCCTTTCCTCCCCCGGCCTTCCCCTTTCCTCCCCCGGCCTTCCCCTTTCCTCCTCCGGCCTCCCCCTTTCCTCCCCCGGCCTCCCCCGGCCTTCCCCTTTCCTCCCCCGGCCTCCCCCTTTCCTCCCCCGGCCTCCCCCTTTCCTCCTCCGGCCTCCCCCTTTCCTCCTCCGGCCTTCCCCTTTCCTCCCCCGGCCTCCCCCTTTCCTCCCCCGGCCTCCCCCTTTCCTCCCCCGGCCTCCCCCTTTCCTCCCCCGGCCTCCCCCTTTCCTCCTCCGGCCTCCCCCTTTCCTCCTCCGGCCTTCCCCTTTCCTCCCCCGGCCTCCCCCTTTCCTCCCCCGGCCTCCCCCTTTCCTCCCCCGGCCTCCCCCTTTCCTCCCCCGGCCTTCCCCCTTTCCTTCCCCGGCCTTCCCCCTTTCTTCCCCCGGCCTCCCCCTTTCCTCCTCCGGCCTCCCCCTTTCCTCCTCCGGCCTCCCCCTTTCCTCCTCCGGCCTCCCCCTTTCCTCCCCCGGCCTCCCCCTTTCCTCCCCCGGCCTCCCCCTTTCCTCCCCCGGCCTTCCCCTTTCCTCCCCCGGCCTCCCCCTTTCCTCCTCCGGCCTCCCCCTTTCCTCCCCCGGCCTCCCCCTTTCCTCCTCCGGCCTCCC
The DNA here is from genome assembly GCF_965119305.1 of Pelophylax lessonae. Taxonomy (NCBI): domain Eukaryota; kingdom Metazoa; phylum Chordata; class Amphibia; order Anura; family Ranidae; genus Pelophylax; species Pelophylax lessonae. Next base: position 733,446 of record NC_138778.1, read on the forward strand.
CCTTTTCTCCTCCGGCCTCCCCCTTTCCTCCCCCGGCCTCCCCCTTTCCTCCCCCGGCCTTCCCCTTTCCTCCTCCGGCCTCCCCCTTTCCTCCTCCGGCCTTCCCCTTTCCTTCCCCCGGCCTCCCCCTTTCCTCCTCCGGCCTCCCCCTTTCCTCCTCCGGCCTCCCCCTTTCCTCCTCCGGCCTCCCCCTTTCCTCCTCCGGCCTCCCCCTTTCCTCCCCCGGCCTCCCCCTTTCCTCCCCCGGCCTTCCCCTTTCCTCCTCCGGCCTCCCCCCTTTCCTCCTCCGGCCTCCCCCCTTTCCTCCTCCGGCCTCCCCCTTTCCTCCTCCGGCCTCCCCCTTTCCTCCTCCGGCCTCCCCCTTTCCTCCCCCGGCCTCCCCCTTTCCTCCTCCGGCCTCCCCCTTTCCTCCTCCGGCCTCCCCCTTTCCTCCCCCGGCCTCCCCCTTTCCTCCCCCGGCCTTCCCCTTTCCTCCTCCGGCCTCCCCCCTTTCCTCCTCCGGCCTCCCCCTTTCCTCCTCCGGCCTCCCCCTTTCCTCCTCCGGCCTCCCCCTTTCCTCCTCCGGCCTCCCCCTTTCCTCCTCCGGCCTCCCCCTTTCCTCCCCCGGCCTCCCCCTTTCCTCCCCCGGCCTTCCCCTTTCCTCCTCCGGCCTCCCCCCTTTCCTCCTCCGGCCTCCCCCCTTTCCTCCTCCGGCCTCCCCCTTTCCTCCTCCGGCCTCCCCCTTTCCTCCCCCGGCCTCCCCCTTTCCTCCTCCGGCCTCCCCCTTTCCTCCTCCGGCCTCCCCCTTTCCTCCTCCGGCCTCCCCCTTTCCTCCCCCGGCCTCCCCCTTTCCTCCCCCGGCCTTCCCCTTTCCTCCTCCGGCCTCCCCCTTTCCTCCTCCGGCCTCCCCTTTTCCTCCTCGGGTCCCACACTCATTCAGTGTCCGGTACCCCAACATTATGCTCCCCTCATACGGTTCTTCACTCACACTTCCTCTTTGTTGGTTGTGAAGCAGAAAACGTAGAATTGCCTTTCTTCTTCTTTTTTGTAGAATTACACGCAGTACATCCCGCTCTCCATCTACGACCTGCAGACCTGGATGGGCAGCCCCTCCATCTTCGTCTACGATTGCTCCAACGCAGGACTCATTGTCAAGTCTTTCAAGCAGTTTGCTCTTCAGAGGGAGCAGGAGCTGGAGGTAAGAAGACTTGCTGAGCTCTAATGGCTCCAAATTAAAGTGCGTTTATTATTATCATTATTACTTAAAATTTCATTGGCTTTCCAAAATTAATAAAAAAAGTGGAACATTTTTGTTGCCTAAAGGCCAAGCTCACCTTTTGCAGCGTGTTATGTTACTCCTGTATGTCTGTAGGGTGTAAAGTCTTCCAACAGCCCCCCCCCCCCTCCCCCCAAACTCTGCCCACACTTCTGTCTCAGAGCTGAGAATGAATCAACTACAAGTACAATCCTCCACTGCGGCAGACAGCTTGTGAGGGTGCTGATCAGCGCCTTGTAGTTTATTCACAAGCCAAACAGACAACCCTTACAGAGGTACGGAATGCAGGAGCCACTGATCACAGGTGCAATGCTCTGCAGACTTCAGGGTAGGCCCAAAGACCCGCACCCTACAATCCTGAGTGGGGAAAAAAAATGTAAGTTCAAGTCACATGAGAGAGACGCTGCGTGTCCTCTGCCAGGGGGCGGCTGACACTGCGGGTCCTCTGCCAGGATGCGGCTGACGCTGCGGGTCCTCTGCCAGGAGGCGGCTGACGCTGCGTGTCCTCTGCCAGGAGGCGGCTGAAGCTGCGTGTCCTCTGCCAGGAGGCGGCTGAAGCTGCGTGTCCTCTGCCAGGAGGCGGCTGACGCTGCGTGTCCTCTGCCAGGGGGCGGCTGACGCTGCGTGTCCTCTGCCAGGAGGCGGCTGACGCTGCGGGTCCTCTGCCAGGAGGCGGCTGACGCTGCGTATCCTCTGCCAGGAGGCGGCTGACACTGCGTGTCCTCTGCCAGGAGACGGCTGACGCTGCGTATCCTCTGCCAGGAGGCGGCTGACACTGCGTGTCCTCTGCCAGGAGGCGGCTGACGCTGCGTGTCCTCTGCCAGGAGGCGGCTGACGCTGCGTGTCCTCTGCCAGGAGGCGGCTGACGCTGCGTGTCCTCTGCCAGGAGGCGGCTGACGCTGCATGTCCTCTGCCAGGGGGCGGCTGACGCTGCGGGTCCTCTGCCAGGTGGCGGCTGACGCTGCGTGTCCTCTGCCAGGGGGCGGCTGACACTGTATGTCCTCTGCCAGGATGCGGCTGACGCTGGGTGTCCTCTGCCAGGATGCGGCTGACGCTGCGTATCCTCTGCCAGGAGGCGGCTGACGCTGCATGTCCTCTGCCAGGGGGCGGCTGACGCTGCATGTCCTCTGCCAGGAGGCGGCTGACGCTGCGTGTCCTCTGCCAGGAGGCGGCTGACGCTGCGTGTCCTCTGCCAGGAGGCGGCTGACGCTGTATGTCCTCTGCCAGGATGCGGCTGACGCTGGGTGTCCTCTGCCAGGGGGCGGCTGACGCTGCGTATCCTCTGCCAGGAGGCGGCTGACGCTGCGGGTCCTCTGCCAGGATGCGGCTGACGCTGCGCGTCCTCTGCCAGGAGGCGGCTGACGCTGCGGGTCCTCTGCCAGGATGCGGCTGACGCTGCATGTCCTCTGCCAGGGGGCGGCTGACGCTGCATGTCCTCTGCCAGGAGGTGGCTGACGCTGCAGGTCCTCTGCCAGGGGGCGGCTGACGCTGCAGGTCCTGTGCCAGGGGGCAGCTGACACTGCATGTCCTCTGCCAGGAGGCGGCTGACGCTACGTATCCTCTGCCAGGAGGCGGCTGACGCTGCGAGTCCTCTGCCAGGAGGCGGCTGACGCTGCGGGTCCTCTGCCAGGATGCAGCTGACGTTGCGCGTCCTCTGCCAGGAGGCGGCTGACGCTGCGGGTCCTCTGCCAGGATGCGGCTGACGCTGCATGTCCTCTGCCAGGATGCGACTGACGTTGCGTGTCCTCTGCCAGGGGGCGGCTGACGCTGCGTGTCCTCTGCCAGGAGGCGGCTGACGCTGCATGTCCTCTGCCAGGGGGCGGCTGACGCTGCGGGTCCTCTGCCAGGGGGCGGCTGACGCTGTATGTCCTCTGCCAGGATGCGGCTGACGCTGGGTGTCCTCTGCCAGGATGTGGCTGATTCTGCATATCCTCTGCCAGGAAGCGGCTGATGCTGCGTGTCCTCTGCCAGGAGGCGGCTGACGCTGCATGTCCTCTGCCAGGGGGCGGCTGACGCTGCGGGTCCTCTGCCAGGGGGCGGCTGACGCTGTATGTCCTCTGCCAGGATGCGGCTGACGCTGGGTGTCCTCTGCCAGGATGTGGCTGATTCTGCATATCCTCTGCCAGGAGGCGGCTGACGCTACGTGTCCTCTGCCAGGATGCGGCTGACGCTGCATGTCCTCTGCCAGGATGCGGCTGACGCTGCGTATCCTCTGCCAGGAGGCGGCTGACGCTGCGTATCCTCTGCCAGGAGGCGGCTGACACTACGTGTCCTCTGCCAGAATGCGGCTGACGCTGCATGTCCTCTGCCAGGATGCGGCTGACGCTGCGTATCCTCTGCCAGGATGCGGCTGACGCTGCATGTCCTCTGCCAGGATGCGGCTGACGCTGCGTATCCTCTGCCAGGAGGCGGCTGACGCTGCGTGTCCTCTGCCAGGAGGCGGCTGACGCTGCATGTCCTCTGCCAGGGGGGCAGCTGACGCTGCAGGTCCTCTGCCAGGGGGCAGCTGACGCTGCATGTCCTCTGCCAGGAGGCGGCTGACGCTGCGTATCCTCTGCCAGGAGGCGGCTGACGCTGCGGGTCCTCTGCCAGGAGGCGGCTGATGCTGCGGGTCCTCTGCCAGGAGGCGGCTGATGCTGCATATCCTCTGCCAGGAGGCGGCTGACACTACATGTCCTCTGCCAGGATGCGGCTGACGCTGCATGTCCTCTGCCAGGATGCGGCTGACGCTGCGTGTCCTCTGCCAGGAGGCGGCTGACGCTGCGTATCCTCTGCCAGGTGGCGGCTGACGCCGCGTGTCCTCTGCCAGGAGTCGGCTGACGCTGCGGGTCCTCTGCCAGGGGGCGGCTGACGCTGTATGTCCTCTGCCAGGATGCGGCTGACGCTTGGTTGTCCTCTGCCAGGATGCGGCTGACACTGCGTGTCCTCTGCCAGGATGCGGCTGATGCTGCGTATCTTCTGCCAGGATGCGGCTGACGCTGCGTATCCTCTGCCAGGGGGCGGCTGACGCTGCGTGTCCTATGCCAGGATGCGGCTGACGCTGCGTGTCCTCTGCCAGGATGCGGCTGACGCTGCGTATCCTCTGCCAGGAGGCGGCTGACGCTGCATGTCCTCTGCCAAGGGGCGGCTGACGCTGCATGTCCTCTGCCAGGGGGCGGCTGACGCTGCGTGTCCTCTGCCAGGAGGCGGTTGACGCTGCGTTTCCTCTGCCAGGAGGCGGCTGACGCTGCGTATCCTCTGCCAGGGGGCGGCTGACGCTGCGTGTCCTCTGCCAGGGGGCGGCTGACGCTGCGTGTCCTCTGCCAGGGGGCGGCTGACGCTGCGTGTCCTCTGCCAGTAGGCGGCTGACGCTGCGTATCCTCTGCCAGTAGGCGGCTGACGCTGCGGGTCCTCTGCCAGGATGCGGCTGACGCTGCATGTCCTCTGCCAGGGGGCGGCTGACGCTGCGGGTCCTCTGCCAGGGGGCGGCTGACGCTGCGTGTCCTCTGCCAGGAGGCGGCTGATGTTCCGTGTCCTCTTCCAGGATGCGGCTGACGCTGCGTATCCTCTGCCAGGAGGCGGTTGACGCTGCGTATCCTCTGCCAGGAGGCGGCTGACGCTGCGTATCCTCTGCCAGGAGGCGGCTGACGCTGCGTATCCTCTGCCAGGAGGCGGCTGACGCTGCGTTTCCTCTGCCAGGAGGCGGCTGACGCTGCGTGTTCTCTGCCAGGAGGCGGCTGACGCTGCGTGTTCTCTGCCAGGAGGCGGCTGACGCTGCGTTTCCTCTGCCAGGAGGCGGCTGACGCTGCGTTTCCTCTGCCAGGGGGCGGCTGACGCTGCGTTTCCTCTGCCAGGAGGCGGCTGACGCTGCGTATCCTCTGCCAGGAGGCGGCTGACGCTGCGTATCCTCTGCCAGGGGGTGGCTGACGCTGCATGTCCTCTGCTCCCCATTGGTCGAGGTATACAGAGGAAGGGGTGAGGGGCATTGTACAGCTCCCCATTGGTGGTGGAAGGTTCAGGTGTACAGCGACTGTTAGATTGTCAGCTCTTCTTCTCGCATACATACTGGGGTCAGTGTAGACAATGAACCTCCCTGTGTAGCGTGGGGGAAGGTGGGTACCTGGAGTACATGCAGACTCCATGCAGGTTTTATCCTGGATGGGATCCACCCTGAGGACCAGGCAGGAGTGTTACCCCGCCCCCCCCCCCCCCAAGCCTCCATGTCTATATAAGGTCATATCCATTTCTTTGACCTCTGTACGGCTCATTTGTGCAAAACTCCAGCCACTCAGAGTGGCCACGCCCACTGTAAGCCTGTTTCAGCTGTGATCCGGTGAGTCATTATAAAGAGAGCTTTCAGGAGATCGGAGGACATTAATAAGACGTGACGTCAGCGCGCTGTAGCGGGGGATATGCGCGTTGCGTGCGCTGTGGTTTGCCGCGCTCTCCATCCAGATTGCTGTGTTTATCTCCGTCTGTCTTCCTCCATCTGTAGGACGGTGAAGCCTCCGCCGCTCACCAGCCATCTGCCAACAAAGAATCATCAGGAAATTCCCCCGATGTTTTCTGATTCATCCAGAATTATCCGCTCACCATGACGGCCTTCGTCATCTTTCATGTGACGGCGGACTGACAGCCGGGCCTCTACGGGGCTCACCTTATCCCACCGAAATCTTCACTAACCACCAGACAGGATCAGGTGACGGGGAAGTAATCAGCGATCGGTCCCGTGTCCGGTCATTTTCACATCAGATTTGAGTTTAGTTTTAGTCATTCAAGTGAAATGCCAATTTAGATTTAGTTGTATTTTAGTCGACTGACAATCTAAGACAGTGTTCATTTATTGGATGCAATGAAGGCTGACATCTATGGCCGCCTGAACTGCCAATTGTCTGTCCCAATCATTGAAGAGCGCCCCCGCCTGCCGGCTGCATGTCTGAAAATGAAGATCCCACTCAGGTCCAGCCTGCGGGCTCCGGTGCAATCACACAACGGACATGTGATCCCAGCGATCCCAGCACAGAGGAAAGGAAATGATTGGTTCAGGGTGCTCTGGACCAACTGAACTATTTAAAGCATAACTCCACTTTTCCTGAGAACTCTCTGAACTTACACTCTACACACAGGTACTGGGGGTGTGGGGGGGGGCAGTGTGACATAAAATTTGGGTGTTTTACCCCTGCGTACAGCCAACCATAGTTATGCCTGGCAGCTGGGGGCATTCACAAGCATCCCACGTGTAGCCACCGGGGGAGGGAAATACACATGAATAGTATGTCACATGGGCCCTGTGTATGTTAATGACACGGAGACACCCCCCCCCCCCCACTCCATCTACACATTCCACTCCCAAAAATTTCTGCAAGGTCAGAGAATTCCCATTCAGCCAATTCTGATCACTGCACAAATCTGCATACAGTTGGTTGGGAAAATGTAAACAACCCCCCTCCCCCCAACTTGGATCTTCAATAAAAATGATGACAAATATTGATGAAAGACTGAAATCACATCATATATTATCCACCATCATTCAGCGGAGCGAGAGAGACTCCTATGTGTGGAAAAACATTCAATTGTTAGAAAAATTCTTCCATCCACAGAGACATGAAACCACCACGACCAGCCACAACCAGCCCCGACCTCAACCCCAACTCCTGCCATGACCAAACCCAACCCCAGCCCCGACCACAACCAGCCCCGACCACGACCCCATCAGCCCCGACCTCAACCCCAACTCCTGCCATGACCAAACCCAACCCCAGCCCCGACCACAACCAGCCCCGACCACGACCCCATCAGCCCCGACCTCAACCCCAACTCCTGCCATGACCAAACCCAACCCCAGCCTCAACCACAACCCCGATCAGCCCCGACTACGACCCCGATCAGCCCCGACCTCAACCCCAACTCCTGCCATGACCAAACCCAACCCCAGCCCCGACCACAACCAGCCCCGACCACGACCCCATCAGCCCCGACCTCAACCCCAACTCCTGCCATGACCAAACCCAACCCCAGCCCCGACCACAACCAGCCCCGACCACAACCCCGATCAGCCCCGACCACAACCCCGATCAGCCCCGACCTCAACCCCGATCAGCCTCGACCTCAACTCCTGCCATGACCAAACCCAACCCCGACCACAACCAGCCCTGACCTCAACCCCGATCAGCCCCGACCACAACCCCAACTCCTGCCATGACCAAACCCAACCCCAGCCTCGACCACAACCAGCCCTAGCCACAACCCTGATCGGCCTCTGCTTCTGCCACAACCCCAACTCCTACCACGACCAACCCCAGCTTCAGCAACTACTACGACCAGCCCCAGCCACAACCATGACCAACCCCGGCCACAGGACGAACAGAGGGACAAAAAATTGGGACTTTTAATTGAGGATATGACATGGTAAGGTCAATACTTCCATCCCTAAAGCAATTGAATAAATATAAGGGAGTTTGGGACTTTAAATGAAACCGCAGGTGCAATCTGGGGAAATTGTACAAATGTATCTAGACATGTATATACTGGTATAAATGTGTATAGGATCATAGCATAATAAAACATAATATAACCCCGGCCACAACCCAGATCAGCCTCCGCTTCGGTCACAACCCCAACTCCAGACACGACCAAACCCAGCCCCAGCCACAAGCACAATCGACCTCAGCCCGGGAACTACCACAACCGACCCCAGCTCTGACAACCTCCACGACCAGCCCCAGCTCTGACAACCTCCACGACCAGCCCCAGCTCTGACAACCTCCACGACCAGCCCCAGCTCTGACAACCTCCACGACCAGCCCCAGCTCTGACAACCTCCACGACCAGCCCCAGCTCCAACAACCTCCACGACCAGCTCCAGCAACTACCATGACCAGCCCCAGCTCCGACATCTACCATGACCAGCCCCAGCTCCGACATCTACCATGACCACCCCCTGCTCCTACATCTACCATGACCACCCCCTGCTCCGGCATCTACCATGACCAGCCCCAGCTCCGACAATTACCGCGACCAGCCCCAGCTCCGACAGATACCGCAACCAGCCCCAGCTCCAACAGATACCGCAACCAGCCCCAGCTCCGACAGATACCGCAACCAGCCCCAGCTCCGACAGATACCGCGACCAGCCCCAGCTCCGACAGATACCACGACCAGCCCCAGCTCCGACAGATACCACAACCAGCCCCAGCTCCGACAGATACCACGACCAGCCCCAGCTCCGACAGATACCACGACCAGCCCCAGCTCCGACAGATACCACGACCAGCCCCAGCTCCGACAGATACCACGACCAGCCCCAGCTCCGACAGATACCACGACCAGCCCCAGCTCCGACAACCACTATGACCAGCCCCAGCTCCGACAGATACCACGACCAGCCCCAGGTCCTGCAACTACCACGACCAGCCCCAGCTCTGGCAACTATTATGACCAGCTCCGGCAACTATCATGACCAGCTCTGGCAACTACCACGACCAGCCCCAGCTCCGGCAACTATCACGACCAGCTCCGGCAACTACCACGACCAGCCCCAGCAACTACCACGACCAGCCCCAGCAACTACCACGACCAGCTCCGGCAACTACCACGACCGGCCCCGGCAACTACCACGACTGGCCCCGGCAACTACCACGACCGGCCCCGGCAACTACCTCGACCGGCCCCGGCAACTACCACGACCGGCCCCGGCAACTACCACGACCAGCCTCGGCAACTACCACGACCAGCCCCGGCAACTACCACGACCAGCCCCAGCTCCGGCAACTACCACGACCAGCCCCAGCAACTACCACGACCAGCCCCAGCTCCGGCAACTACCACGACCAGCCCCTGCAACTACCACGACCAGGTAGGTGACGGGAGAGGGGATCATTGTGTCCCAGGTAGGTGACGGGAGAGGGGATCATTGTGTCCCAGGTAGGTAGCAGGAGAGGCTTAAAGAGAACCTATGTTGTGTGTGAGCCGCCTGGTTCAGGTCCTTCGTCCCGCTCATAAAACTCATTCCTGTGATGTCATTTCCAGGTTGCTGCCATCACCCCCAGCCACCCGCTGGCACAGATGCCGTTACCGCCCTCCATGAAGAACTGCATTCAGCTGGCGGCCTGTGACGCCGCAGAATTGCTGCCGATGAACCCGGACCTTCCTGCCGACCTCTTCACCTCCTGCCTCACCACACCCATCAAAATAGCCCTGCGATGGTGAGTTAGTCACATAATCCCTGTGTTGTAGATAAGTGTTCTGATTGGACGTGTCACAGAGAGGCTTCTGTACTGCAGCTTGTAATGTAATTTCCTTATATGGGCGTGCCTCACTCTGCGACTCCCAATACTGCCAATTCCCCTCCCCCCATCCTCCCTATACTGCCAATTCTCCGCCCTTCTCCTCCCAATACTGCCAATTCCCCTCCCCCCATCCTCCCTATTCTGCCGATTCTCCGCCCTCCTCCTCCCCATCCTCCCAATACTGCCAATTCCTTCCCCCCTCCCAATACTGCCATTTCCCCGCCCTCCTCCCCCTCCCCATCCTCCCAATATTGCCTAATTCCCTCCCCATCCTCCCAATACTGCCCAATCTCTTCCCCATCCTCCCAATACTGCCTAATCCCCTCCCCCTCCCAATACTGCCTAATCCACTCCCCTCCCCCTCTCCATCCTCCCAATACTGCCTAATCCCCTCCCAATACTGCCTAATCCCCTCCCCCATCCTCCCAATACTTTTCTAATCCCCTCCCAATACTGCCTAAACCCCTCCCCTCCCCTCTCCATCCTCCCAATACTGCCTAATCCCCTCCCCATTCTCCCAATACTGCCTAATCCCCTCCCCATCCTCCCAATACTGCCCAATCTCCTCCCCATCCCCATCCTGCCTAATCCCCTCCCCATCCCCATCCTGCCTAATCCCCTCCCCATCCTCCCAATACTGCCTAATCCCCTCCCCATCCTCCCAATACTGCCTAATCCCCTCCCAATACTGCCTAATCCCCTCCCCTCCCCATCCTCCCAATACTGCCCAATCTCCTCCCCATCCCCATCCTGCCTAATCCCCTCCCCCTCCCAATACTGCCGCCCAATCTCCTCCCCATCCTCCCAATACTGCCTAATCCCCTCCCCCTCCCAATACTGCCGCCCAATCTTCTCCCCATCCTCCCAATACTGCCTAATCCCCTCCCAATACTGCCAAATCCCCTCCCCCTCCCCATTCCCTCAATACTGCCTAATCCCCTCCCAATACTGCCAAATCCCCTCCCCCTCCCCATTCTCTCAATACTGCCTAATCCCCTCCCCATCCTTCCAATACTGCCCAATCCCCTCCCCCTCCCAATACTGCCCAATCCCCTCCCCCTCCCAATACTGCCTAATCCCCTCTTCCTCCTCCCAATACTGCCTAATCCCCTCTTCCTCCTCCCAATACTGCCTAATCCCCTCCCCATCCTCCCAATACTGCCCAATCTGCTCCCCTCCCCCTCCTCCCAATACTGCCTAATCCCCTCCCCATCATCCCAATACTGCCCAATCCCCTCCCCATCCTCCCAATACTGCCTAATCCCCTCCTCCCAATGCTGCCTAATCCCCTCCCCATCCTCCCAATACTGCCCAATCCCCTCCCCCTCCCAATACTGCCCAATCTGCTCCCCTCCCCCTCCTCCCAATACTGCCTAACCCCCTCCCCCTCCTCCCAATGCTGCCTAATCCCCTCCCCCTCCTCCCAATACTGCCCAATCTGCTCCCCTCCCCCTCCTCCGAATACTGCCTAATCCCCTCCCCCTCCTCCCAATACTGCCTAATCCCCTCCCCATCCTCCCAACTCCCGTCACAGGGGATCTGAGGTTTACTTCATTGTAAGTTTGCAAGGCGAGACCTGTGATTGGTACGTTGCTCAGCCCCTCCTCTCCCAACTCCCCGGAGTGGCCTGAGATTCCTCGAGGTGCCTCCTGCCCAATGACAACTAACTGAAGGCAAAAGGTAATTTATTAGTTTGGTTAGTTCTGGGAAGGGCGCGCATGGACATCCTCCCAGAACCCCGCCCCCTAGGGCACACATAGGGCACGCTCTGTGGACCGCTGTCCTTCGGACACAGCTGATCACAGGGTAAAGGGCCAATCACCGGAGAGCACATGTAAACAAGACTTCCCGGTTATCGGCATTCCTTTCCTCACACGCAGTGTCTGTGAGAGGAGAGGAGAGCCGATAACTGGCAAACCGGCTCTCAGTACATTGTTTACATTGATTATCCGCCCCATCGGTTCCGCCCCATCGGTTCCACCTCATGGTTCTACCCCATCGGTTCCGCCCCATTTGTGCCGCCTCATTCGTGCCACCTATCAGTACCGCCCCATCTGTGCCGTCGCCCCATCGGTGCCACCTCATTGGTGGCGCTCATCAGTAGTATATACTCTGTGGTAGTGCCACTATTTTGAATATTGAAGCCAGCTGTCACTGCTGGCTTCAATGCATGAGTTCTCACCGTGCCCTGGTAATGGTTCTGCAGACTCCAGAATGCCGTGGTAGAGGAGCAGGCATGGGGAGCAGCACCATCCTCCCCTAAGAAAGGATTACAGAGATAGGAGAGGGTACAGATGAAGATCAGTGCTCCCCTAGAGGTAGGAGAGGGTACAGATGAAGATCAGTGCTCCCCTAGAGGTAGGAGAGGGTACAGATGATCAGTGCTCCCCTAGAGGTAGGAGAGGGTACAGATGAAGAACAGTGCTCCCCTAGAGATAGGAGAGGGTACAGATGAAGATCAGTGCTCCCCTAGAGGTAGGAGAGGCTACAGATGATCAGTGCTCCCCTAGAGGTAGGAGAGGCTACAGATGATCAGTGCTCCCCTAGAGGTAGGAGAGGGTACAGATGATCAGTGCTCCCCTAGAGGTAGGAGAGGGTACAGATGATCAGTGCTCCCCTAGAGGTAGGAGAGGGTACAGATGAAGATCAGTGCTCCCCTGGAGGCAGGAGAGGGTACAGATGAAGATCAGGGCTCCCCTAGAGGTAGGAGAGGGTACAGATAAGGATCAGTGCTCCCCTAGAGGTAGGAGAGGGTACAGATGATCAGTGCTCCCCTAGAGGTAGGAGAGGGTACAGATGATCAGTGCTCCCCTAGAGGTAGGAGAGGGTACAGATGAAGATCAGTGCTCCCCTAGAGGTAGGAGAGGGTACAGATAAGGATCAGTGCTCCCCTAGAGGTAGGAGAGGGTACAGATGAAGATCGGGGCTCCCCTAGAGGTAGGAGAGGGTACAGATGAAGATCGGTGCTCCCCTAGAGGTAGGAGAGGGTACAGATGATCAGTGCTCCCCTAGAGGTAGGAGAGGGTACAGATGAGGATCAGTGCTCCCCTAGAGGTAGGAGAGGGTACAGATGAAGATCAGTGCTCCCCTAGAGGTAGGAGAGGGTACAGATGAAGATCAGTGCTCCCCTAGAGGTAGGAGAGGGTACAGATGAAGATCAGTGCTCCCCTAGAGGTAGGAGAGGGTACAGATGAAGATCAGTGCTCCCCTAGAGGAAGGAGAGGGTACAGATGATCAGTGCTCCCCTAGAGGTAGGAGAGGGTACAGATGATCAGTGCTCCCCTAGAGGTAGGAGAGGGTACAGATGAAGATCAGTGCTCCCCTAGAGGTAGGAGAGGGTACAGATGATCAGTGCTCCCCTAGAGGTAGGAGAGGGTACAGATGAAGATCAGTGCTCCCCTAGAGGTAGGAGAGGGTACAGATGAAGATCAGTGCTCCCCTAGAGGTAGGAGAGGGTACAGATGAAGATCAGTGCTCCCCTAGAGGTAGGAGAGGGTACAGATGAAGATCAGTGCTCCCCTAGAGGTAGGAGAGGGTACAGATGAAGATCAGTGCTCCCCTAGAGGTAGGAGAGGGTACAGATGAAGATCAGTGCTCCCCTAGAGGTAGGAGAGGGTACAGATGAAGATTAGTGCTCCCCTAGAGGTAGGAGAGGGTACAGATGAAGATCAGTGCTCCCCTAGAGGTAGGAGAGGGTACAGATGAAGATCAGTGCTCCCCTAGAGGAAGGAGAGGGTACAGATGATCAGTGCTTCCCTAGAGGTAGGAGAGGGTACAGATGAAGATTAGTGCTCCCCTAGAGGTAGGAGAGGGTACAGATGAAGATTAGTGCTCCCCTAGAGGTAGGAGAGGGTACAGATGAAGATCAGTGCTCCCCTAGAGGTAGGAGAGGGTACAGATGATCAGTGCTCCCCTAGAGGTAGGAGAGGGTACAGATGAAGAACAGTGCTCCCCTAGAGGTAGGAGAGGGTACAGATGAAGATCAGTGCTCCCCTAGAGGTAGGAGAGGGTACAGATGATCAGTGCTCCCCTAGAGGTAGGAGAGGGTACAGATGAAGATCAGTGCTCCCCTAGAGGTAGGAGAAGGTACAGATGAAGATCAGTGCTCCCCTAGAGGTAGGAGAGGGTACAGATGAAGATCAGTGCTCCCCTAGAGGTAGGAGAGGGTACAGATGATCAGTGCTCCCCTAGAGGTAGGAGAGGGTACAGATGAAGATCAGTGCTCCCCTAGAGGTAGGAGAGGGTACAGATGGTCAGTGCTCCCCTATACCTGTTACAGGCTGGAGAGCGAAGCAGGATCACAAGGTGAAAACAGAAAGCGAATGATTGGTAACATGCAATATTCTAGAAGAATAATATAATGTATTTCTGAGCGGCAGCGTTGGATGTGACCCGAGCGAGTGATGAATGGGCGAATGTCTGGGTGAAGGGTGTTTTTCTGCGTTGTTGTCGCTCCGTATAATAGAAGATAAAGCGTCATCACTGCAAATAGAAAACCATTTCTATAAAAGTACATTCATCTTCAAGATTCGTGACTTCTCCTATTGGCTGTAATATGAACCAAACCACCTATGACCTAAACGATCGTCCAAAGATATTTTCAAAGAACAACTCCGGGATATCAATAAGTATTTAAAGCCGAACTCCAGACATGATTTCATTTTATATAATAAAGGCCAAGCTGGTCCAGACAAAACATTTCCTTTACTAACAGTTAGGTCCGCTGCGAGCGCTGAATAAAGTGTATATATGCTCACATCCTGTATACAGCGCCGTGTTCCGGCAGCGGGATGGAGACTTCCTGTATATATGCTCATATCCTGTATACAGCGCTGTGTTCCGGCAGCGGGATGGAGACTTCCTATATATATCCTCACATCCTGTATACAGCTCTGTGTTCCGGCAGTGGGATGGAGACTTCCTGCATATATCCTCACATCCTGTATACAGCGCCGTGTTCCGGCAGTGGGATGGAGACTTCCTGTATATATCCTCACATCCTGTATACAGCGCTGTGTTCTGGCAGCGGGGTGGAGACTTCCTGTATATATCCTCACATTCTGTATACAGCGCCGTGTTCCGGCAGCGGGATGGAGACTTCCTGTATATATGCTCATATCCTGTATACAGCTCTGTGTTCCGGCAGTGGGATGGAGACTTCCTATATATATCCTCACATCCTGTATACAGCGCCGTGTTCTGGCAGTGGGATGGAGACTTCCTGTATATATCCTCACATCCTGTATACAGCGCCGTGTTCTGGCAGTGGGATGGAGACTTCCTGTATATATCCTCACATCCTGTATACAGCGCCGTGTTCTGGCAGTGGGATGGAGACTTCCTGTATATATCCTCATATCCTGTATACAGCGCTGTGTTCCGGCAGTGGGATGGAGACTTCCTGTATATATCCTCATATCCTGTATACAGCGCTGTGTTCCGGCAGTGGGATGGAGACTTCCTGTATATATCCTCATATCCTGTATACAGCGCTGTGTTCCGGCAGCGGGATGGAGACTTCCTGCATATATCCTCACATCCTGTATACAGCTCTGTGTTCCGGCAGTGGGATGGAGACTTCCTGTATATATCCTCACATCCTGTATACAGCGCTGTGTTCTGGCAGCAGGGTGGAGACTTCCTGTATATATCCTCACATCCTGTATACAGCGCCGTGTTCCGGCAGCGGGATGGAGACTTCCTGTATATATGCTCATATCCTGTATACAGCGCTGTGTTCCGGCAGTGGGATGGAGACTTCCTGTATATATCCTCACATCCTGTATACAGCGCCGTGTTCTGGCAGTGGGATGGAGACTTCCTGTATATATCCTCATATCCTGTATACAGCTCTGTGTTCTGGCAGCGGGGTGGAGACTTCCTGTATATATCCTCACATTCTGTATACAGCGCCGTGTTCCGGCAGCGGGATGGAGACTTCCTGTATATATCCTCACATCCTGTATACAGCGCTGTGTTCTGGCAGCGGGATGGAGACTTCCTATATATATCCTCACATCCTGTATACAGCGCTGTGTTCTGGCAGTGGGATGGAGACTTCCTGTATATATCCTCATATCCTGTATACAGCGCTGTGTTCCGGCAGTGGGATGGAGACTTCCTGTATATATCCTCATATCCTGTATACAGCGCTGTGTTCCGGCAGTGGGATGGAGACTTCCTGTATATATCCTCACATCCTGTATACAGCGCCGTGTTCTGGCAGTGGGATGGAGACTTCCTGTATATATCCTCACATCCTGTATACAGCGCTGTGTTCCGGCAGCGGGATGGAGACTTCCTGTATATATCCTCACATCCTGTATACAGCTCTGTGTTCTGGCAGTGGGATGGAGACTTCCTGTATATATCCTCACATCCTGTATACAGCGCTGTGTTCTGGCAGTGGGATGGAGACTTCCTGTATATATCCTCATATCCTGTATACAGCGCTGTGTTCCGGCAGCGGGATGGAGACTTCCTGTATATATCCTCACATCCTGTATACAGCGCTGTGTTCCGGCAGTGGGATGGAGACTTCCTGTATATATCCTCATATCCTGTATACAGCGCTGTGTTCCGGCAGTGGGATGGAGACTTCCTGTATATATCCTCATATCCTGTATACAGCGCTGTGTTCCGGCAGCGGGATGGAGACTTCCTGTATATATCCTCACATCCTGTATACAGCGCTGTGTTCCGGCAGTGGGATGGAGACTTCCTGTATATATCCTCATATCCTGTATACAGCGCCGTGTTCCGGCATCGGGATGGAGACTTCCTGTATATATCCTCATATCCTGTATACAGCGCTGTGTTCCGGAATCGGGATGGAGACTTCCTGTATATAGCCTCACCCACATCTTGGCCCATAATGGCCCACAGGCCATGGATGGGAAGGTCCCTGGATGAGGGGACATGACGCGCACACACAGGGCAGCCATGGATGGGAAGGTCCCCGGGTGAGGGGACACAACGCACACACAGGGCGGCCATGGATGGGAAGGTCCACGGGTGAGGGGACACAACGCACACACAGGGCGGCCATGGATTGGAAGGTCCCCGGGTGAGGGGACACAGCGCACACACAGGGCGGCCATGGATTGGAAGGTCCCCGGGTGAGGGGACACAACGCACACACAGGGCGGCCATGGATGGGAAGGTCCCCGGATGAAGGGACACAACGCACACACAGGGCGGCCATGGATGGGAAGTACCTGGGTGAGGAGAAATGATGCACACACAGGGCGGCCATGGGTGGTAATGTTCCCGGGTGAGGGGACACAACGCACACACAGAGCAGCCATGGGTGGGAATGTTCCCGGGTGAGGGGACACAACGCACACACAGGGCGGCCATGGGTGGGAATGTTCCCGGGTGAGGGGACACAACGCACACACAGGGCAGCCATGGATGGGAAGGTCCCCGGGTGAAGGGACACAACACACACACAGAGCAGCCATGGATGGGAATGTTCCCGGGTGAGGGGACACAACGCACACACACAGGGCGGCCATGGATGGGAAGGTCCCCGGGTGAGGGGACACAACGCACACTCAGGGCGGCCATGGATGGGAAGGTCCCCGGGTGAGGGGACACAACGCACACACAGGGCGGCCATGGATGGGAAGGTCCCCGGGTGAGGGGACACAACGCACACACAGGGCGGCCATGGATTGGAAGGTCCCCGGGTGAGGGGACACAGCGCACACACAGGGCGGCCATGGATTGGAAGGTCCCCGGGTGAGGGGACACAACGCACACACAGGGCGGCCATGGATAGGAAGGTCCCCGGGTGAGGGGACACAACGCACACACAGGGCGGCCATGGATGGGAAGGTCCCTGGGGGAGGGGAAATGGCGCACACACAGGGCGGCCATGGATGGGAAGGTCCCCGGGTGAGGGGACACAACGCACACACAGGGCGGCCATGGATTGGAAGGTCCCCGGGTGAGGGGACACAGCGCACACACAGGGCGGCCATGGATTGGAAGGTCCCCGGGTGAGGGGACACAACGCACACACAGGGTGGCCATGGATGGGAAGGTCCCCGGGTGAGGGGACACAACGCACACACAGGGCGGCCATGGATGGGAAGGTCCCTGGGGGAGGGGAAATGGCGCACACACAGGGCGGCCATGGATGGGAATGTTCCCGGGTGAGGGGACACAACGCACACACAGGGCAGCCATGGATGGGAAGGTCCCTGGGGGAGGGGACACAACGCACACACAGGGCAGCCATGGATGGGAAGGTCCCTGGGGGAGGGGAAATGGCGCACACACAGGGCGGCCATGGATGGGAATGTTCCCGGGTGAGGGGACACAACGCACACACAGGGCAGCCATGGATGGGAAGGTCCCTGGGGGAGGGGAAATGGCACACACAGGGCGGCCATGGATGGGAGGGTCCCTGGGGGAGGGGACACAACGCACACACAGGGCAGCCATGGATGGGACGGTCCCTGGATGAGGGGACACAACGCACACACAGGGCGGCCATGGATGGGATGGTCCCTGGGTGAAGGGACACAACGCACACACAGGGCAGCCATTAATGGGAAGGTCCCTGGGTGAAGGGACACAACGCACACACAGGGCGGCCATGGATGGGAAGGTCCCCGGCTGAGAGGACACAACGCACACACAGGGCGGCCATGGATGGGAAGGTCCCTGGGGGAGGGGAAATGGCGCACACACAGGGCGGCCATGGATGGGAATGTTCCCGGGTGAGGGGACACAACGCACACACAGGGCAGCCATGGATGGGAAGGTCCCTGGGGGAGGGGAAATGGCGCACACACAGGGCGGCCATGGATGGGAAGGTCCCCGGGTGAGGGGACACAACGCACACACAGGGCGGCCATGGATTGGAAGGTCCCCGTGTGAGGGGACACAGCGCACACACAGGGCATCCATGGATTGGAAGGTCCCCGGGTGAGGGGACACAACGCACACACAGGGCGGCCATGGATGGGACGGTCCCTGGGGGAGGGGACACAACGCACACACAGGGCGGCCATGGATGGGACGGTCCCTGGGGGAGGGGACACAATGCACACACAGGGCGGCCATGGATGGGAAGGTCCCTGGATGAGGGGACACAACGCACACACAGGGCGGCCATGGATGGGAAGGTCCCTGGGGGAGGGGACACAACGCACACACAGGGCGGCCATGGATGGGAAGGTCCCCGGGTGAGGGGACACAACGCACACTCAGGGCGGCCATGGATGGGAAGGTCCCCGGGTGAGGGGACACAACGCACACACAGGGCGGCCATGGATGGGAAGGTCCCCGGGTGAGGGGACACAACGCACACACAGGGCGGCCATGGATTGGAAGGTCCCCGGGTGAGGGGACACAGCGCACACACAGGGCGGCCATGGATTGGAAGGTCCCCGGGTGAGGGGACACAACGCACACACAGGGCGGCCATGGATAGGAAGGTCCCCGGGTGAGGGGACACAACGCACACACAGGGCGGCCATGGATGGGAAGGTCCCTGGGGGAGGGGAAATGGCGCACACACAGGGCGGCCATGGATGGGAAGGTCCCCGGGTGAGGGGACACAACGCACACACAGGGCGGCCATGGATTGGAAGGTCCCCGGGTGAGGGGACACAGCGCACACACAGGGCGGCCATGGATTGGAAGGTCCCCGGGTGAGGGGACACAACGCACACACAGGGTGGCCATGGATGGGAAGGTCCCCGGGTGAGGGGACACAACGCACACACAGGGCGGCCATGGATGGGAAGGTCCCTGGGGGAGGGGAAATGGCGCACACACAGGGCGGCCATGGATGGGAATGTTCCCGGGTGAGGGGACACAACGCACACACAGGGCAGCCATGGATGGGAAGGTCCCTGGGGGAGGGGAAATGGCGCGCACACAGGGCGGCCATGGATGGGAAGGTCCCCGGGTGAGGGGACACAACGCACACACAGGGCGGCCATGGATTGGAAGGTCCCCGGGTGAGGGGACACAGCGCACACACAGGGCATCCATGGATTGGAAGGTCCCCGGGTGAGGGGACACAACGCACACACAGGGCGGCCATGGATGGGAAGGTCCCTGGGGGAGGGGACACAACGCACACACAGGGCGGCCATGGATGGGAAGGTCCCTGGGGGAGGGGACACAACGCACACACAGGGCGGCCATGGATGGGAAGGTCCCTGGGGGAGGGGACACAACGCACACACAGGGCGGCCATGGATGGGAAGGTCCCTGGGGGAGGGGACACAACGCACACACAGGGCGGCCATGGATGGGAAGGTCCCTGGGGGAGGGGACACAACGCACACACAGGGCGGCCATGGATGGGAAGGTCCCTGGGGGAGGGGACACAACGCACACACAGGGCGGCCATGGATGGGAAGGTCCCTGGGGGAGGGGACACAACGCACACACAGGGCAGCCATGGATGGGAAGGTCCCCGGGTGAGGGGACACAACGCACACACAGGGCAGCCATGGATGGGAAGGTCCCTGGGTGAGGGGACACAACGCACACACAGGGCGGCCATGGATGGGAAGGTCCCTGGGGGAGGGGAAATGGCGCACACACAGGGCGGCCATGGATGGGAATGTTCCCGGGTGAGGGGACACAACGCACACACAGGGCAGCCATGGATGGGAAGGTCCCTGGGGGAGGGGAAATGGCGCGCACACAGGGCGGCCATGGATGGGAAGGTCCCCGGGTGAGGGGACACAACGCACACACAGGGCGGCCATGGATTGGAAGGTCCCCGGGTGAGGGGACACAGCGCACACACAGGGCATCCATGGATTGGAAGGTCCCCGGGTGAGGGGACACAACGCACACACAGGGCGGCCATGGATGGGAAGGTCCCTGGGGGAGGGGACACAACGCACACACAGGGCGGCCATGGATGGGAAGGTCCCTGGGGGAGGGGACACAACGCACACACAGGGCGGCCATGGATGGGAAGGTCCCTGGGGGAGGGGACACAACGCACACACAGGGCGGCCATGGATGGGAAGGTCCCTGGGGGAGGGGACACAACGCACACACAGGGCGGCCATGGATGGGAAGGTCCCTGGGGGAGGGGACACAACGCACACACAGGGCGGCCATGGATGGGAAGGTCCCTGGGGGAGGGGACACAACGCACACACAGGGCGGCCATGGATGGGAAGGTCCCTGGGGGAGGGGACACAACGCACACACAGGGCGGCCATGGATGGGAAGGTCCCTGGGGGAGGGGACACAACGCACACACAGGGCGGCCATGGATGGGAAGGTCCCTGGGGGAGGGGACACAACGCACACACAGGGCGGCCATGGATGGGAAGGTCCCTGGGGGAGGGGACACAACGCACACACAGGGCAGCCATGGATGGGAAGGTCCCCGGGTGAGGGGACACAACGCACACACAGAGCAGCCATGGATGGGAATGTTCCCGGGTGAGGGGACACAACGCACACACACAGGGCGGCCATGGATGGGAAGGTCCCTGGGGGAGGGGACACAACGCACACACAGGGCGGCCATGGATGGGAAGGTCCCTGGGGGAGGGGACACAACGCACACACAGGGCGGCCATGGATGGGAAGGTCCCTGGGGGAGGGGACACAACGCACACACAGGGCGGCCATGGATGGGAAGGTCCCTGGGGGAGGGGACACAACGCACACACAGGGCAGCCATGGATGGGACGGTCCCTGGATGAGGGGACACAACGCACACACAGGGCGGCCATGGATGGGAAGGTCCCTGGGTGAAGGGACACAACGCACACACAGGGCAGCCATGGATGGGAAGGTCCCTGGGTGAAGGGACACAACGCACACACAGGGCGGCCATGGATGGGAAGGTCCCCGGGTGAGGGGACACAACGCACACACAGGGCGGCCATGGATGGGAAGGTCCCTGGGGGAGGGGAAATGGCGCACACACAGGGCGGCCATGGATGGGAATGTTCCCGGGTGAGGGGACACAACGCACACACAGGGCAGCCATGGATGGGAAGGTCCCTGGGGGAGGGGAAATGGCGCACACACAGGGCGGCCATGGATGGGAAGGTCCCCGGGTGAGGGGACACAACGCACACACAGGGCGGCCATGGATTGGAAGGTCCCCGTGTGAGGGGACACAGCGCACACACAGGGCATCCATGGATTGGAAGGTCCCCGGGTGAGGGGACACAACGCACACACAGGGCGGCCATGGATGGGACGGTCCCTGGGGGAGGGGACACAACGCACACACAGGGCGGCCATGGATGGGACGGTCCCTGGGGGAGGGGACACAATGCACACACAGGGCGGCCATGGATGGGAAGGTCCCTGGATGAGGGGACACAACGCACACACAGGGCGGCCATGGATGGGAAGGTCCCTGGGGGAGGGGACACAACGCACACACAGGGCGGCCATGGATGGGAAGGTCCCTGGGGGAGGGGACACAACGCACACATAGGGCGGCCATGGATGGGAAGGTCCCTGGGGGAGGGGACACAACGCACACACAGGGCGGCCATGGATGGGAATGTCCCTGGGGGAGGGGACACAATGCACACACAGGGCAGCCATGGATGGGAAGGTCCCCGGGTGAGGGGACACAACGCACACACAGGGCAGCCATGGATGGGAAGGTCCCCGGGTGAGGGGACACAACGCACACACAGGGCGGCCATGGATGGGAAGGTCCCTGGGGGAGGGGAAATGGCGCACACACAGGGCGGCCATGGATGGGAATGTTCCCGGGTGAGGGGACACAACGCACACACAGGGCAGCCATGGATGGGAAGGTCCCTGGGGGAGGGGAAATGGCGCACACACAGGGCGGCCATGGATGGGAAGGTCCCTGGGGGAGGGGACACAACGCACACACAGGGCAGCCATGGATGGGACGGTCCCTGGATGAGGGGACACAACGCACACACAGGGCGGCCATGGATGGGAAGGTCCCTGGGTGAAGGGACACAACGCACACACAGGGCGGCCATGGATGGGAATGTTCCCTGGGGGAGGGGAAATGGCGCACACACAGGGCGGCCATGGATGGGAAGGTCCCCGGGTGAGGGGACACAACGCACACACAGGGCAGCCATGGATGGGAAGGTCCCTGGGGGAGGGGAAATGGCGCACACACAGGGCGGCCATGGATGGGAAGGTCCCCGGGTGAGGGGACACAACGCACACACAGGGCGGCCATGGATTGGAAGGTCCCCGGGTGAGGGGACACAACGCACACACAGGGCATCCATGGATTGGAAGGTCCCCGGGTGAGGGGACACAACGCACACACAGGGCGGCCATGGATGGGACGGTCCCTGGGGGAGGGGACACAACGCACACACAGGGCGGCCATGGATGGGACGGTCCCTGGGGGAGGGGACACAACGCACACACAGGGCGGCCATGGATGGGAAGGTCCCTGGATGAGGGGACACAACGCACACACAGGGCGGCCATGGATGGGAAGGTCCCTGGGG
This sequence comes from Pelophylax lessonae, assembly GCF_965119305.1. Lineage (NCBI taxonomy): Eukaryota > Metazoa > Chordata > Amphibia > Anura > Ranidae > Pelophylax > Pelophylax lessonae. The sequence continues at coordinate 756,434 of NC_138778.1, forward strand.
GAGGGGACACAACGCGCACACAGGGCGGCCATGGATGGGAAGGTCCCTGGGGGAGGGGACACGACGCACACACAGGGCGGCCACGGATGGGAAGGTCCCTGGGGGAGGGGACACAACGCACACACAGGGCGGCCATGGATGGGAATGTCCCTGGGGGAGGGGACACAACGCACACACAGGGCGGCCATGGATGGGAATGTCCCTGGGGGAGGGGACACAACGCACACACAGGGCGGCCATGGATGGGAAGGTCCCTGGGGGAGGGGACACGACGCACACACAGGGCGGCCATGGATGGGAAGGTCCCCGGGTGAGGGGACACAACGTGTTATACCTGAAGGGTTTCACATGTACTGTCACTTTAAGGCTGGCTCCACCCAGGAGTGATGACAAGGGTCAAGGGGCAGAGTGGCCATCTTTAGACACATGTAGAGATGTATTGATATGCAGAGCTGTCCTGTAATGCTGTACAGTGAGTCCTGAATAAACAACCGTTGTTCCAGACCAGAGTCCTGTGTCTCTCACAACACGGAGAATATAACAGTGGCGACGAGGATGGGATTTACAAGGTTACTATCCGTGTGAGAAAGGAAAGGAAGAAAAAAAACTCTGGATTGTCAGGAATACAAACACCCACAGAGCCCAGCAGGAAAATGTCATTGATCGGGACATTAAGTGAATTTGATGGCGAACAGACAACGTGGATTTCTTGGATTGAAAGATTAGAACAATATTTCTGTGCAAATGCCGTCCCAGGCGACAGGCAAGTAGCAGTGTTTCTGACAGTGGTTGGTGCTAGGACATATGACACTCTTAGGGATCTCCTTTTCCCTGAAAAACCAGCAACTAAGACTTTGGCAGAGCTCCTGACACTGTTAGGGAATCACTTCCAGCCTAAACCACTAGAGATTGCAGAAAGATTCAGGTTCTATCAGCGGCAGCAGCAGCCAGGTGAAGATATTAAGGCTTATGTGCTCGCCCTTCGCAGACTGGCCTCAACCTGTTCTTTTGGGGAGTATTTACCAACTGCACTGAGGGATAAGTTTGTCATGGGACTGAATAGTGAGTCTAGCCAAAAGAGACTGTTAACAGAGAAAGACCTTACCCTTACAAAGGCAATTGAGATAGCTTCAGTGATGGAAATGGCTGTGAAAGATACAGAAGCTTTGAACCCCCAGAGCAGAAGGGGAGAGGTTAAAGAGGAAGTTTTCAGAACAGCAGTCAAGCAAACTGCAGCTAACTGTAAATATAGAACCTCACCAACCAGGACGTCAGCTTGCTACCGGTGTGGGAATACAGACCATGATCACAAAGTCTGCCGGTTTAAGGATCAGCTCTGTCATAATTGTGGAAAGGCAGGCCATCTGAAACGAGTCTGCCGTAGTAAGAAGGTGCGAAATAAACAACCTCTGAACACCAGGACAAAGGCATATATGGTGGGAAGATATCCATCGTCATCTGAATCAGAGGATGAGGAAGTGCTCCACAGATTGGACATACATCATATGCATTCAGCACCCTCAGCAATGACTGTAGAGGTAACCGTGGAAGGAAAGAAACTCAAGATGGATGTAGACACAGGAGCAGCAGTTTCAGTTATCACCCAGAAACAATGGAGAAAACTTCTGATCCGAACAACTGTCCGTCCAACACCAATCAAACTGCAGACATATTCAAAGCAGATACTCCACCCACTGGGGTACGTGAAAGTACAGGTATCCTACAAGGGTCAGACAAAGAGAATGCCATTATATATCCTAGAACATGGGGGACCCCCTCTTTTTGGGAGAGACTGGATTGCTCACTTTGGCATGCCAGACATCGCCATTAACCCCTGCAACACCGTGACCATCCCATCAGGGGATGAAGAGGGATGGGTGAAGTCCCTGAAACAGCGATTCCCGCAAGTCTTTGATAACCATTTGGGAAAAATAAAGCATGACTGTGTGAGACTCAGGCTGAAACCCAATGCCCAGCCTAGGTTCTTCAAAGCTCGGACGGTACCTTTCGCACTCCGAGCAGGTGTGGAAGCTGAACTAAGCCGGCTGGAGGAACAAGGTGTCATCTCAAAGGTAGAGCACAGCGAGTGGGCATCACCAGTTGTACCAGTAAAGAAAGCGAATGGGGACTTACGCATTTGTGGCGATTTCCGCATGGCACTAAATTCTCAACTGGAGATAGACCAGTATCCCCTACCCAGAGTAGATGACATTTTTGCCTCTCTTGCAGGAGGTCAAAAGTTCACCAAGCTTGATCTCAGGCAAGCTTATTTACAGTTTGAGGTCCACCCTTCGTCCCGCAAGTTTCTAACAATCAACACTCACAAGGGACTGTATGAATACAATCGGATGGTGTTTGGGGTAGCCTCCGCCCCAGCCATTTGGCAACGCAAAATGGATGAGATTTTGGCGGACATTCCTTTCACACAGTGCCTGTTAGATGACATGCTCATCACGGGCCTGACGGACCAGGAACACAAGCGTAACGTGGAGCTTGTGTTGGCCAGACTCCAAGAGCAGGGTCTAAAAGTGAACTTAGCGAAATGCCAATTCATGGTACCTAAATTGGAGTTTTGTGGCCACCTTGTGGATGCAGAGGGTATACACACCACGGAAGCCAAAGTTGATGCTTTAGTAAAAGCTCCAGCCCCGACCAACGTCCAGCAGCTGCGATCATACCTGGGCTTGCTGAACTATTACCACAAATTCCTGCCGGATCTAGCACACACTTTGTTTCCATTAAACAAGCTTTTGGAGAAACACTCCAGATGGAACTGGTCGGCTGCATGCCAACGTGCTTTTGAAGTTTCTAAGCGAAAGCTGTTGGCGTCACGCATGCTCGTGCACTATGACCTCCAAAGGCCTCTCACCTTGGCTTGTGATGCCTCACCCTATGGTCTAGGGGCTGTACTATCTCACGTTTTACCAGATGGGTCAGAGAAACCTGTGGCATTCGCCTCCAGGTCCTTGACAAAAGCAGAAAGCAATTACTCTCACATTGACAAAGAGGCTCTGGCGCTCATATGGGCAATTAAGAAGTTTCATCTTTACCTGTATGGTAGGGAATTCACCATACTGACTGATCATAAACCACTCCTTCAGATCTTTAGCCCTGACAAAGGCATCTCCCAGACGACTGCAGCCCGTCTTCAACGCTATGCCCTATTCTTGGGAGCATATAGCTACAAAATCCAGTATCGCAGCCATGATGCCAACGCTAATGCAGACGCCATGTCCCGTCTGACAAGGACATTAACAGACTCTTCTCCACCTGTCAAGAGTTGTCGTTACACTAGCCTGTCCTTTCTGTCTTCCGGGGAAGTAGCAGCCCATACAGCCAAGGATACCTTCCTTAAGACAATACTCTCCTGGGTACGGTACGGTTGGCCTGCAACTGTCACACAGGATTATGAGCCTTACTTCCGTAGGCGTCTGGAATTAACTGTGTCTGGCAACTGTGTTTTATGGGGAGACCGAGTGATCGTTCCACAGACCCTCCGGAGACACATTCTGGAATTGCTACATACTGGTCATCCCGGGGGCACACGTATGAAACAAAAGGCCCGAGGCTATGTGTGGTGGCCAAACCTCGACTCCGATATCACGACATATGTGAATGCGTGTGCTGGATGTGCACAAACTGCGAGAGACCCTCCTCGAGGGTGCGTCCAGCCCTGGACTTGGCCCACGGTTCCCTGGTTTCGCCTACACTTGGACTTTGCAGGCCCGATCAGAGGACACACCTTTTTGATCATTATTGATGCCCATTCAAAGTGGCCTGAGGTCGTTCCTGTTACTCAGCCAACGACTAAGGCGACGATTTCCATACTGTTACATCTCGCTGCTACGTTTGGATACCCCAGAGAAATTGTCACAGACAACGGTGCACAATTCACAAGCCAGGAGTTTCAGGGTTTCCTGACTGCCCACAACATCAAACACAAGTTGACCGCACCTTACCACCCGGCTACAAATGGTCAAGCAGAAAGGTTTGTACAGACCTTCAAACGCTATTTCAAAGCTACTGTGGCTACAAGTAAACAACAGTCCCTGTCACCCCAGCAGCTGGACTCCTTCCTTTCTGCTTACAGAACCACACCACATGCAACCACTGGGAAAACTCCAGCTGAACTTCTTTTGGGTCGGCAGCCATGGACTGTTTTGGATATGCTCCGCCCTCAAACGGTCCAGGAACATGTACGGCAGTCCCAAGACAAGAGGGTCGAACACGACGAGATTCCCCGGTTTACAGCCCAGCAAAAGGTATGGGCCCGATCTTATGGCGCTTCCAACACTCGTTGGCTTCCTGCTATCGTCGCAGAGACTTTGGGACCCAAAATGTATAGGGTCTGCCTGGAAGATGGTTCCATTTGCAGAAGGCATGTGGACCAATTGCGTTCTCGTTCTCAGCTGCCCGAATCCCTGACATCGGCTGCACCTCCAGTGTCTCAAGGATCTGCTCCTACCGGATCAGGAGGCATTGAGACTGATGCTTGGGGAGACTCTGAACTTTTGAACTCAGCTCCAACAGAGCCCTCCAGCCCTGGTCCAGAGGTCTGCTCACCCTCTGAGCTAGGGAATCCCCTCTTGGCCCCGCCGGTGTCCATTCCGGCCAGCCCTGCTTCCTCCAGCCCCGAGTCGCTGGGTGCCCGTCCTCAACGACACTGTCGCCCTCCTGACCGGTTTCAAATGCAAGACCGGTTACGAGACTTTCGACGGGCCCGCCGAAAGTGATCCGCTGCCATTTTCCCCCCGGAGCTTCCCTGGAAGTTGTTCTCACATCCGGACGTGGAAGAAACCATGTAAATCTCCTGAGTTGGAGGACTGTATTGGACAATTATGAGTTACTGTTTTATGCCTGTTCTCGTTTTGTTGTTTTTTTTTTTTTTTTGTTTTTTGTTTTTTTTTAGGTATGGATGGAAGGTGTTATACCTGAAGGGTTTCACATGTACTGTCACTTTAAGGCTGGCTCCACCCAGGAGTGATGACAAGGGTCAAGGGGCAGAGTGGCCATCTTTAGACACATGTAGAGATGTATTGATATGCAGAGCTGTCCTGTAATGCTGTACAGTGAGTCCTGAATAAACAACCGTTGTTCCAGACCAGAGTCCTGTGTCTCTCACAACACGGAGAATATAACACAACGCACACACAGGGCATCCATGGATTGGAAGGTCCCCGGGTGAGGGGACACAACGCACACACAGGGCGGCCATGGATGGGACGGTCCCTGGGGGAGGGGACACAACGCACACACAGGGCGGCCATGGATGGGACGGTCCCTGGGGGAGGGGACACAACGCACACACAGGGCGGCCATGGATGGGAAGGTCCCTGGATGAGGGGACACAACGCACACACAGGGCGGCCATGGATGGGAAGGTCCCTGGGGGAGGGGACACAACGCACACACAGGGCGGCCATGGATGGGAAGGTCCCTGGGGGAGGGGACACAACGCTCACACAGGGCGGCCATGGATGGGAAGGTCCCTGGGGGAGGGGACACAACGCACACACAGGGCGGCCATGGATGGGAAGGTCCCTGGGGGAGGGGACACAACGCACACACAGGGCGGCCATGGATGGGAAGGTCCCTGGGGGAGGGGACACAACGCACACACAGGGCGGCCATGGATGGGAATGTCCCTGGGGGAGGGGACACAACGCACACACAGGGCGGCCATGGATGGGAAGGTCCCTGGGGGAGGGGACACGACGCACACACAGGGCGGCCATGGATGGGAAGGTCCCTGGGGGAGGGGACACAACGCACACAGGGCGGCCATGGATGGGAATGTCCCTGGGGGAGGGGACACAACGCACACACAGGGCGGCCATGGATGGGAATGTCCCTGGGGGAGGGGACACAATGCACACACAGGGCGGCCATGGATGGGAATGTCCCTGGGGGAGGGGACACGACGCACACACAGGGCGGCCATGGATGGGAAGGTCCCCGGGTGAGGGGACACAGCGCACACACAGGGCGGCCATGGATGGGAATGTCCCTGGGGGAGGGGACACGACGCACACACAGGGCATCCATGGATTGGAAGGTCCCCGGGTGAGGGGACACAACGCACACACAGGGCATCCATGGATTGGAAGGTCCCCGGGTGAGGGGACACAGCGCACACACAGGGCGGCCATGGATTGGAAGGTCCCCGGGTGAGGGGACACAACGCACACACAGGGCGGCCATGGATGGGACGGTCCCTGGGGGAGGGGACACAACGCACACACAGGGCGGCCATGGATGGGAAGGTCCCTGCATGAGGGGACACAACGCACACACAGGGCGGCCATGGATGGGAAGGTCCCTGGGGGAGGGGACACAACGCACACACAGGGCGGCCATGGATGGGAAGGTCCCTGGGGGAGGGGACACAACGCACACACAGGGCGGCCATGGATGGGAAGTACCTGGGTGAGGAGAAATGATGCACACACAGGGCGGCCATGGGTGGTAATGTTCCCGGGTGAGGGGACACAACGCACACACAGAGCAGCCATGGGTGGGAATTATCCCGGGTGAGGGGACACAACGCACACACAGAGCAGCCATGGGTGGGAATGTTCCCGGGTGAGGGGACACAACACACACACACAGGGCAGCCATGGATGGGACGGTCCCCGGGTGAAGGGACACAACGCACACACAGAGCAGCCATGGGTGGGAATGTTCCCGGGTGAGGGGACACAACACACACACAGGGCGGCCATGGATGGGAAGGTCCCCGGGTGAGGGGACACAACGCACACTCAGGGCGGCCATGGATGGGAAGGTCCCCGGGTGAGGGGACACAACGCACACACAGGGCGGCCATGGATGGGAAGGTCCCCGGGTGAGGGGACACAACGCACACACAGGGCGGCCATGGATGGGAATGTCCCTGGGGGAGGGGACACAACGCACACACAGGGCGGCCATGGATGGGAAGGTCCCTGGGGGAGGGGACACGACGCACACACAGGGCGGCCATGGATGGGAAGGTCCCTGGGGGAGGGGACACAACGCACACAGGGCGGCCATGGATGGGAATGTCCCTGGGGGAGGGGACACAACGCACACACAGGGCGGCCATGGATGGGAATGTCCCTGGGGGAGGGGACACAATGCACACACAGGGCGGCCATGGATGGGAATGTCCCTGGGGGAGGGGACACGACGCACACACAGGGCGGCCATGGATGGGAAGGTCCCCGGGTGAGGGGACACAGCGCACACACAGGGCGGCCATGGATGGGAATGTCCCTGGGGGAGGGGACACGACGCACACACAGGGCATCCATGGATTGGAAGGTCCCCGGGTGAGGGGACACAACGCACACACAGGGCATGCATGGATTGGAAGGTCCCCGGGTGAGGGGACACAGCGCACACACAGGGCGGCCATGGATTGGAAGGTCCCCGGGTGAGGGGACACAACGCACACACAGGGCGGCCATGGATGGGACGGTCCCTGGGGGAGGGGACACAACGCACACACAGGGCGGCCATGGATGGGAAGGTCCCTGCATGAGGGGACACAACGCACACACAGGGCGGCCATGGATGGGAAGGTCCCTGGGGGAGGGGACACAACGCACACACAGGGCGGCCATGGATGGGAAGGTCCCTGGGGGAGGGGACACAACGCACACACAGGGCGGCCATGGATGGGAAGTACCTGGGGGAGGAGAAATGATGCACACACAGGGCGGCCATGGGTGGTAATGTTCCCGGGTGAGGGGACACAACGCACACACAGAGCAGCCATGGGTGGGAATTATCCCGGGTGAGGGGACACAACGCACACACAGAGCAGCCATGGGTGGGAATGTTCCCGGGTGAGGGGACACAACACACACACACAGGGCAGCCATGGATGGGACGGTCCCCGGGTGAAGGGACACAACGCACACACAGAGCAGCCATGGGTGGGAATGTTCCCGGGTGAGGGGACACAACACACACACAGGGCGGCCATGGATGGGAAGGTCCCCGGGTGAGGGGACACAACGCACACTCAGGGCGGCCATGGATGGGAAGGTCCCCGGGTGAGGGGACACAACGCACACACAGGGCGGCCATGGATGGGAAGGTCCCCGGGTGAGGGGACACAACGCACACACAGGGCGGCCATGGATTGGAAGGTCCCCGGGTGAGGGGACACAGCGCACACACAGGGCGGCCATGGATTGGAAGGTCCCCGGGTGAGGGGACACAACGCACACACAGGGCGGCCATGGATGGGAAGGTCCCCGGGTGAGGGGACACAACGCACACACAGGGCGGCCATGGATGGGAAGGTCCCTGGGGGAGGGGAAATGGCGCACACACAGGGCGGCCATGGATGGGAATGTTCCCGGGTGAGGGGACACAACGCACACACAGGGCAGCCATGGATGGGAAGGTCCCTGGGGGAGGGGAAATGGCGCACACACAGGGCGGCCATGGATGGGAAGGTCCCCGGGTGAGGGGACACAACGTACACACAGGGCGGCCATGGATTGGAAGGTCCCCGGGTGAGGGGACACAGCGCACACACAGGGCATCCATGGATTGGAAGGTCCCCGGGTGAGGGGACACAACGCACACACAGGGCGGCCATGGATGGGAAGGTCCCTGGGGGAGGGGACACAACGCACACACAGGGCCGCCATGGATGGGAAGGTCCCTGGGGGAGGGGACACAACGCACACACAGGGCGGCCATGGATGGGAAGGTCCCTGGGGGAGGGGACACAACGCACACACAGGGCGGCCATGGATGGGAAGGTCCCTGGGGGAGGGGACACAACGCACACACAGGGCGGCCATGGATGGGAAGGTCCCTGGGGGAGGGGACACAACGCACACACAGGGCGGCCATGGATGGGAAGGTCCCTGGGGGAGGGGACACAACGCACACACAGGGCAGCCATGGATGGGACGGTCCCTGGGGGAGGGGACACAACGCACACACAGGGCGGCCATGGATGGGAAGGTCCCTGGGGGAGGGGACACAACGCACACACAGGGCGGCCATGGATGGGAAGGTCCCTGGGGGAGGGGACACAACGCACACACAGGGCGGCCATGGATGGGAAGGTCCCTGGGGGAGGGGACACAACGCACACACAGGGCAGCCATGGATGGGACGGTCCCTGGGGGAGGGGACACAACGCACACACAGGGCGGCCATGGATGGGAAGGTCCCTGGGGGAGGGGAAATGGCGCACACATAGGGCGGCCATGGATGGGAAGGTCCCCGGGTGAGGGGACACAACGCACACACAGGGCGGCCATGGATTGGAAGGTCCCTGGGGAGGGGACACAACGCACACACAGGGCGGCCATGGATGGGAAGGTCCCTGGGGGAGGGGACACAACGCACACACAGGGCCGCCATGGATGGGAAGGTCCCTGCATGAGGGGACACAACGCACACACAGGGCGGCCATGGATTGGAAGGTCCCTGGGGAGGGGACACAACGCACACATAGGGCGGCCATGGATGGGAAGGTCCCTGCATGAGGGGACACAACGCACACACAGGGCGGCCATGGATTGGAAGGTCCCTGGGGAGGGGACACAACGCACACACAGGGCGGCCATGGATGGGAAGGTCCCTGGGGGAGGGGACACAACGCACACACAGGGCGGCCATGGATGGGAAGTACCTGGGGGAGGAGAAATGATGCACACACAGGGCGGCCATGGGTGGTAATGTTCCCGGGTGAGGGGACACAACGCACACACAGAGCAGCCATGGGTGGGAATTATCCCGGGTGAGGGGACACAACGCACACACAGAGCAGCCATGGGTGGGAATGTTCCCGGGTGAGGGGACACAACACACACACACAGGGCAGCCATGGATGGGACGGTCCCCGGGTGAAGGGACACAACGCACACACAGAGCAGCCATGGGTGGGAATGTTCCCGGGTGAGGGGACACAACACACACACAGGGCGGCCATGGATGGGAAGGTCCCCGGGTGAGGGGACACAACGCACACTCAGGGCGGCCATGGATGGGAAGGTCCCCGGGTGAGGGGACACAACGCACACACAGGGCGGCCATGGATGGGAAGGTCCCCGGGTGAGGGGACACAACGCACACACAGGGCGGCCATGGATTGGAAGGTCCCCGGGTGAGGGGACACAGCGCACACACAGGGCGGCCATGGATTGGAAGGTCCCCGGGTGAGGGGACACAACGCACACACAGGGCGGCCATGGATGGGAAGGTCCCCGGGTGAGGGGACACAACGCACACACAGGGCGGCCATGGATGGGAAGGTCCCTGGGGGAGGGGAAATGGCGCACACACAGGGCGGCCATGGATGGGAATGTTCCCGGGTGAGGGGACACAACGCACACACAGGGCAGCCATGGATGGGAAGGTCCCTGGGGGAGGGGAAATGGCGCACACACAGGGCGGCCATGGATGGGAAGGTCCCCGGGTGAGGGGACACAACGTACACACAGGGCGGCCATGGATTGGAAGGTCCCCGGGTGAGGGGACACAGCGCACACACAGGGCATCCATGGATTGGAAGGTCCCCGGGTGAGGGGACACAACGCACACACAGGGCGGCCATGGATGGGAAGGTCCCTGGGGGAGGGGACACAACGCACACACAGGGCCGCCATGGATGGGAAGGTCCCTGGGGGAGGGGACACAACGCACACACAGGGCGGCCATGGATGGGAAGGTCCCTGGGGGAGGGGACACAACGCACACACAGGGCGGCCATGGATGGGAAGGTCCCTGGGGGAGGGGACACAACGCACACACAGGGCGGCCATGGATGGGAAGGTCCCTGGGGGAGGGGACACAACGCACACACAGGGCGGCCATGGATGGGAAGGTCCCTGGGGGAGGGGACACAACGCACACACAGGGCAGCCATGGATGGGACGGTCCCTGGGGGAGGGGACACAACGCACACACAGGGCGGCCATGGATGGGAAGGTCCCTGGGGGAGGGGACACAACGCACACACAGGGCGGCCATGGATGGGAAGGTCCCTGGGGGAGGGGACACAACGCACACACAGGGCGGCCATGGATGGGAAGGTCCCTGGGGGAGGGGACACAACGCACACACAGGGCAGCCATGGATGGGACGGTCCCTGGGGGAGGGGACACAACGCACACACAGGGCGGCCATGGATGGGAAGGTCCCTGGGGGAGGGGAAATGGCGCACACATAGGGCGGCCATGGATGGGAAGGTCCCCGGGTGAGGGGACACAACGCACACACAGGGCGGCCATGGATTGGAAGGTCCCTGGGGAGGGGACACAACGCACACACAGGGCGGCCATGGATGGGAAGGTCCCTGGGGGAGGGGACACAACGCACACACAGGGCCGCCATGGATGGGAAGGTCCCTGCATGAGGGGACACAACGCACACACAGGGCGGCCATGGATTGGAAGGTCCCTGGGGAGGGGACACAACGCACACATAGGGCGGCCATGGATGGGAAGGTCCCTGCATGAGGGGACACAACGCACACACAGGGCGGCCATGGATTGGAAGGTCCCTGGGGAGGGGACACAACGCACACACAGGGCGGCCATGGATGGGAAGGTCCCTGGGGGAGGGGACACAACGCACACACAGGGCAGCCATGGATGGGAATGTCCCTGGGGGAGGGGTTGCTATGTGCGGAGAGCCGTCTGCTTCCAGTAATCAGATCTATCAGTGCAGACAATCCTCTCGCTGAGCTGCTGATTTATATGGAGCCTCGTGTCCATCACACTCCATAACAACATGTCACCCGGCATCGCTCAGCCGCACCGCCGAAAACCTGCCAGGAATTCATTCCTCACATTGTACCGGAGAGGAGTCTCACTGCCGCTTCCATCCTTCATTTCCATACGGCTTCTCCTGCATCGCTCATTTCTTACAAGGGATCCTCATGCACTCTCTCCCCCACCCCCACCCAAAGCAAATATAAAAAACTAGAGAGAGTGAAGAACAATAAAGCTTGTGTCCGTCTGTCCTGTACAGCCAATCATCACAAAGCACCTGAGCCCAGCTCAGCCTAGGGTGACACCTCATCCCTCTATTACACAGGAGGCACACGGGGTCTGAGGCACACGGGGTCTGAGGCACACGGAGTCTGAGGCACACGGAGTCTGAGGCACACGGGGTCTGAGGCACACGGGGTCTGAGGCACACGGGGTCTGAGGCACACGGGGTCTGAGGCACACGGGGTCTGAGGCACACGGGGTCTGAGGCACACGGGGTCTGAGGCACACGGGGTCTGAGGCACACGGGGTCTGAGGCACACGGGGTCTGAGGCACACGGGGTCTGAGGCACACGGAGTCTGAGGCACACGGGGTCTGAGGCACACGGAGTCTGAGGCACACGGAGTCTGAGGCACACGGGGTCTGAGGCACACCTGTCTGTGTAATTCATATGTCTCCGGGGTGAGGTGGTAACCTGCAGCCTCACCTGACACCTGCTTAAACCACGACCATGTGACTGCGGCACAGTGCCAGAGACTGCCGTGTTACAAGAGATGACGGTGGATGTCTTTCAATATTCTGATATTTTGTTTGGTATAAATAGAAATGTCTGTGTTACAAAAATTGCATCATTTCTGGAAAATTCTATAAACTGCTGCTGTGTGACAGGAGACTGCTATAGACTGCTGTGTGACAGGAGACTGCTATAGACTGCTGTGTGACAGGAGACTGCTATAGACTGCTGTGTGACAGGAGACTGCTATAGGCTGCTGTGTGACCGGAGACTGCTATAGACTGCTGTGTGACAGGAGACTGCTATAGACTGCTGTGTGACAGGAGACTGCTATAGACTGCTGTGTGACAGGAGACTGCTATAGACTGCTGTGTGACAGGAGACTGCTATAGGCTGCTGTGTGACCGGAGACTGCTATAGACTGCTGTGTGACAGGAGACTGCTATAGACTGCTGTGTGACAGGAGACTGCTATAGACTGCCGTGTGACAGGAGACTGCTATAGGCTGCTGTGTGACAGGAGACTGCTATAGACTGCCGTGTGACAGGAGACTGCTATAGGCTGCTGTGTGACAGGAGACTGCTATAGGCTGCTGTGTGACAGGAGACTGCTATAGACTGCTGTGTGACAGGAGACTGCTATAGACTGCCGTGTGACAGGAGACTGCTATAGGCTGCTGTGTGACAGGAGACTGCTATAGACTGCTGTGTGACAGGAGACTGCTATAGGCTGCTGTGTGACAGGAGACTGCTATAGACTGCCGTGTGACAGGAGACTGCTATAGGCTGCTGTGTGACCGGAGACTGCTATAGACTGCCGTGTGACAGGAGACTGCTATAGACTGCTGTGTGACAGGAGACTGCTATAGACTGCCGTGTGACAGGAGACTGCTATAGACTGCTGTGTGACAGGAGACTGCTATAGACTGCTGTGTGACAGGAGACTGCTATAGACTGCTGTGTGACAGGAGACTGCTATAGACTGCTGTGTGACAGGAGACTGCTATAGACTGCTGTGTGACAGGAGACTGCTATAGGCTGCTGTGTGACAGGAGACTGCTATAGACTGCTGTGTGACAGGAGACTGCCGTGTGACAGGAGACTGCTATAGACTGCCGTGTGACCGGAGACTGCTATAGACTGCCGTGTGACCGGAGACTGCTATAGACTGCCGTGTGACAGGAGACTGCTATAGACTGCTGTGTGACAGGAGACTGCTATAGACTGCCGTGTGACAGGAGACTGCTATAGACTGCTGTGTGACCGGAGACTGCTATAGGCTGCCGTGTGACAGGAGACTGCTATAGACTGCTGTGTGACAGGAGACTGCTATAGACTGCTGTGTGACAGGAGACTGCTATAGACTGCTGTGTGACAGGAGACTGCTATAGGCTGCTGTGTGACAGGAGACTGCTATAGACTGCTGTGTGACCGGAGACTGCTATAGACTGCCGTGTGACAGGAGACTGCTATAGACTGCCGTGTGACCGGAGACTGCTATAGACTGCCGTGTGACAGGAGACTGCTATAGACTGCCGTGTGACCGGAGACTGCTATAGACTGCCGTGTGACAGGAGACTGCTATAGACTGCCGTGTGACCGGAGACTGCTATAGACTGCTGTGTGACAGGAGACTGCTATAGACTGCTGTGTGACAGGAGACTGCTATAGACTGCTGTGTGACAGGAGACTGCTATAGACTGCTGTGTGACAGGAGACTGCTATAGACTGCCGTGTGACCGGAGACTGCTATAGACTGCCGTGTGACCGGAGACTGCTATAGACTGCCGTGTGACAGTAGACTGCTATAGACTGCCGTGTGACAGGAGACTGCTATAGACTGCTGTGTGACAGGAGACTGCTATAGGCTGCCATGTGACAGGAGACTGCTATAGACTGCCGTGTGACAGGAGACTGCTATAGACTGCTGTGTGACAGGAGACTGCTATAGACTGCTGTGTGACAGGAGACTGCTATAGACTGCTGTGTGACAGGAGACTGCTATAGACTGCCGTGTGACCGGAGACTGCTATAGACTGCCGTGTGACAGGAGACTGCTATAGACTGCCGTGTGACCGGAGACTGCTATAGACTGCTGTGTGACAGGAGACTGCTATAGACTGCTGTGTGACAGGAGACTGCTATAGACTGCTGTGTGACAGGAGACTGCTATAGACTGCTGTGTGACAGGAGACTGCTATAGACTGCCGTGTGACCGGAGACTGCTATAGACTGCCGTGTGACCGGAGACTGCTATAGACTGCCGTGTGACCGGAGACTGCTATAGACTGCCGTGTGACAGTAGACTGCTATAGACTGCCGTGTGACAGGAGACTGCTATAGACTGCTGTGTGACAGGAGACTGCTGTGTGACAGGAGACTGCTATAGACTGCTGTGTGACAGGAGACTGCTATAGACTGCTGTGTGACAGGAGACTGCTATAGACTGCTGTGTGACAGGAGACTGCTATAGACTGCTGTGTGACAGGAGACTGCTATAGACTGCCGTGTGACAGGAGACTGCTATAGACTGCCGTGTGACCGGAGACTGCTATAGACTGCTGTGTGACAGGAGACTGCTATAGACTGCCGTGTGACCGGAGACTGCTATAGACTGCCGTGTGACAGGAGACTGCTATAGACTGCCGTGTGACCGGAGACTGCTATAGACTGCTGTGTGACAGGAGACTGCTATAGACTGCTGTGTGACAGGAGACTGCTATAGACTACTGTGTGACAGGAGACTGCTATAGACTGCTGTGTGACAGGAGACTGCTATAGACTGCTGTGTGACAGGAGACTGCTATAGACTGCTGTGTGACAGGAGACTGCTATAGACTGCTGTGTGACAGGAGACTGCTATAGACTGCTGTGTGACAGGAGACTGCTATAGACTGCCGTGTGACAGGAGACTGCTATAGACTGCCGTGTGACCGGAGACTGCTATAGACTGCCGTGTGACAGGAGACTGCTATAGACTGCCGTGTGACCGGAGACTGCTATAGACTGCCGTGTGACAGGAGACTGCTATAGACTGCCGTGTGACCGGAGACTGCTATAGACTGCCGTGTGACAGGAGACTGCTATAGACTGCTGTGTGACAGGAGACTGCTATAGACTGCTGTGTGACAGGAGACTGCTATAGACTGCCGTGTGACAGGAGACTGCTATAGACTGCCGTGTGACCGGAGACTGCTATAGACTGCCGTGTGACCGGAGACTGCTATAGACTGCCGTGTGACAGGAGACTGCTATAGACTGCTGTGTGACAGGAGACTGCTATAGACTGCTGTGTGACAGGAGACTGCTATAGACTGCTGTGTGACAGGAGACTGCTATAGACTGCTGTGTGACAGGAGACTGCTATAGACTGCTGTGTGACAGGAGACTGCTATAGACTGCTGTGTGACAGGAGACTGCTATAGACTGCTGTGTGACAGGAGACTGCTATAGACTGCCGTGTGACAGGAGACTGCTATAGGCTGCTGTGTGACAGGAGACTGCTATAGACTGCTGTGTGACCGGAGACTGCTATAGACTGCCGTGTGACAGGAGACTGCTATAGACTGCCGTGTGACCGGAGACTGCTATAGACTGCCGTGTGACAGGAGACTGCTATAGACTGCCGTGTGACAGGAGACTGCTATAGACTGCCGTGTGACCGGAGACTGCTATAGACTGCCGTGTGACCGGAGACTGCTATAGACTGCCGTGTGACAGGAGACTGCTATAGACTGCCGTGTGACAGGAGACTGCTATAGACTACTGTGTGACAGGAGACTGCTATAGACTGCCGTGTGACAGGAGACTGCTATAGACTGCCGTGTGACCGGAGACTGCTATAGACTGCCGTGTGACCGGAGACTGCTATAGACTGCCGTGTGACAGGAGACTGCTATAGACTGCTGTGTGACAGGAGACTGCTATAGACTGCTGTGTGACAGGAGACTGCTATAGACTGCTGTGTGACAGGAGACTGCTATAGACTGCTGTGTGACAGGAGACTGCTATAGACTGCTGTGTGACAGGAGACTGCTATAGACTGCTGTGTGACAGGAGACTGCTATAGACTGCTGTGTGACAGGAGACTGCTATAGACTGCCGTGTGACCGGAGACTGCTATAGACTGCTGTGTGACAGGAGACTGCTATAGACTGCTGTGTGACAGGAGACTGCTATAGACTGCTGTGTGACAGGAGACTGCTATAGACTGCTGTGTGACAGGAGACTGCTATAGGCTGCTGTGTGACCGGAGACTGCTATAGACTGCTGTGTGACAGGAGACTGCTATAGACTGCTGTGTGACAGGAGACTGCTATAGACTGCTGTGTGACAGGAGACTGCTATAGACTGCTGTGTGACAGGAGACTGCTATAGGCTGCTGTGTGACCGGAGACTGCTATAGACTGCTGTGTGACAGGAGACTGCTATAGACTGCTGTGTGACAGGAGACTGCTATAGACTGCCGTGTGACAGGAGACTGCTATAGGCTGCTGTGTGACAGGAGACTGCTATAGACTGCCGTGTGACAGGAGACTGCTATAGGCTGCTGTGTGACAGGAGACTGCTATAGGCTGCTGTGTGACAGGAGACTGCTATAGACTGCTGTGTGACAGGAGACTGCTATAGACTGCCGTGTGACAGGAGACTGCTATAGGCTGCCGTGTGACAGGAGACTGCTATAGACTGCTGTGTGACAGGAGACTGCTATAGGCTGCTGTGTGACAGGAGACTGCTATAGACTGCCGTGTGACAGGAGACTGCTATAGGCTGCTGTGTGACCGGAGACTGCTATAGACTGCCGTGTGACAGGAGACTGCTATAGACTGCTGTGTGACAGGAGACTGCTATAGACTGCCGTGTGACAGGAGACTGCTATAGACTGCTGTGTGACAGGAGACTGCTATAGACTGCTGTGTGACAGGAGACTGCTATAGACTGCTGTGTGACAGGAGACTGCTATAGACTGCTGTGTGACAGGAGACTGCTATAGACTGCTGTGTGACAGGAGACTGCTATAGGCTGCTGTGTGACAGGAGACTGCTATAGACTGCTGTGTGACAGGAGACTGCCGTGTGACAGGAGACTGCTATAGACTGCCGTGTGACCGGAGACTGCTATAGACTGCCGTGTGACCGGAGACTGCTATAGGCTGCCGTGTGACAGGAGACTGCTATAGACTGCTGTGTGACAGGAGACTGCTATAGACTGCTGTGTGACCGGAGACTGCTATAGGCTGCCGTGTGACAGGAGACTGCTATAGACTGCTGTGTGACAGGAGACTGCTATAGACTGCTGTGTGACAGGAGACTGCTATAGACTGCTGTGTGACAGGAGACTGCTATAGGCTGCTGTGTGACAGGAGACTGCTATAGACTGCTGTGTGACCGGAGACTGCTATAGACTGCCGTGTGACAGGAGACTGCTATAGACTGCCGTGTGACCGGAGACTGCTATAGACTGCCGTGTGACAGGAGACTGCTATAGACTGCCGTGTGACCGGAGACTGCTATAGACTGCCGTGTGACAGGAGACTGCTATAGACTGCCGTGTGACCGGAGACTGCTATAGACTGCTGTGTGACAGGAGACTGCTATAGACTGCTGTGTGACAGGAGACTGCTATAGACTGCTGTGTGACAGGAGACTGCTATAGACTGCTGTGTGACAGGAGACTGCTATAGACTGCCGTGTGACCGGAGACTGCTATAGACTGCCGTGTGACCGGAGACTGCTATAGACTGCCGTGTGACAGTAGACTGCTATAGACTGCCGTGTGACAGGAGACTGCTATAGACTGCTGTGTGACAGGAGACTGCTATAGACTGCTGTGTGACAGGAGACTGCTATAGACTGCTGTGTGACAGGAGACTGCTATAGACTGCTGTGTGACAGGAGACTGCTATAGACTGCCGTGTGACCGGAGACTGCTATAGACTGCCGTGTGACAGGAGACTGCTATAGACTGCCGTGTGACCGGAGACTGCTATAGACTGCTGTGTGACAGGAGACTGCTATAGACTGCTGTGTGACAGGAGACTGCTATAGACTGCTGTGTGACAGGAGACTGCTATAGACTGCTGTGTGACAGGAGACTGCTATAGACTGCCGTGTGACCGGAGACTGCTATAGACTGCCGTGTGACCGGAGACTGCTATAGACTGCCGTGTGACAGTAGACTGCTATAGACTGCCGTGTGACAGTAGACTGCTATAGACTGCCGTGTGACAGGAGACTGCTATAGACTGCTGTGTGACAGGAGACTGCTGTTGTGACAGGAGACTGCTATAGACTGCTGTGTGACAGGAGACTGCTATAGACTGCTGTGTGACAGGAGACTGCTATAGACTGCTGTGTGACAGGAGACTGCTATAGACTGCTGTGTGACAGGAGACTGCTATAGACTGCCGTGTGACAGGAGACTGCTATAGACTGCCGTGTGACCGGAGACTGCTATAGACTGCTGTGTGACAGGAGACTGCTATAGACTGCCGTGTGACCGGAGACTGCTATAGACTGCCGTGTGACAGGAGACTGCTATAGACTGCCGTGTGACCGGAGACTGCTATAGACTGCTGTGTGACAGGAGACTGCTATAGACTGCTGTGTGACAGGAGACTGCTATAGACTACTGTGTGACAGGAGACTGCTATAGACTGCTGTGTGACAGGAGACTGCTATAGACTGCTGTGTGACAGGAGACTGCTATAGACTACTGTGTGACAGGAGACTGCTATAGACTGCCGTGTGACCGGAGACTGCTATAGACTGCCGTGTGACAGGAGACTGCTATAGACTGCCGTGTGACCGGAGACTGCTATAGACTGCCGTGTGACAGGAGACTGCTATAGACTGCTGTGTGACAGGAGACTGCTATAGACTGCTGTGTGACAGGAGACTGCTATAGACTGCCGTGTGACAGGAGACTGCTATAGACTGCCGTGTGACCGGAGACTGCTATAGACTGCCGTGTGACCGGAGACTGCTATAGACTGCCGTGTGACAGGAGACTGCTATAGACTGCTGTGTGACAGGAGACTGCTATAGACTGCTGTGTGACAGGAGACTGCTATAGACTGCTGTGTGACAGGAGACTGCTATAGACTGCTGTGTGACAGGAGACTGCTATAGACTGCTGTGTGACAGGAGACTGCTATAGACTGCTGTGTGACAGGAGACTGCTATAGACTGCTGTGTGACAGGAGACTGCTATAGACTGCCGTGTGACAGGAGACTGCTATAGGCTGCTGTGTGACAGGAGACTGCTATAGACTGCTGTGTGACCGGAGACTGCTATAGACTGCCGTGTGACAGGAGACTGCTATAGACTGCCGTGTGACCGGAGACTGCTATAGACTGCCGTGTGACAGGAGACTGCTATAGACTGCCGTGTGACAGGAGACTGCTATAGACTGCCGTGTGACCGGAGACTGCTATAGACTGCCGTGTGACAGGAGACTGCTATAGACTGCCGTGTGACAGGAGACTGCTATAGACTGCTGTGTGACAGGAGACTGCTATAGACTGCCGTGTGACAGGAGACTGCTATAGACTGCCGTGTGACCGGAGACTGCTATAGACTGCCGTGTGACCGGAGACTGCTATAGACTGCCGTGTGACAGGAGACTGCTATAGACTGCTGTGTGACAGGAGACTGCTATAGACTGCTGTGTGACAGGAGACTGCTATAGACTGCTGTGTGACAGGAGACTGCTATAGACTGCTGTGTGACAGGAGACTGCTATAGACTGCTGTGTGACAGGAGACTGCTATAGACTGCTGTGTGACAGGAGACTGCTATAGACTGCTGTGTGACAGGAGACTGCTATAGACTGCTGTGTGACAGGAGACTGCTATAGACTGCTGTGTGACAGGAGACTGCTATAGACTGCTGTGTGACAGGAGACTGCTATAGACTGCTGTGTGACAGGAGACTGCTATAGACTGCCGTGTGACAGGAGACTGCTATAGACTGCTGTGTGACAGGAGACTGCTATAGGCTGCTGTGTGACAGGAGACTGCTATAGACTGCTGTGTGACAGGAGACTGCTATAGACTGCCGTGTGACAGGAGACTGCTATAGACTGCTGTGTGACAGGAGACTGCTATAGGCTGCTGTGTGACAGGAGACTGCTATAGACTGCTGTGTGACAGGAGACTGCTGTGTGACAGGAGACTGCTATAGACTGCCGTGTGACAGGAGACTGCTATAGGCTGCTGTGTGACAGGAGACTGCTATAGGCTGCTGTGTGACAGGAGACTGCTGTGTGACAGGAGACTGCTATAGGCTGCTGTGTGACAGGAGACTGCTATAGGCTGCCGTGTGACAGGAGACTGCTATAGACTGCTGTGTGACAGGAGACTGCTGTGTGACAGGAGACTGCTGTGTGACAGGAGACTGCTATAGACTGCTGTGTGACAGGAGACTGCTGTGTGACAGGAGACTGCTATAGACTGCCATGTGACAGGAGACTGCTATAGACTGCCGTGTGACAGGAGACTGCTATAGACTGCCGTGTGACAGGAGACTGCTATAGACTGCCGTGTGACCGGAGACTGCTATAGACTGCTGTGTGACAGGAGACTGCTATAGACTGCTGTGTGACAGGAGACTGCTATAGACTACTGTGTGACAGGAGACTGCTATAGACTGCTGTGTGACAGGAGACTGCTATAGACTGCTGTGTGACAGGAGACTGCTATAGACTGCTGTGTGACAGGAGACTGCTATAGACTGCTGTGTGACAGGAGACTGCTATAGACTGCTGTGTGACAGGAGACTGCTATAGACTGCCGTGTGACCGGAGACTGCTATAGACTGCCGTGTGACAGGAGACTGCTATAGACTGCCGTGTGACCGGAGACATCTATAGACTGCCGTGTGACAGGAGACTGCTATAGACTGCTGTGTGACAGGAGACTGCTATAGACTGCTGTGTGACAGGAGACTGCTATAGACTGCCGTGTGACAGGAGACTGCTATAGACTGCCGTGTGACAGGAGACTGCTATAGACTGCCGTGTGACCGGAGACTGCTATAGACTGCCGTGTGACCGGAGACTGCTATAGACTGCCGTGTGACAGGAGACTGCTATAGACTACTGTGTGACAGGAGACTGCTATAGACTACTGTGTGACAGGAGACTGCTATAGACTGCCGTGTGACCGGAGACTGCTATAGACTGCCGTGTGACCGGAGACTGCTATAGACTGCCGTGTGACAGGAGACTGCTATAGACTGCCGTGTGACAGGAGACTGCTATAGACTGCTGTGTGACAGGAGACTGCTATAGACTGCTGTGTGACAGGAGACTGCTATAGACTGCTGTGTGACAGGAGACTGCTATAGACTGCTGTGTGACAGGAGACTGCTATAGACTGCTGTGTGACAGGAGACTGCTATAGACTGCTGTGTGACAGGAGACTGCTATAGACTGCTGTGTGACAGGAGACTGCTATAGACTGCCGTGTGACCGGAGACTGCTATAGACTGCTGTGTGACAGGAGACTGCTATAGACTGCTGTGTGACAGGAGACTGCTATAGACTGCCGTGTGACAGGAGACTGCTATAGACTGCTGTGTGACAGGAGACTGCTGTGTGTGACAGGAGACTGCTATAGACTGCTGTGTGACAGGAGACTGCTATAGACTGCTGTGTGACAGGAGACTGCTATAGGCTGCTGTGTGACAGGAGACTGCTATAGGCTGCTGTGTGACAGGAGACTGCTATAGGCTGCTGTGTGACAGGAGACTGCTATAGGCTGCTGTGTGACAGGAGACTGCTATAGGCTGCTGTGTGACAGGAGACTGCTATAGACTGCTGTGTGACAGGAGACTGCTGTGTGGACAGGAGACTGCTATAGACTGCCATGTGACAGGAGACTGCTATAGACTGCCGTGTGACAGGAGACTGCTGTGTGACAGGAGACTGCTATAGACTGCTGTGTGACAGGAGACTGCTATAGGCTGCTGTGTGACAGGAGACTGCTATAGACTGCTGTGTGACAGGAGACTGCTATAGACTGCCGTGTGACAGGAGACTGCTATAGACTGCTGTGTGACAGGAGACTGCTGTGTGACAGGAGACTGCTGTGTGACAGGAGACTGCTATAGGCTGCCATGTGACAGGAGACTGCTATAGGCTGCTGTGTGACAGGAGACTGCTATAGACTGCTGTGTGACAGGAGACTGCTGTGTGACAGGAGACTGCTGTGTGACAGGAGACTGCTATAGGCTGCCATGTGACAGGAGACTGCTATAGGCTGCTGTGTGACAGGAGACTGCTATAGACTGCCATGTGACAGGAGACTGCTATAGGCTGCTGTGTGACAGGAGACTGCTATAGACTGCTGTGTGACAGGAGACTGCTATAGGCTGCTGTGTGACAGGAGACTGCTATAGGCTGCTGTGTGACAGGAGACTGCTGTGTGACAGGAGACTGCTATAGACTGCTGTGTGACAGGAGACTGCTATAGGCTGCCATGTGACAGGAGACTGCTATAGGCTGCTGTGTGACAGGAGACTGCTATAGACTGCTGTGTGACAGGAGACTGCTATAGGCTGCTGTGTGACAGGAGACTGCTATAGGCTGCTGTGTGACAGGAGACTGCTATAGATGCTGTGTGACAGGAGACTGCTATAGGCTGCTGTGTGACAGGAGACTGCTGTGTGACAGGAGACTGCTATAGGCTGCTGTGTGACAGGAGACTGCTATAGACTGCTGTGTGACCGGAGACTGCTATAGACTGCCGTGTGACAGGAGACTGCTATAGACTGCCTTGTGACCGGAGACTGCTATAGACTGCCGTGTGACAGGAGACTGCTATAGACTGCCGTGTGACCGGAGACTGCTATAGACTGCCGTGTGACAGGAGACTGCTATAGACTGCCGTGTGACCGGAGACTGCTATAGACTGCTGTGTGACAGGAGACTGCTATAGACTGCTGTGTGACAGGAGACTGCTATAGACTGCTGTGTGACAGGAGACTGCTATAGACTGCTGTGTGACAGGAGACTGCTATAGACTGCCGTGTGACCGGAGACTGCTATAGACTGCCGTGTGACCGGAGACTGCTATAGACTGCCGTGTGACAGTAGACTGCTATAGACTGCCGTGTGACAGGAGACTGCTATAGACTGCCGTGTGACAGGAGACTGCTATAGACTGCTGTGTGACAGGAGACTGCTATAGACTGCTGTGTGACAGGAGACTGCTATAGACTGCTGTGTGACAGGAGACTGCTATAGACTGCCGTGTGACCGGAGACTGCTATAGACTGCCGTGTGACAGGAGACTGCTATAGACTGCCGTGTGACCGGAGACTGCTATAGACTGCTGTGTGACAGGAGACTGCTATAGACTGCTGTGTGACAGGAGACTGCTATAGACTGCTGTGTGACAGGAGACTGCTATAGACTGCTGTGTGACAGGAGACTGCTATAGACTGCCGTGTGACCGGAGACTGCTATAGACTGCCGTGTGACCGGAGACTGCTATAGACTGCCGTGTGACAGTAGACTGCTATAGACTGCCGTGTGACAGGAGACTGCTATAGACTGCTGTGTGACAGGAGACTGCTGTGTGACAGGAGACTGCTATAGACTGCTGTGTGACAGGAGACTGCTATAGACTGCTGTGTGACAGGAGACTGCTATAGACTGCTGTGTGACAGGAGACTGCTATAGACTGCTGTGTGACAGGAGACTGCTATAGACTGCCGTGTGACAGGAGACTGCTATAGACTGCCGTGTGACCGGAGACTGCTATAGACTGCTGTGTGACAGGAGACTGCTATAGACTGCCGTGTGACAGGAGACTGCTATAGACTGCCGTGTGACCGGAGACTGCTATAGACTGCTGTGTGACAGGAGACTGCTATAGACTGCTGTGTGACAGGAGACTGCTATAGACTACTGTGTGACAGGAGACTGCTATAGACTGCTGTGTGACAGGAGACTGCTATAGACTGCTGTGTGACAGGAGACTGCTATAGACTGCTGTGTGACAGGAGACTGCTATAGACTGCTGTGTGACAGGAGACTGCTATAGACTGCTGTGTGACAGGAGACTGCTATAGACTGCCGTGTGACCGGAGACTGCTATAGACTGCCGTGTGACAGGAGACTGCTATAGACTGCCGTGTGACCGGAGACTGCTATAGACTGCCGTGTGACAGGAGACTGCTATAGACTGCCGTGTGACCGGAGACTGCTATAGACTGCCGTGTGACAGGAGACTGCTATAGACTGCTGTGTGACAGGAGACTGCTATAGACTGCTGTGTGACAGGAGACTGCTATAGACTGCCGTGTGACAGGAGACTGCTATAGACTGCCGTGTGACCGGAGACTGCTATAGACTGCCGTGTGACCGGAGACTGCTATAGACTGCCGTGTGACAGGAGACTGCTATAGACTGCTGTGTGACAGGAGACTGCTATAGACTGCTGTGTGACAGGAGACTGCTATAGACTGCTGTGTGACAGGAGACTGCTATAGACTGCTGTGTGACAGGAGACTGCTATAGACTGCTGTGTGACAGGAGACTGCTATAGACTGCTGTGTGACAGGAGACTGCTATAGACTGCTGTGTGACAGGAGACTGCTATAGACTGCCGTGTGACAGGAGACTGCTATAGGCTGCTGTGTGACAGGAGACTGCTATAGACTGCCGTGTGACGGAGACTGCTATAGACTGCCGTGTGACCGGAGACTGCTATAGACTGCCGTGTGACAGGAGACTGCTATAGACTGCCGTGTGACAGGAGACTGCTATAGACTGCCGTGTGACCGGAGACTGCTATAGACTGCCGTGTGACAGGAGACTGCTATAGACTGCCGTGTGACAGGAGACTGCTATAGACTTGGACTAACTGTGTGACAGGAGACTGCTATAGACTGCCGTGTGACAGGAGACTGCTATAGACTGCCGTGTGACCGGAGACTGCTATAGACTGCCGTGTGACCGGAGACTGCTATAGACTGCCGTGTGACAGGAGACTGCTATAGACTGCTGTGTGACAGGAGACTGCTATAGACTGCTGTGTGACAGGAGACTGCTATAGACTGCTGTGTGACAGGAGACTGCTATAGACTGCTGTGTGACAGGAGACTGCTATAGACTGCTGTGTGACAGGAGACTGCTATAGACTGCTGTGTGACAGGAGACTGCTATAGACTGCTGTGTGACAGGAGACTGCTATAGACTGCCGTGTGACCGGAGACTGCTATAGACTGCTGTGTGACAGGAGACTGCTATAGACTGCTGTGTGACAGGAGACTGCTATAGACTGCTGTGTGACAGGAGACTGCTATAGACTGCTGTGTGACAGGAGACTGCTATAGGCTGCTGTGTGACCGGAGACTGCTATAGACTGCTGTGTGACAGGAGACTGCTATAGACTGCTGTGTGACAGGAGACTGCTATAGACTGCTGTGTGACAGGAGACTGCTATAGACTGCTGTGTGACAGGAGACTGCTATAGGCTGCTGTGTGACCGGAGACTGCTATAGACTGCTGTGTGACAGGAGACTGCTATAGACTGCTGTGTGACAGGAGACTGCTATAGACTGCCGTGTGACAGGAGACTGCTATAGGCTGCTGTGTGACAGGAGACTGCTATAGACTGCCGTGTGACAGGAGACTGCTATAGGCTGCTGTGTGACAGGAGACTGCTATAGGCTGCTGTGTGACAGGAGACTGCTATAGACTGCTGTGTGACAGGAGACTGCTATAGACTGCCGTGTGACAGGAGACTGCTATAGGCTGCCGTGTGACAGGAGACTGCTATAGACTGCTGTGTGACAGGAGACTGCTATAGGCTGCTGTGTGACAGGAGACTGCTATAGACTGCCGTGTGACAGGAGACTGCTATAGGCTGCTGTGTGACCGGAGACTGCTATAGACTGCCGTGTGACAGGAGACTGCTATAGACTGCCGTGTGACAGGAGACTGCTATAGACTGCCGTGTGACAGGAGACTGCTATAGACTGCTGTGTGACAGGAGACTGCTATAGACTGCCGTGTGACAGGAGACTGCTATAGACTGCTGTGTGACAGGAGACTGCTATAGACTGCTGTGTGACAGGAGACTGCTATAGACTGCTGTGTGACAGGAGACTGCTATAGACTGCTGTGTGACAGGAGACTGCTATAGACTGCTGTGTGACAGGAGACTGTAATAGGAACTGTGCTGTGTGACAGGAGACTGCTATAGACTGCTGTGTGACAGGAGACTGCCTATAGACTGCTGTGTGACAGGAGACTGCTATAGACTGCCGTGTGACCGGAGACTGCTATAGACTGCCGTGTGACCGGAGACTGCTATAGGCTGCCGTGTGACAGGAGACTGCTATAGACTGCTGTGTGACAGGAGACTGCTATAGACTGCTGTGTGACCGGACACTGCTATAGACTGCCGTGTGACAGGAGACTGCTATAGACTGCTGTGTGACAGGAGACTGCTATAGACTGCTGTGTGACAGGAGACTGCTATAGACTGCTGTGTGACAGGAGACTGCTATAGGCTGCTGTGTGACAGGAGACTGCTATAGACTGCTGTGTGACCGGAGACTGCTATAGACTGCCGTGTGACAGGAGACTGCTATAGACTGCCGTGTGACCGGAGACTGCTATAGACTGCCGTGTGACAGGAGACTGCTATAGACTGCCGTGTGACCGGAGACTGCTATAGACTGCCGTGTGACAGGAGACTGCTATAGACTGCTGTGTGACCGGAGACTGCTATAGACTGCTGTGTGACAGGAGACTGCTATAGACTGCTGTGTGACAGGAGACTGCTATAGACTGCTGTGTGACAGGAGACTGCTATAGACTGCCGTGTGACAGGAGACTGCTATAGACTGCCGTGTGACCGGAGACTGCTATAGACTGCCGTGTGACCGGAGACTGCTATAGACTGCCGTGTGACAGGAGACTGCTATAGACTGCCGTGTGACCGGAGACTGCTATAGACTGCTGTGTGACAGGAGACTGCTATAGACTGCTGTGTGACAGGAGACTGCTATAGACTGCTGTGTGACAGGAGACTGCTATAGACTGCTGTGTGACAGGAGACTGCTATAGACTGCTGTGTGACAGGAGACTGCTATAGACTGCCGTGTGACCGGAGACTGCTATAGACTGCCGTGTGACCGGAGACTGCTATAGACTGCCGTGTGACAGGAGACTGCTATAGACTGCCGTGTGACAGGAGACTGCTATAGACTGCTGTGTGACAGGAGACTGCTGTGTGACAGGAGACTGCTATAGACTGCTGTGTGACAGGAGACTGCTATAGACTGCTGTGTGACAGGAGACTGCTATAGACTGCTGTGTGACAGGAGACTGCTATAGACTGCTGTGTGACAGGAGACTGCTATAGACTGCCGTGTGACAGGAGACTGCTATAGACTGCTGTGTGACAGGAGACTGCTATAGACTGCTGTGTGACAGGAGACTGCTATAGACTGCCGTGTGACCGGAGACTGCTATAGACTGCTGTGTGACAGGAGACTGCTATAGACTGCTGTGTGACAGGAGACTGCTATAGACTGCTGTGTGACAGGAGACTGCTATAGACTGCTGTGTGACAGGAGACTGCTATAGACTGCTGTGTGACAGGAGACTGCTATAGACTGCTGTGTGACAGGAGACTGCTATAGACTGCTGTGTGACAGTAACTGCGATAGACTGCTGTGTGACAGGAGACTGCTATAGACTGCTGTGTGACAGGAGACTGCTATAGACTGCTGAGTGACAGGAGACTAGCTATAGACCTGCCTGGTGACTGTGGGGGACTGCTGTGTGGACAG
>NC_138778.1:784905-887405 GCF_965119305.1 Pelophylax lessonae
GTGTGAAGGAAGGTCGGTGTGAAGGAAGGTCGGTGTGAAGGAATGGTCGGTGTGAAGGAAGGTTAGTGTGAAGGAATGGTCGGTGTGAAGTAGGAATGGTCGGTGTGCAGAAGGAATGGTCAGTCTGAATGAATGGTGTTGGCGTGAAGGAAGGTTAGTGTGAAGGAAGGTTAGTGTGAAGGAATGGTCGGTGTGAAGGAATGGTCGGTGTGAAGGAAAGAAAAGATTGGTGTGAAGTAGGAATGGTCGGTGTGCAGAAGGAATGGTCAGTCTGAATGAATGGTGTCGGTGTGAAGGAATGGTCGGTGTGAAGGAATGGTCGGTGTGAAGGAATGGTGTTGGTGTGAAGGAATGGTGTTGGTGTGAAGGAAAGGAATGGTCGGTGTGAAGGAATGGTGTTGGTGTGAAGGAAAGAAATGGTCGGTGTGAAGGAATGGTCGGGTGTGAAGAAGAAATGATCGGTGTGAAGGAAAGAAATGATCGGTGTGAAGGAATGGTCGGTGTGAAGGAAGGTTAGTGTGAAGGAAGGTTAGTGTAAAGGAAGGTTAGTGTGAAGGAAGGTTAGTGTGAAGGAAGGTTAGTGTGAAGGAAGGTTAGTGTGAAGGAATGGTCGGTGTGAAGTAGGAATGGTCGGTGTGCAGAAGGAATGGTCAGTCTGAATGAATGGTGTTGGCGTGAAGGAAGGTTAGTGTGAAGGAAGGTCGGTGTGAAGGAATGGTCGGTGTGAAGGAATGGTCGGTGTGAAGGAATGGTCGGTGTGAAGGAATGGTCGGTGTGAAGGAATGGTCGGTGTGAAGGAAAGAAAAGATTGGTGTGAAGTAGGAATGGTCGGTGTGCAGAAGGAATGGTCAGTCTGAATGAATGGTGTTGGCGTGAAGGAATGGTCGATGTGAAGGAATGGTCGGTGTGAAGGAATGGTCGGTGTGAAGGAATGGTCGGTGTGAAGGAATGGTGGTGGTGTGAAGGAAAGGAATGGTCGGTGTGAAGGAATGGTGTTGGTGTGAAGGAAAGAAATGGTCGGTGTGAAGGAGAAATGATCGGTGTGAAGGAAAGAAATGATCGGTGTGAAGGAATGGTCGGTGTGAAGGAAGGTTAGTGTGAAGAAGGAATGTTATTGGCGTGAAGGAAAGAAATGGTCGGTGTGAAGAAATGGTCGGTGTGAAGGAATGGTCGGTGTGAAGGAAGGTAAGTGTGAAGGAAGGTAAGTGTGAAGGAAGGTAAGTGTGAAGGAAGGTAAGTGTGAAGGAAGGTAAGTGTGAAGGAAGGTAGGTGTGAAGGAAGGTAGGTGTGAAGGAAGGTCGTGTGAAGAAAGGTCGTGTGAAGGAAGGTCGTGTGAAGGAAGGTCGTGTGAAGGAATGGTCGGTGTGAAGGAAAGAAAAGATTGGTGAGAAGTAGGAATGGTCGGTGTGCAGAAGGAATGGTCAGTCTGAATGAATGGTGTTGGCGTGAAGGAGGGTTAGCGTGAAGGAATGATCGGTGTGAAGGAATGGTCGGTGTGAAGGAATGGTGTTGGTGTGAAGGAAAGAAATGGTCGGTGTGAAGGAATGGTCGGGTGTGAAGAAGAAATGATCGGTGTGAAGGAAAGAAATGATCGGTGTGAAGGAAGGTTAGTGTGAAGAAGGAATGTTATTGGCGTGAAGAAAAGAAATGGTCGGTGTGAAGGAATGGTCGGTGTGAAGGAATGGTCGGTGTGAAGGAATGGTCGGTGTGAAGGAATGGTCGGTGTGAAGGAATGGTGTTGGTGTGAAGGAAAGGAATGGTCGGTGTGAAGGAATGGTCGGGTGTGAAGAAGAAATGATCGGTGTGAAGGAAGGTTAGTGTGAAGGAAGGTTAGTGTGAAGGAAGGTTAGTGTGAAGAAGGAATGTTATTGGCGTGAAGGAAAGAAATGGTCGGTGTGAAGGAAGGTCGGTGTGAAGGAATGGTCGGTGTGAAGGAATGGTCGGTGTGAAGGAATGGTCGGTGTGAAGGAATGGTCGGTGTGAAGGAAGGTCGTGTGAAGGAAGGTCGGTGTGAAGGAATGGTCGGTGTGAAGGAAAGAAAAGATTGGTGTGAAGTAGGAATGGTCGGTGTGCAGAAGGAATGGTCAGTCTGAATGAATGGTGTTGGCGTGAAGGAGGGTTAGCGTGAAGGAATGGTCGGTGTGAAGGAATGGTCGGTGTGAAGGAATGGTCGGTGTGAAGGAATGGTGTTGGTGTGAAGGAAAGAAATGGTCGGTGTGAAGGAATGGTCGGTGTGAAGGAATGGTCGGTGTGAAGGAATGGTCGGTGTGAAGGAATGGTGTTGGTGTGAAGGAAAGAAATGGTCGGTGTGAAGGAATGGTCGGGTGTGAAGAAGAAATGATCGGTGTGAAGGAAAGAAATGGTCGGTGTGAAGGAAAGAAATGATCGGTGTGAAGGAAGGTTAGTGTGAAGAAGGAATGTTATTGGCGTGAAGGAAAGAAATGGTCGGTGTGAAGGAATGGTCGGTGTGAAGGAATGGTCGGTGTGAAGGAATGGTCGGTGTGAAGGAAGGTCGGTGTGAAGGAAGGTTAGTGTGAAGGAATGGTCGGTTTCGGGGACACAGAAGAAATGGATGCGTTGTTGCGGGGGAGGGATTCGGGAAAGGACGGTCTCTCAATCCCGGCTGTAATCACACAGAAGACACAGAAACATTCTTCCTCATTTTATTAATATTTAATGAATGTTCTTCCCGTCATCCCACACATTCCCCCAGGATCAGCCTCCTCTCCATTCTCTACTTGTGATGGTGAAATAAATAGGTGAATAGTACTCAGTGAATCTTTCACTGCCTCCACGGCTTTCTGGATTACCAGGAACAAGTCCCCTCTGTAAGGCCGCCCCCCCCCCCCCCCTTTAGAGGACGGTCTTAGCAACATTGCGACTTCGGGACGCAGTCCAATTTACATCGCCAACCGCTGCGTTCCCAACATAAAAAAAACAAAACATTCCCTTCTTTAAAAACTAGATATTTTCATTAAAATTTGGTAAACATCAAATCCCAACTCAGAACCCGAGTGCTCGGCAGCGAAGGTCCCTCAGAACCCGAGCGCTCGGCAGCGAAGGTCCCTCAGAACCCGAGCGCTCGGCAGCGAAGGTCCCTCTGAACTCGAGCGCTCGGCAGTGAAGGTCCCCCAGAACCCGAGCGCTCTGCAGTAAAGGTCCCTCAGAACCCGAGCGCTCGGCAGCGAAGGACCCTCAGAACCCGAGCGCTCGGCAGCGAAGGACCCTCAGAACCCGAGCGCTCGGCAGCGAAGGACCCTCAGAACCCGAGCGCTCGGCAGCGAAGGAACCTCAGAACCCGAGCGCTCGGCAGCGAAGGTCCCTCAGAACCCGAGCGCTCGGCAGCGAAGGACCCTCAGAACCCGAGCGCTCGGCAGCGAAGGACCCTCAGAACCCGAGCGCTCGGCAGCGAAGGACCCTCAGAACCCGAGCGCTCTGCAGCGAAGGACCCTCAGAACCCGAGCGCTCGCCAGCGAAGGTCCCTCAGAACCCGAGCGCTCAGCAGCGAAGGACCCGAGCGCTCGGCCGTGAAGGTTTTCCTCAGAACAGAGCGCTCAGCGGTGAAGGGTTTCTCAGCGGTGATCCTCTGGCCATTGCTGGGTGGCTGGGTCATTCCTCTGGAATCTCACCAAAATGTTCCTGTGTAGAAGGAAATCTCAACCAGAAAAGGGGGCGCTGCCGGGCGTTTTTGTGGGCGATTTTCTGTATTTTATTCCTCATGCTGCAAAGTTTTTCCCGAAGTTATAAAGCTCCCTCAGAGGTGAATCGCAGGGTCTCTGGATAAAACTAGATGAATTGGCTGTGGAGCGCTTTGGCCGCGCCGAGGGTCACACCGTGTTAATATAACACATACGGAGGAAGTAGACGTTTACTCTATAAAACGGAGCTGATGGTTAAATGTCCCGAGTTTTTGGTCAGATAATGAAATGTTTTTGCCGGGTGGGTGACTTGTGCCCTGAGTACAGCTCTTGGTGAGGGCCCTACTGAAATGCGTAGTGATGGACCTGTAAGCGTGGGTCATATACACATCAGTCTCTATTGAGGGTATGGACCGGACTGCTGTACAAAGGTGTTCTATGAAAAGTGGGGCCTTCTATTGCAGAGGAGATGTGCTGTGTCACCAGGTAAGCAGATGCAGAGAAGCGATACTCGTCACCGATTGGGTTATGGCAGCCGAACGTCACAAGGTCTCTGCATGTAGTACAAATTTCTCATATTCAGCCGCAAGTTCCTGACTTGTTGAATTGGTTTCTTCTTGGCTGGTCATCCCGAGGGTTCTGCAGCCATCATTACCGGTGACTTTCGCTTATTCACATTTGTTTTGATTTATTTTTACCCTAAGATCCCCAATTCCTGCAAATGTGTCAGATGGGAAAATCGCATTAAAAAGTTCATGTGTGTATAATGGGAGACAGTTATTTGGGTAGAACCCCTCTGTCCTGGGTGCCCCCTTCCCACTATAGGGGGCTTCACGGACTAAGCTCCATCATGACACATGGGTGAAAGGTGTCCAGACTGAGCTCCTATAGCAGCAGAGAGGAATAAAGACTTCAAGCTATACATATATATATATACTTTTCTTTTGGCTTAAAATAAAATTGTCTGGGACCACAAACCCCCAGAATGTCAACATATAGATTTTTGATTTCCCCCTCCCCAACCCCGAGTGGTCACTTAAAGATGGAAGAAACTCAGGAGGATGATGAGCAGTGGATGCAGAGGGGGCGGGGGAACCTAGCACACTAATGTTGCTGGTTTCTTAAAGCAATCCGTTCTTAGAGGTTTCTTCAAGTTCTGAAAAGCAGCAATCAAATGCCAACGCACAACGCCATCCCTTCACGCCAGAACGGGAGTCGAGTGACTGCACTTCATGTCTCAGTCCCGGGGCTATCTCACTCGCTTGTCAACCGAATATATAGACATGTAGTAATCGTTGCTGCCGACGGCTAAGTGAGGCTGGAGGAGAGAAAGAGAAAAGACAAAGATAAGAGATCACCAATCACAGGAATACACAGAGAGATTACATTATCGGTCACATTTGTTGTCGGGGAGCGGCCAGATTTCACTCTCCATGAAACAGGAAGAGAACAATCAATCTACATACATACAGTGGGGAAAAAACGGAATTTTTGTAAAATCTTACCTGTAAAATTCCTTTCTCTGAGTCCTCCGACAATCGCCGCCTCTTCATATTCGTCACAATGGGGGTTATTGACCTTTGCTCCGTAGGAGTAGCTAGGCAACAGAATATGTTAATATCAAAGCTTTTAGCAAATCCCACCCCTAGGGGGCGGTCCCCTCAGTCAATACCCTCCTGCTTCCTGCATCCCTACCTCAGTTTCAGTAGCATAGCAGTAGAGTACATAAACAAACCCCAAAAGAGGGGCGGGGGTGGCGACTGTCGGAGGACTCAGAGAAAGGAATTTTACAGGTAAGATTTTACAAAAATTCCGTTTTCTCTTACGTCCTCCGACAGTCGCCGCCTCTTCATATTCGTCACAATGGGGACGTCCCAAAGCAGTGTAGACATGAGGGGTGGGAAAAACAGCAGCCGCGCCCAAGGTAAAGCAATACCCACATCAGAGAAAGGAACCTTACCAAAGGAAGGAAACCAACTGGGCAACATGAAAAAACTTGCTCACCAGGAGCAACAACCCAGGAAAACAAATAACCTAGGGATAAAAACATCCCAACAGCCAAGGGTCCCAGAAAAAAACAAGGGACCTTAAGGTACTGCCGCACAAAGGACCTTGCGGCCAAAGGAAGCATCTGCCGATGCCTGAACATCCACTTTGTAGAATTTTGAGAAGGTGTGAATGGACGACCAAGTCGCCGCCTTACACACCTGGGCCACAGAAGCCTGATGATGACAGGCCCAAGACGTACTCAGAGATCTCGTAGAGTGCGCCTTCACAGGCATGGGGGGAACTTTCCCCTTCAAAGCATAGGTCTGCTCAATGGTCTGTCTAATCCATTTGGCGATGGTAGAAGCCGACGCCGCCATGCCCTTCCGAGGCCCCTCTGGAAGGACAAATAGAGAATCCGTCTTGCGAAAGGATTCAGTCGATGACAGGTAAACCCTGATCGCCCGAACAACATCTAAGGAATGCAAAGCCACTTCCTTTGGATGTTTAGGCTTTGCGCAAAGCGAAGGCAATACAATGTCCTCATTGAGGTGAAATTCCGAAATCCTTTTTTGGAAGGAAAGACGGGTTAGGTCGCAAGACCACCTTATCCAAGTGAACCACCAAATACGGAGATCTGCAGGACAAAGCAGCCAGCTCCGACACCCTACGAGCCGAGGTGATTGTCACCAAAAAGGCGACCTTCTTGGACAACAGAGACAACGAGATCTCCCTGATCTTTTCAAAGGGAGCATGTTGCAACACGGACAGAACAAGATTCAAGTCCCATGGAGGTAAAGGCTCCCTCCTAGGAGGGACCAGGTGCTGCACCCCTTGAACAAAGGTGCTAACCAAAGAATTAGACGCCACAGGGCGTTGAAAGAGAACGGCCAGCGCAGAAACCTGACCCTTAATCGTGGCCAACGCCAAACGCTGGGCCACGCCCGTTTGAAGGAAAGCCAACACTCTTGATACCGAGTATGAGCGAGGGGAATACCCCCTGGACTCACACCAGGCAAAATAGGCCTTCCAAGTACGGTAGTAAACCTTCCCCGAAGAGGTCTTTCTAGCCTTGATCAAAGTGTGAATGACCTCAGGGGAGAGACCCCTATCCTTCAGGACCTCGGTTTCAACAGCCAGGCCGTCAAAGCCAGCGACTGTAAAGCAGGATGGAATATCGGTCCTTGAGACAGGAGATCTTCTCGAAGAGGCAGACGCCACGGAGCGTCGACCGCCAGATTCACGTGATCTGCGTACCAAGACCGGCGAGGCCAGTCTGGCGCCACCAGAATCACCGTGTGCGGTTCCGAGGCCAACCTGCGAAGGAACCTGGATAGTAGCTGAATCGGTGGAAAGGCATACATCAGATGATACTGATGCCAGGGCGCCACCAACGCGTCTGAGGCGTCTGCCCGAGGATCGCGCGTCCTTGCCACGAACCTTTCCACCTTGTTGTTTAGACGAAACGCGAACAGGTCCACATCTGGAGAGCCCCACTTCGCGCACATCTGGAAGACATCCGGGTGAAGGGACCATTCCCCCTGGTCCAGGGTCTGGCGACTCAGATAGTCCGCCTGCCAGTTCTCCACCCCCGGAATGTGGACTGCCGTTATCGTCGGGACGTGCGTCTTGGCCCAAGATAGAATGTCGGCTACTTCCCGAGCCGCTCGGGCACTCCTGGTGCCCCCTTGGTGGTTGATGTAGGCCACCGCTGTGGCATTGTCCGTCTGCACCCGAACCGGACGGCCCTGCAGCCTGTCCATCCAACGCAGAAGACAGATTTATCGCTCGCAATTCCAGAATGTTGATCGGAAGGGAGGACTCCTCCTCCGACCAAGTTCCCTGGGCGGACAGAACGCCCAGAACACCACCCCAGCCCGACAGGCTGGCATCTGTGGTGATCACCGTCCACGATAAAGGGCGAAAAGACTTGCCCCCCGACACCGCCGGGGACTGTAGCCACCACAGAAGATCCCTTTTGGTGCGATGGCTCAATGAAATCTGGAAATCCAGAGACTGCGGTCGCCCGTCCCACCTGGTCAGAATCTCCGCTTGGAGACCCCGCGTGTGAAACTGGGCGAAGGGAATCGCCTCGAAAGCCGAGACCATCAATCCCAGACACCTCATGCACGTCTGGAGGGACGAGCACTGAACGTCCCTGAGGGACCTGACCTCTTCCTGAAGAGCCCTGAGCTTGTCATCCGGCAGGAAGACCCTCGCCTGAACAGAGTCCAGGATCATTCCCAGGTAGGGAAGACGAACCAACGGGCACAGCGTCGATTTTGGAAAGTTTATCGTCCAACCAAACTCCTGTAGAGTCTGCATCGTGACGGACAGATCGATCACCAGACCCTGACTGGTCGCAGACCGAACCAGAATGTCGTCCAGATACCCCAGGACCGAGATGCCCTGGGCTCTCAATAAGGCCAGAACCGGCGCAAGCACCTTGGTGAACACCCGCGGAGCCGAAGCGAGACCAAAGGGTAACGCCACGAATTGGTAATGATCCTCCGCAATGGCGAATCGAAGGTACCACTGGTGATCCTCGAAAATGGGGATGTGAAGGTACGCATCCTTCAAATCGATGGAGGCCACGAATTCTCCCGGAACCAGGTCAGCCACCACTGATTGCAGGGATTCCATGCGAAACTTGCGAACCCGCACAAAGCGGTTCAGAGCTTTCAAGTCCAGAATCGGATGTACCTTGCCCTCCTTTCTGGGCACAGTGAACAGATTTGAATAGAACCCCCGAAATCTGTCCCGATGAGGCACCGGGACCACCACTCCCTGGGCCCGCAAGTCCCGCACCGCCAGGTGCAGATCCTGCAAGCGCTCCGGAGACAGCTGAAGGTTTGAGGGGAAAAATCTGCTCGCTGGCCGAGAGAGAAACTCGATCTTGTATCCGGATTGAACGACTTCCTGAACCCACCTGTCCCAAATGCGGGCCAGCCAGGGTTGAAGAAAACCGAGCAAACGACCCCCCACCCCAGAACTGGGTGAGGGCGCCCCTTCAGGCCGCATTGTTATGGGCAGCGGACCCGGACTGGCCGGACATCTGCTTACCCGTCCACGGCTTCTTCTGGGAGCCTTGGCCTCTGAAGGGCTTGCCCCTATAGTATGACCGAAAGGCAAGAAAGGACCCCTGAGAGGGTCCAAATGAGGCAGTTTTCTTACCACGAACAACCTTAGACTTGTGAGTCTGGGCAAGAGCGTGCTCTTACCCCCGGTAATACCCTTTATCAGAGTATCCAAGGAGTCGCCAAAAAGGCGAGATCCCGCATAGGGTAAATTAGCTAAAGTTTTGCGAGAAGCTTAGTCAACAGACCAACATTTTAGCCAAATCAGACGGCGTGTCAACACAGCCACGCTTTGGACACGCGCAGCCAAAGGGACTAAATTTAAATCCGCATCACACAAATACATGACACCCTGATGAATTTGATCCACCATAGCCAATGTTGTCGGCGGGGCAGAGTCAGCCACCAGGATGCGCCTGAGCACCTGCGTCCAATCCGCGACAGCCTGGGCTGCCACAAGGGAAGCAAAAATAGGTTTCAGCATTGAACCAGTAACCGTATAAGTATGGCGGGCAAGAGACTCTAATCTCCTGTCCGTGGGGTCCCGGAACACCAGGGTATCCTCCGCCGGAATCGCAGTGGACTTATTTAGAAATGCCACCGCGTGGTCCACCGGAGGTGGTACACACCAACGCTCATCAGTAGCGGGTGTAAAGGGATAACGCAGCTTGAACCTACTCGGCACAGCAAAAGGCTTCTTTAAATTGCGCCATTGTTCATCAACAGCGCGCTGAAATTCTTTAGAGCAAGGGAAAACCTGCAATGTTTTGCGTTTTCTTTGCGTCCCATAAGAGGACAGCAAGGCAGGAGGACATGGTTCATCCTGCAAATGTAGTGTTTGCTTGATAGAAGCAACCAACTCATCCATGAGTGCAAGCTCTTCAGACGAGCGAGGTGGAGAATTATCAACCACTTCTACCTCAGCCTCCCCCTCAGACCCCACAAAGTCTAGAGATGAACGGGACCCTGAGAAGGGCACCCCAGCCACAGCAGCCCCATCGCCCTCTGAATCAGAGGAAATTGACACTCTGGACCGTTTTGTGGATCGATCAGCCACCAGCATCTGCACCTGAGCAGCTAGGTTTGCCACAATAGTAGCCAAATCAGCCCCCTCGGGGGAAGCAGCAGCCCTTTCCTGAGAATCCATGCCCCAGTGTTGTAAGAAAAAAGGGAGTACTGCCCCTTTAAGATCGCGGCGAGCGTGGCCCACCGCACACTAACTGAATACACTGACCCCCACAGGGACAAGGAATACTAGGCAAGGAATACAGGAATGGAAGGTAAAACCTGGAGAGGTCACACAGGCTGCTGCACCGATCGCTGTCCTCAGAGCAAAGGAAGTGATGCGAGACTGACCGCCCCTAGAAAGCCTATGCAAGGCTACAAAAACATGGCCGCCGGCCGAGGCTGTAGAGGCAGAAAAACACTGACATGCGGCCCGCGCGAGCGCCGCCAAAACGGCGCTCTCACCACACAGGATCGGTCACCACAAACATGGCACAAAAAAAAAATGGCGGACTGCAGCAGCGGTCGCCTTACAGTATGCCCACAACATGCAGGGTTCATACACATTTTCACCAATAAAATTCCATGACTTTTCCATGACTTCACGTAAATATTCATGACCTAATGTTTCATCAAATGTCTATGTATACATGTTAAATAAGAAGAAAATCCATGTCACACCCAGCATATTTTTACTAAACTAAATGACAATCTTTGTAGTGTACAGTACCTCTGCAGTTAGGGTTTCGTTTCTGGATACAGCGTGACTCAAAATGGTCCCTTGTTTTACAGTGGATGAGATGGAAGCACCGCTGCCGCAGCTGGGAGCCAGTGTCACTTCAGGGGCATGGGTGAAAAAGCCAACCATCGGATTGGAAGCCGTCAAGCATGCAGCTGCAGACTGGTGCTTTGCACCTTTAGCGTGGCTAGACCCGTGGCTATCAACCAATGAGGCAGCGGAAGCGTCACTGGAGGGCGGGCCGGCCGCATGAAACAGTTACCGCCCCCTTCCGCGTCATCACGCTCATGCGGCCGGCCCGCCCTCCAGTGACGCTTCTGCTGCCTCATTGGTTGCTAATCTCCCGGCTGTTACTGCTGCTGCTAGCCAGTCACAGTGTCTCCAGGCAAACCATTGCCGGCCCTCCCTGCTGCCTGATTGGGTCATCTCTTCGGCTGCTGCTGGCCAATAACAGCACGCGCATACCACGGACCCGGAAGGACGCTAATACAGTGAAATGTAAATACAGTATGTGGCAATATAATCATAAAATAATTAAGCATCCGCTCCCCGATCCTCCACAGTAATTTAATTCCATGACTTTTGCAAAACCTAGTGGGTTTCCTAATTTTCCATGACCTTTCCAGGCCTGGAAAGTGTCATCTAAAAATTCCAAAACTTTTCCAGGATTTCCAGGACCGTATGAACCCTGAACATGTCTTACAATCATGTCATCCACAGCACACAGCATGTCACACAGCCTGATACACAGAGCAGAGCAGGAGAGCCCCCCCCCCCTTGCAGCCCACAGAGAAGCAGCTATACTGACAGGGAGCTCAACATTATGCACAGACATGCAGGGTCCCACAGTCCCAGACTGACACCCAAAAACAGACAGGTCCCCACACAGAAATACACTTACCATCCGGATGGCGTGGGGAGCCCGCACAAGCGATCAAACCGCTGCACTTAAGGACAGGGAGAGTCGCAGCCAGGGCGCAAAGGAACTGCGGTGCGAAACCGCATGGCGTCCAGTGAGGTAGCCACCTCACCGCAGCATCCCCGCAGCGGACAGGGATGGGTCGTTCATATTTGCCAGGGGAACCTAGCTGAACGCTCGATGGCAGGCTGGGAAGCCACTGGCCCTGAACCCCGGATAACCAGGGAGGCCAGCCCGAGACCCAGAACTGCACGATCATCTTCATCCGAAGATCTAACTAGAGCTGAAAAAGAACAGCTAAATAAAGAAAGAGAAAAAAACTCCAAATAAAATCAAAAAGAGAAAAAGAAGCTGAGACTGAAAAGCCCCAGCACAGGCACAGCCTAACTAACTCCTGAGCTACACAAATGAAACTGAGGTAGGAATGCAGGAAGCAGGAGGGTATTGACTGAGGGGACCACCCTCTAGGGGTGGGGTATGCTAAAAGCTTTGATATTAACATATTCTGTTGCCTATCTACTCCTACGGAGCAAAGGTCAATAACCCCCATTGTGACGAAAATGAAGAGGCGGCGACTGTCGGAGGACGTAAGAGAAATGGGATTTTTGTCTTACCGTAAAATCCTTTTCTCTGATGTTCATTGATGGACACAGCTCCAGAATTTTCTTGAACATTGGGTTATGCTGCCCCCTACAGGAGTAGGACATTAACCAGGAAAAAGCTTTGCCAGGCCTATGGGGCGGTCTCAGGGGCACTCCATTTTGCTGCAGTGTCAGAAGAAAAATAACCCAACTCAACACAGGCGGTCCCCGGGTTACAAACAAGATAGGGACTGTAGGTTTGTTCTCAAGTCGAATTTGTTTGTAAGTCAGAACAGGTACGTTTTTTAAGCCAAAAGAATCATTTTTTACGTTTTTTGGATAGCATAGGGAAGGGTTAAAACCCCGGTAACATTTGCTTTGTTGTCTGTACCTCTGTTCAGAAGATACCACCTCACTTTCTGTCTCTATGACAATTAGATTTTGAAAATTTTGGGTTGTTGTGGAAACCAGGATTGGTGATAAAGCTTCAATGGAGACAACTTTTTCCCATAATAACTCTTCCAGGAGTGAATTTCCCTTCCTCTCACTCCTTGTTGTCTCCCTCCGTTTGTAAGTCGGATGTTTGTAACCCGGGGACCGCCTGGGGGCCGCCTGTAGAGGGCCGGGAGCTGTGTCCATCAATGAACTTCAGAGAAAAGGATTTTATGGTAAGACAAAAATCCAATTTTCTCTTTCATTCATTGACGAACACAGCTTCAGAATCTTCATGACTATTGGGACGTCCCAAAGCCGTGTCAAAATGAGGGGTGGGAAAAACACAGCAGAAAAAATTCCCAAAGGCTAAAACTAGCCAACCAGGAAAAACTGGAGCCCACCTGATAAAAACCAATAAACCCTCAAAGAGGACCAAGTCCTCCCAAATAGCAGCCTGCAAAACTTTGCGGCCAAAAGCAGCCTCCGCAGATGCGAGTACATCTACCTTATAAAACTGTGAAAGTGTGCACAGACGAACAGGTGGCCGCCTTGCAAACTTCCATCACTGACGCCTGATGACGGAAGGCCCAGGAAGCAATAAGCGCCCACATAGAATGCGCCTTAAAAGGGAACGGTGGAACCTCACCCTTGATCGAATAGGCCTGAATCACCGTCTGGCTGATCCATCTGGAAATGGTCATTACAGACGAGGCCAACCCTTTGTGAGGTCCATGGTGACATGGAACTAGGTGCGTATTACCAGGAAGTGGGGAAAGTGGCGGTGACATGGAACTAGGTGCGTATTACCAGGAAGTGGGGAAAGTGGTGGTGACATGGAACCAGGTGTGTATTACCAGGAAGTGGGGAATGTGGTGGTGACATGGAACAAGGTGTGTATTACCAGGAAGTGGGGAAAGTGGTGGTGACATGGAACTAGGTGCGTATTACCAGGAAGTGGGGAAAGTGGTGGTGACATGGAACTAGGTGCGTATTACCAGGAAGTGGGGAATGTGGTGGTGACATGGAACAAGGTGCGTATTACCAGGAAGTGGGGAATGTTGAGGTGACATGGAACAAGCTGTGTATTACCAGGAAGTGGGGAATGTGGTGGGGACATGGATCTAGGTGCGTATTACCAGGAAGTGGGGAAAGTGGTGGTGACATGGAACAAGGTGCGTATTACCAGGAAGTGGGGAATGTGGTGGGGACATGGATCTAGGTGCGTATTACCAGGAAGTGGGGAAAGTGGTGGTGACATGGAACAAGGTGCGTATTACCAGGAAGTGGGGAAAGTGGTGGTGAAATGGAACTAGGTGTGTATTACCAGGAAGTGGGGAAAGTGGTGGTGACATGGAACAAGGTGGGTATTACCAGGAAGTGGGGAAAGTGGTGGTGACATGGATCTAGGTGCGTATTACCAGGAAGTGGGGAAAGTGGTGGTGACATGGAACAAGGTGCGTATTACCAGGAAGTGGGGAAAGGGGTGACATGGAACAAGGTGCGTATTACCAGGAAGTGGGGAATGTGGTGGGGACATGGAACTAGGTGTGTATTACCAGGAAGTGGGGAAAGTGGTGGTGACATGGAACAAGGTGTGTAGTACCAGGAAGTGGGGAAAGTGGTGGTGACATGGAACTAGGTGTGTATTACCAGGAAGTGGGGAAAGTGGTGGTGACAT
This sequence comes from Pelophylax lessonae, assembly GCF_965119305.1. Lineage (NCBI taxonomy): Eukaryota > Metazoa > Chordata > Amphibia > Anura > Ranidae > Pelophylax > Pelophylax lessonae. The sequence continues at coordinate 798,964 of NC_138778.1, forward strand.
GGAACTAGGTGGGTATTACCAGGAAGTGGGGAAAGTGGTGGTGACATGGAACTAGGTGGGTATTACCAGGAAGTGGGGAAAGTGGTTGTGACATGGAACAAGGTGCGTATTACCAGGTAGTGGGAAAGTGGTGGTGAAATGGAACTAGGTGCGTATTACCAGGAAGTGGGGAAAGTGGTGGTGACATGGAACTAGGTGCGTATTACCAGGAAGTGGGAAAGTGGTGGTGACAAGGAACAAGGTGCGTATTACCAGGAAGTGGGGAAAGTGGTGGTGACATGGAACAAGGTGCGTATTACCAGGAAGTGGGGAATGTGGTGGGGACATGGATCTAGGTGCGTATTACCAGGAAGTGGGGAAAGTGATGGTGACATGGAACAAGGTGGGTATTACCAGGAAGTGGGGAAAGTGGTGGTGACATGGAACAAGGTGGGTATTACCAGGAAGTGGGGAAAGTGGTGGTGACATGGATCTAGGTGCGTATTACCAGGAAGTGGGGAAAGTGGTGGTGACATGGAACAAGGTGCGTATTACCAGGAAGTGGGGAAAGTGGTGGGGACATGGAACTAGGTGCGTATTACCAGGAAGTGGGGAAAGTGGTGGTGACATGGAACAAGGTGCGTATTACCAGGAAGTGGGGAAAGTGGTGGGGACATGGAACTAGGTGCGTATTACCAGGAAGTGGGGAAAGTGGTGGTGACATGGGACAAGGTGTGTATTACCAGGAAGTGGGGAAAGTGGTGGTGACATGGAACAAGGTGGGTATTACCAGGAAGTGGGGAAAGTGGTGGGGACATGGATCTAGGTGCGTATTACCAGGAAGTGGGGAAAGTGGTGGTGACATGGATCTAGGTGCGTATTACCAGGAAGTGGGGAAAGTGGTGGTGACATGGAACAAGGTGCGTATTACCAGGAAGTGGGGAAAGTGGTGGGGACATGGAACTAGGTGCGTATTACCAGGAAGTGGGGAAAGTGGTGGTGACATGGAACTAGGTGCGTATTACCAGGAAGTGGGGAAAGTGGTGGTGACATGGAACTAGGTGTGTATTACCAGGAAGTGGGGAAAGTGGTGGTGACATGGAACTAGGTGGGTATTACCAGGAAGTGGGGAAAGTGGTGGGGACATGGAACAAGGTGTGTATTACCAGGAAGTGGGGAAAGTGGTGGTGAAATGGATCTAGGTGCGTATTACCAGGAAGTGGGGAAAGTGGTGGTGACATGGAACTAGGTGTGTATTACCAGGAAGTGGGGAAAGTGGTGGTGACATGGAACTAGGTGTGTATTACCAGGAAGTGGGGAAAGTGGTGGTGAAATGGATCTAGGTGCGTATTACCAGGAAGTGGGGAAAGTGGTGGTGACATGGAACTAGGTGTGTATTACCAGGAAGTGGGGAAAGTGGTGGTGACATGGAACTAGGTGTGTATTACCAGGAAGTGGGGAAAGTGGTGGTGACATGGAACTAGGTGTGTATTACCAGGAAGTGGGGAAAGTGGTGGTGAAATGGATCTAGGTGCGTATTACCAGGAAGTGGGGAAAGTGGTGGTGACATGGAACTAGGTGTGTATTACCAGGAAGTGGGGAAAGTGGTGGTGACATGGAACTAGGTGTGTATTACCAGGAAGTGGGGAAAGTGGTGGTGACATGGAACTAGGTGTGTATTACCAGGAAGTGGAGAAAGTGGTGGTGACATGGAACTAGGTGGGTATTACCAGGAAGTGGGGAAAGTGGCGGTGACATGGAACAAGGTGCGTATTACCAGGAAGTGGGGAAAGTGGTGGTGACATGGAACAAGGTGCGTATTACCAGGAAGTGGGGAAAGTGGTGGTGACATGGAACTAGGTGTGTATTACCAGGAAGTGGGGAAAGTGGTTGTGACATGGAACAAGCTGTGTATTACCAGGAAGTGGGGAAAGTGGTGGTGACATGGAACTAGGTGTGTATTACCAGGAAGTGGGGAAAGTGGTGGTGACATGGAACAAGGTGTGTATTACCAGGAAGTGGGGAATGTGGTGGTGACATGGAACAAGGTGTGTATTACCAGGAAGTGGGGAATGTGGTGGTGACATGGAACAAGGTGTGTATTACCAGGAAGTGGGGAATGTGGTGGTGACATGGAACAAGGTGTGTATTACCAGGAAGTGGGGAATGTGGGGGTGACATGGAACAAGGTGTGTATTACCAGGAAGTGGGGAATGTGGGGGTGACATGGAACAAGGTGGGTATTACCAGGAAGTGGGGAAAGGGGTGGTGACATGGAACAAGGTGTGTATTAACCCTAGGATTGTTAGAGGATAAAAATCTCACACCCCGGTTGGAGGGGATGAACGGGGGTCTTATACACCATGGACAGTACACAGAAGTGACTATTTAGTTTGTTGCCCGGGGTTCATCTTTAAGACTCCAAAGGGAGATCACAGAACTATGGTAAGAAATGTTTCTAAGCCCCGCCCACTGATCAATAAATAATCACAGAGGGCTCAGCAACCATCCTACACACAGTACAGGCGTGACCGATGTCCACACTCACCCAGTGCGGGTGGAACGCCAGGCAACTGATGGCACCGATCCTCTGCCCCATGAATCCGTCATAGTACTTTATATTGCTGATCAGTTCTCCGCTTCCATTGTACACGGCGATAAATTGGTTCATGGAACCGCTAGACCAATCAGAAGAGAGGAGAGAGAATGATGGGAAATCAGAGAATAAAACAGAAAATTAGCACCTCATCACTAACCATCTATAGAGTAATCCTAATCTGATAATCAATAAATCCCCGGGTAATATATAGGCTGGATTGAGGGGGTGGGGCTCGAGAACGCCCTCCAACTTGGACATGTCCTATAGGAGTGTGCATATGGGGAGTTTGCGCTTATGGGGAGTGTGTGCGCGTATGGGGAGTGTGTGCATGGGAAGGTGTAGTGTATATGGGAAGGTGTGTGACGGGAGTCACTTTGGTTGGGGGGCCTGTGGAACACAGCGGCCTGTGGAACCCAGCTTACCTTAGAGAGGTTGGGAATCACTGTCTCAGCCCCCCTAGGCCCCTCTTATGTGTAAGTCACCCTGTGTCTATTATGGGCACAGGGTGGCCAAGGAAATGATGGACTTCATGAACACAGAGAAAATGGTTTGGATAACTTCAAATGGGAGAGTAATATTTATCAATATCTCTCAAGAAATTTGAAGTTGTAAGCTCACTTTACACTGTGAGACCTATAGCCTGTTGCCATGAAGTCTGTGACTCCTAAATAATCAAAGCAATGCCTAGATGTGTATTCCATGTACTTCAATGTAGGAGACGGACAGACTGATACTGGGGTCTCTTTCTATTGTCTGTATAATAAGGTGTTCTGTGTTTATACTTAGGATAATCTGTAATTTTTTTTAGCCTTGGTGCCAGCAGTCTGGTGTAAGTGCGCTGAGTTAATTAGCATGTGAATGATAACCTTGTCTAGATGGGATTAGCCATGAGTCAGCTGTACCTCGTTATCTAACCATTGTGTGATGTTTTGGGTAAATATTGGGGTCATTGTTCATGTAGTGACTGACATACTTCTAAAGTGTATAAAAGTCTGTTTCTTGTTCAATAAATGAGTTAGTTGTTTTCAGATCCATACAAGCTAAGTTCAGGCTAGTTTTGTATGTAGGGCGGCTGGAATATCTGATTTCTATGTTCAAGACTGGAGGAAGCCGTATACTGACGGAAGACCACAAACACAGTGTGGGTCGCAGTTCCATTACACTGGTGGCAGCGGTGGGATGCTTCCTGCAGTCTGGGACATCCAAACATCCACTGGGATCCACTGGGAGAGGTACAGATATCAGCCGCCATGGAAGAGGAAGGTCCTGCTAGGATGGTATGATTTAAATCCGCTTGGGACTCTGGAAGGAAATGCTAGTCCGTGAGCAGCGACACCAGGGAAAAATCCTCCCCTCCATCCAGGAAAGGTACTGGTCGCAGTATAGATTGTGGGTCCTGGTTTTGGGAGATAAACCGTACAAGGAATGGAAAGCTGAGTTAAGCAGGCTTGTCCAGGAGGAGATACGATTGGACGAGAGCTACAGAGCTCTCTGCTGGTGTGTAACCCAAGTGTGCCCATGGACAGTGGACGACAGGCCAACAGAAGGCTTTGGCTACGACGGCCTGGGACTGTCATTAGAGAAGTGGGCAGAGGACCCTAACTTTGGGAACGATCTGGAGTGGCCGTTAGAGGAAATTATGGATTCCAGAGAAGAGATCCTGAACATCTCAGAAGTGCTCTGGGCACTGGAAGGTATGGAGTTTCTGGCCATTCAGGAATGGGAGCTGGAGATCGCCTACAGACGGCTGCTAGACTCTGCTCAGCACCAACCAGTGTTACTGGGAGAGGGGATTGTAGGTCCCTCGTCCCAGCAGAAGCCAACAGCACAGGGGGGGGTTCAGCATCCCTGAGAGAAGAGGCAGTTGACCTTTCTCCTACACCTCTGACAGGGACATGGGATTTCCTGCCAGCAGCATCTGTGGAGTTACAAAAAACGTCTCCAGCTGAAGCGCTGACAACTGGACAGAGGGTCCAAGACCTCTGCCCCACACCTGCGGCAGTTCTGGAGGCCCAGGGTGAGAAGGTGGTGATCACTCCCCAGCAGCAGATCAGGATCCAGGGGGAGAAGAGGTTGTTGTCCCCCCTCCCCAACAGTCAGTAAGAGGGGAGGACACTGTCTTCACTCCCCAGCCAGGATCTGTGCACCTGGGAGACGGTACCAGAGAAAGGTTGTCCCAACAACCTGATGAAGGTAAGGAAGATGGAGCAGATGACTCCCCTTCCCAGCAGCAGATGACACCCCAGAATGATGACACCAACCCAGTAGAAGAGCTGGCAACAGTGCTGCTGGCCTCTGCCTCAACTAACAAAGATGGGTTTTCTGAGAAGGTGGATGGGACTACAGTCTTCACTTGTATACCCCAGGGATGCTGGACAGTCTGCCCAGATCCCCAACAGCCTGACCAAGTTAGCCCCGCCACCCTGTCTTCTCTTCAGCGGCTGAAAGGACTCCCAGAAGAAGGGCCAGTCCACACTTCTGCCCCAAGTGGCGGGTATGTTCCACGAGAGAGGCAGAGGTTGGCTGGGTGAGTTAACGCTGTGTTCTGGACAATTTGTTTGGGGTACTGTGTGGGTACAGACAATGGGGGATGGGAACTATGGACTAACTTCGAAGTCAACCCGTTCAGGGTCTCCTCCTGCGTTAGTCTCCTTCAGAAAGGGGAGAGATGTGAGTCACTTTGGTTGGGGGGCCCATGGAACCCAGCTTACCTTAGAGAGGTTGGGAAATTCCTGTCTCAGCCCCCTAGGCCCCTCTTATGTTTAAGTTCCCCTGTGTCTATTATGGGCACAGGGTGGCCAAGGAAATGATGGACTTCATGGACACTGAGAATATGGTGTGGATAACTTCAAATGAGAGAGTAATAATTATCAACCATATATCTCAAGAAATATGAAGATTTATTCCCACTTTACACTGTGAGACCTATAGACTGTTACCATGAAGTCTGTGACTCCTAAATAATCCAAGCAATGCTTAGATGTGTATTCCATGTACTTCAATGTAGGAGACAGACAGACTGATACTGGGGTCTCTTCCTATTGTCTGTATAATAAGGTGTTCTGTGTTTATACTATAATGTGTAATTTTGTATTTTGTTTTAGCCTTGGTGCCGGCAGTCTGGTCCTCCAGGCTGGTGTAAGGGCGCTGAGTTAATTAGCATGTGAATGATAACCTTGTCTATATGGGATTAGCCACGAGTCAGCTGTACCTCGTTATCTAACCATTGTGTGATGTTTTGGGTAAATATTCGGGTCATTGTTCATGTAGTGACTGACATACTTCTCAAGTGTATAAAAGTCTGTTTCTTGTTCAATAAAGGAGTTAGTTGTTTTCAGATCCATACAAGCTAAGTTCAGGCTAGTTTTGTATGTAGTGTGGCGGGAATATCTGATATCTATGTTCAAGACTGAAGGAAGCCATATACTGACCGAAGCCCACAAACACAATGTGGGTCCCGGTTCCGTTACAGTGTGTATATGGGAGTGTGTGTATATGGGAGTGTGTGTATATGGGAGTGTGTTTTTTTTCCTTTGATTGGTTGAAGTGGGCGGAGTTTTTTCAGCTAGACTACCTATGTAACTTTATGTAACAATGTAACCATGTTGCGGCGCAGAGTGCGGACTCACCAGGCGAAGAGGTTGGCCTGTGGGTGGTAGTCCAGGGTGGTCAGACCTTTGACGATCTGCAGCGTGTTTATGGATTCCGGAAGTCTGGGATCGTAATATCGAACGTCTCCATTGACGCTGTGTGTGGTGGAGGGGAAAAGTCATGAAGAGGATGGCAGAAGGAGGAAAAAAAAAAAGGGGGGAGGGGAAAAGGGGTGTACCTGACACTCAGTATGTTCCCATCGGCCTGATTCTGCAGATACGTCTTCACCACCCAGGCTGTGTGCTCCCGATACGTCATCACCCGGCTGTGGAAAGAAAGAGGATGAGTGAGGAGGATTCTGGGAAAGAAGACATCTGCAGCAAACACTGGACAGCTTCCAGGGGGGCGGGGCCTTACCAGTCACTTTGGGACATCCTCCGGTCAAACACCCGGACTGTTCCATCCCCGAGGCCGGCCACGATGAGGGAGCGATGCGAGTCGCAGGATAGGCTGGTCACACAGCTCTCTGCGCCAGTCGGAATGTCCTAAGGAGCAGAAATACGGGTTAAAGGGAAACTCCAATGACATTCTATACTTAACATTGGAATGCCGCTCAGCTCCCCAAACTTCAAGTCTTCCTTCATTATGATTGGATGTTGGTGGGAGTGGTGTTGCATCTGGTACAGTGACCTGTGGAGCGGGCGGAGTCCTCAGAATTCTGTTCCCCATGTGTGACCATTAGATGTGTAGAAGAATGGAGACCCCGGCTGCCCAATTCATGCAGCGTAGACACCACTCACCTGAACCTTCATCTCCCTGTCCGTGTCCCAGATCCGGATAATCCGCACATCGCCAGATGTGATGAGAAGTCCGCTCTCCTGTTCCCAGTCCACCACCATTCCGGCCCCTGAGAGACAAAGACATTCAATGGTGGAGTGCTGGGAGGTGACTATAAACACTATATGAAATTTCATGAACATTTATGCACTGTCAACTAAAAACTGTTGTGAACGCTGAGCATGAGAGAGAAAAATCGGAGGATATTTCGTCAGATTTCCGTCAAGTGTGTACAGGCCTTAAGTCTTTCCAGAAGGACGGGGAAGGAGCAGCTTGCCTCTTCCAGTCTAGAAGAATAGCTTTGCGTGCATAAAATAGGGCAACCGAGAGCAGAGCCCTCTGAGGTCTCCTCGGAGCAATGCCCTCCACCAGTCCTGACAGGCACACCGAGATGGACACGGGGACAATAAGTGCCGTAAGGTCACTAAGAAACCCGACAACACCCGTCCAAAAATCCTGAATCAGTGGGCAGAGCCAAAACACGTGATCAAAGTCAGCTGGGGATGCCGTACATCTCCAACACTCCGCAGAGCCATAAATGGTGAATAGCCTGGCCGGGGTGTAATAGGCTCTATACCATTCTTTAGCCGAGACCAGCATACTAAAAGGGAGTTCCCAATCGTCATCCCCTTGTAAGTCAGGGACTACCATGGTCCATCGGTCCCTGCAACCCACCAGGGCAGGCGGCCACTGTCCACAAAGTTCCTTGTAAGCTTCTGATAAGGGTTTGTCCAGTGTGTCGGCTAGAAGTAGGTCTTCCATAGGAGACCTGGCCAAAGATACTGTGCCGAAAAAGCATGACGTAACTGTAAAAACCGAAAAATATAGGGACAGATCGTACAGAGACCTGAGCCCCCTCCCACAAGATCTCTCACCTGTTTATATATATATTTTAGCAATAAAATGGCGGTCGTTGCAATATTTTGTCTCACTCCAATTGCACAGAAGTCTTTCAAATGCAGTTTTTTGGGAAAAAATTCACTTTAATGATTTAAAAAAAAAACTAAACAGTAAAGTTCGCCCAATTTTTTTGTATAATGTGAAAGATGTCACCCCGAGAATCAAAAAAATCGTGATTCTCATTTTATCCAGAATTGTGCAGCTCTAATACCATCAGAAGAGAACAGTGCCGGCCAAGGCTCTGTGCACAGGGACTCCATGACCCCCGACCTCAATACAGAGCTACACAGTGACTCCATGACCCCCGACCCCGATACACAGTGACTCCATGACCCCCGACACCGATACACAGTGACTCCATGACCCCCGACACCGATACACAGTGACTCCATGACCCCCGACCCCGATACACAGTGACTCTATGAACCCCGACCTCTGACCCCGATACACAGTGACTCCATGACCCCCGACCCCGATACACAGTGACTCCATGACCCCCGACCCCAATACACAGTGACTCCATGACCCCCGACCTCTGACCCCGATACACAGTGACTCCATGACCCCCGACCCCGATACACAGTGACTCCATGACCCCCGACCTCTGACCCCGATACACAGTGACTCCATGACCCCCCAACCTCTGACCCCAATACACAGAGCTAAAAAGTGATTCCTGCCCCCGATACACAGTGACCCCTGACCCCGATACACAGAGCTACACAGTGACCCCATGATCCCGATACACAGAGCTACACAGTGACCCCATGATCCCGATACAGAGCTACACAGTGACCCCATGATCCCGATACAGAGCTACACAGTGACCCCTGTCCCCAGACCCCAATACACAGAGCTACACAGTGACCCCATGACCCCGAGGACTGAAATTACCTTGTTTACTTTTGTCCAGATAAATGGAAACTCGCCTCGTTAGGCCTGAGAAGCAGAAAATGAGAAGAAATAACGGTCATGTGACCAAACACAGAGAACACACAGTCATATCATTATCAACCAATGATTATATAGCAGGAACTTCACTCCCCGCCCATGTTTCTCTCCCCCTTACCTTTCATGCTGGGTTGTGCACAGAATCATGTCACCCCAGAAAGGAAAAAAGTTGTAAAAGGGGAGAGAGGAGGGGTGGGGGGAGGGGTACAATGATATAAAGTAGGTTGGGAAGGAGGAGGTCCACTTTAAAAATTACGAAAAGAAAACTCTGTACTAAAAAATGATATTAAATGTATTTGTGTACAGCGCTGCATTCGAGTAACGAGTAATTGTCAGTCAAAATATAACAACACTGTGGCCTGGTAATGGAGTATATATACGTGGCAGTGATGAAGGGGTATATACGGGACGGTGATGAAGGGGTATATACGGGGCGGTGATGAAGGGGTATATACGGGGCGGTGATGAAGGGGTATATACGGGGCGGTGATGAAGGGGTATATACGGGGCGGTGATGAAGGGGTATATACGGGGCGGTGATGGAGTACAGTATCTCACAAAAGAAAGTACACCCCTTACATTTTTGTAAATATTTTTTTCTATCTTTTCATGTGACAACACTGAAGAAATGACACTTTGCTACAATGTAAAGTAGTGAGTGTACAGCTTGTATGTTTCAGGTGTAAATGGGGCGCAGGTGTGTTAAATTTGGTGTTATCGCTCTCACTCTCTCATACTGGTCACTGGAAGTTCAGCATGGCACCTCATGGCAAAGAACTCTCTGAGGATCTGAAAAAAAGAATTGTTGCTTTACATAAAGATGGCCTAGGCTATAAAAGATTGCCAAGACCCTGAAACTGAGCTGCAGCACGGTGGCCAAGACCATACAGCGGTTTACCAGGACAGGTTCCACTCAGAACAGGCCTCACCATGGTCCACCAAAGAAGTTGAGTGCCGTGCTCAGCGTCATATCCAGAGGTTGTCTTTGGGAAATAAACGTATGAGTGCTGCCAGCATTGCTGCAGAGGTTGAAGGGGTGGGGGAGGGGTCAGCCTGTCAGTGCTCAGACCATACGCCGCACACTGCATCAAATTGGTCTGCATGGCTGTCACCCCAGAAGGAAGCCTCTTCTAAAGATGATGGACAAGAAAGCCTGCAAACAGTTTGCTGAAGACAAGCAGACTAAGGACATGGATTACTGGAACCATCTCCTGTGCTCTGATGAGACCAAGATAAACTTATTTGGTGTCAGATGGTGTCAGGCGTGTGTGGGGGCAACCAGGTGAGGAGTACAAAGACAAGTGTGTCTTCCTACAGTCAGGCATGGTGGTGGGAGTGTCATGGTCTGGGGCTGCATGAGTGCTGCCGGCACTGGGGAGCTACAGATCATTGAGGGAACCATGAATGCCAACATGTACTGTGACATACTGAAGCAGAGCATGATCTCCTCCCTTCAGAGACTGGGGGGCAGGGCAGTATTCCAACATAACGACCCCAAACACCTCCAAGACGACCACTGCCTTGCTAAAGAAGCTGAGGGTAAAGGTGATGGACTGGCCAAGCATGTCTCCAGGCCTAAACCCTATAGAGCATCTGTGGGGATCCTCAAACAGAAGGTGGAGGAGGGGAAGGTCTCTAACATCCACCAGCTCTGTGATGTCATCATGGGGGAGGGGAAGAGGACTCCAGTGACAACCTGTGAAGCTCTGGTGAACTCCATGCCCAAGAGGGTTAAGGCAGTGCTGGAAAATAATGGTGGCCACACAAAATATTGTCACTTTGGGCCCAATTTGGACATTGTCACTTAGGGGTGTACTGACTTTTGTTGCCAGCGGTTTAGACATTAATGGCTGTGTGTTGTCACTTAGGGGTGTACTGACTTTTGTTGCCAGCGGTTTAGACATTAATGGCTGTGTGTTGAGTTATTTTGAGGGGACAGTAAATTTACACTGTTATACAAGCTGTACACTCACTACTTTACATTGTAGCAAAGTCTCATTTCTTCAGTGTTGTCACATGGGAGGGGTGTACTTACTTTTGTCAGATACTGTATATACGGGATGGGACTCAGGTGGTTCAGAATGGAAAGAAACTAGAAAAGGACAGAAAATCTCAATATCACAGGAAAGCGTTCGTCTGAAATACGAAGATTTGGCCGCCGCATCTTCTGTTTACCTCGTGTAGACGGCAACATATCGGACAATCCCTGCCACGCCGTCACCATTTCCGGATTCTTCTCCAGATCAGCAAAGTTCTTCCACACCCTTATAGCACCGTCATCTGCAGAGACACAGTACACATCGTGATGCCCATCCCCCTACACATGCTAAGATATCTATTTGGTCCTCCTTGGTGTGACACGCTATGACATCACAATACCCGGCTTCTCATAGCCAAGGGGGCGGAGCAGCTTCCTATATGACAATAAGGCGGTATAGAGGGGGACGGGGATTATACATATACACAATTGGGGGGGGGGGGTGTTAGGGTTAGATCTATATACACAATGGGGGGAGATATCTGCATTTGGCGCACACTGCATAGACCGGTCAGATGGATTTGGCGCACACTGCATAGACCGGTCAGATGGATTTGGGCGCACACTGCATAGACCGGTCAGATGGATTTGGGCGCACACTGCATAGACCGGTCAGATGGATTTGGGCGCACACTGCATAGACCGGTCAGATGGATTTGGGGCACACTGCATAGACCGGTCAGATGGATTTGGCGCACACTGCATAGACCGGTCAGATGGATTTGGGCGCACACTGCATAGACCGGTCAGATGGATTTGGGGCACACTGCATAGACCGGTCAGATGGATTTGGCGCACACTGCATAGACCGGTCAGATGGATTTGGGCGCACACTGCATAGACCGGTCAGATGGATTTGGGCGCACACTGCATAGACCGGTCAGATGGATTTGGTGCACACTGCATAGACCGGTCAGATGGATTTGGCGCACACTGCATAGACCGGTCAGATGGATTTGGGCGCACACTGCATAGACCGGTCAGATGGATTTGGGCGCACACTGCATAGACCGGTCAGATGGATTTGGCGCACACTGCATAGACCGGTCGGATGGATTTGGACGCACACTGCATAGACAGGTCAGATGGATTTGGGCGCACACTGCATAGACCGGTCAGATGGATTTGGCGCACACTGCATAGACCGGTCAGATGGATTTGGCGCACACTGCATAGACCGGTCAGATGGATTTGGGCGCACACTGCATAGACCGGTCAGATGGATTTGGGCGCACACTGCATAGACCGGTCAGATGGATTTGGCGCACACTGCATAGACCGGTCAGATGGATTTGGGCGCACACTGCATAGACCGGTCAGATGGATTTGGGCGCACACTGCATAGACCGGTCAGATGGATTTGGCGCACACTGCATAGACCGGTCAGATGGATTTGGCGCACACTGAACCACTTTTAGAACATAAGAGACACTTTCACAACCTCTCTGCACCGGTCTTTATGAACTCCGGGAATTGAACTGTTACAGATCCTCCAATGTTCCTGCATCCATCCCCCGCAGTGCCCTATGATCTGGTATCACCTACCTGTGGCGGTGAGTAGCAGCGAGCAGTCCTGGCCATTCAGGTACTCCATGGCGGTAATGCGGGTGTAGCGCGGGTTCCCGTTGTGGAAGTAGTCCAGCTTTTCGCCTTTCTCCCAATCCCAGAAGCTGCACCACAGAAAGAGAGAACTCCGGTGAGCGCCTGACCTACGGTGTCTCCTAGCATGCGGTGTCACCTGACCTACGGTGTCATTCCCAGATCTACCACACTTGGGGAGTTGCGGGGGAGGGGAGCGTTCAGTCAGCCATAGAAGTGAATGGCTTGTTTTCAGATAAAAGCAGATTCTTCCGCGGATCGGCACCAGCATACAACCCGTCTCTGTGCTTTGGAAACTGCACACGCATGCGTTTACACCGACACACAGAAGCATTGGAGTGTACAACATACAGCCAATTCATGGCTGGCTCTGCACCCCTGAACGGCGAGGAACGACGAGCAGCGTGGAGCAGGAGCGGAGAGCGGCACGTAGGAGCAGCAAGGAGCGGCACGAAGGAGCAGCGGGGAGCGGCGCGGAGGAGGAGCGGCGCGGAGGAGGAGCGGCGCGGAGGAGCGGGGCGGAGCAGCGGCGCGGAGGAGCTGCGAGGAGCTGCAAGGAGGAGCTGCGAGGAGCGGCGCGGAGGAGCTGCGAGGAGGAGCTGCGAGGAGCGGCGCGGAGGAGCTGCGAGGAGCGGCGCGGAGGAGCTGCGAGGAACGGCGCGGAGGAGCTGCGAGGAACGGCGCGGAGGAGCTGCGAGGAGCGGCGCGGAGGAGCTGCGAGGAGCGGCGCGGAGGAGCTGCGAGGAGCGGCGCGGAGGAGCTGCGAGGAGGGGCTGCGAGGAGCGGCGCGGAGGAGCTGCGAGGAGGAGCTGCGAGGAGCGGCGCGGAGGAGCTGCGAGGAACGGCGCGGAGGAGCTGCGAGGAACGGCGCGGAGGAGCTGCGAGGAGCGGCGCGGAGGAGCTGCGAGGAGCGGCGCGGAGGAGCTGCGAGGAGCGGCGCGGAGGAGCTGCGAGGAACGGCGCGGAGGAGCTGCGAGGAGCGGCGCGGAGGAGCTGCGAGGAGCGGCGCGGAGGAGCTGCGAGGAACGGCGCGGAGGAGCTGCGAGGAGCGGCGCGGAGGAGCTGCGAGGAGCGGCGCGGAGGAGCTGCGAGGAGCGGCGCGGAGGAGCTGCGAGGAACGGCGCGGAGGAGCTGCGAGGAACGGCGCGGAGGAGCTGCGAGGAGCGGCGCGGAGGAGCTGCGAGGAACGGCGCGGAGGAGCTGCGAGGAGCGGCGCGGAGGAGCTGCGAGGAGCGGCGCGGAGGAGCTGCGAGGAACGGCGTGGAGGAGCTGCGAGGAGCGGCGCGGAGGAGCGCTGGGAATTTACACTCTGTGCACCTCAGATGACACTTTATAACGTTATGTAGGAATTTTTCATTTGTCAGAAATCTGGAGAAATATCGACTTCCATCGTTTATTATACTGCGATATAAACTCCACATTATATCTCCATCCGTCATTTATATATAGAGACAAGAAAGCAGAAATCAGGAGGAGGAGATTATATTATTATAGGAGGAGGAGATTATATTATTATAGGAGGAGGAGATTATATTATTATAGGGGGAGGAGATTATATTATAATAGGAGGAGGAGATTATATTATTATAGGAGGAGATTATATTATTATAGGAGGAGATTATATTATTATAGGGGGAGGAGATTATATTATTATAGGGGGAGGAGATTATATTATTATAGGAGGAGATTATTATAGGAGGAGGAGATTATTATTATTATAGGAGGAGATTATATTATTATGGGGGGTGGGGGAGATTATATTATTATAGGAGGAGGAGATTATATTATTATAGGAGGAGGAGATTATATTATTATAGGAGGAGGAGAGGAGGAGATTATATTATTATAGGAGGAGGAGATTATATTATTATAGGAGGAGGAGTTTATATTATTATGGGGGGTGGGGGAGATTATATTATTATAGGAGGAGATTATATTATTATAGGGGGAGGAGGAGATTATATTATTATAGGAGGAGGAGATTATATTATTATAGGAGGAGGAGATTATATTATTATAGGAGGAGGAGATTATATTATTACAGGAGGAGGAGATTATATTATTATAGGAGGAGGAGATTATATTATTATAGGAGGAGGAGTTTATATTATTATAGGGGGAGGAGATTATATTATTATAGGAGGAGGAGATTATATTATTATAGGAGGAGGAGATTATATTATTATAGGAGGAGGAGTTTATATTATTATAGGAGGAGATTATATTATTATAGGAGGAGGAGATTATATTATTATGGGAGGAGGAGATTATATTATTTTGGGAGGAGGAGATTATATTATTATAGGAGGAGGAGATTATATTATTACAGGAGGAGGAGATTATATTATTATAGGAGGAGGAGATTATATTATTATAGGAGGAGGAGATTATATTATTACAGGAGGAGGAGATTATATTATTATAGGAGGAGGAGATTATATTATTATAGGAGGAGGAGTTTATATTATTATGGGGGGTGGGGGAGATTATATTATTATAGGAGGAGATTATATTATTATAGGGGGAGGAGGAGATTATATTATTATAGGGGGAGGAGATTATATTATTATAGGGGGAGGAGATTATATTATTATAGGAGGAGATTATATTATTATAGGGGGAGGAGATTATATTATAGGAGGAGATTATATTATTATAGGGGGAGGAGATTATATTATTATAGGAGGAGGAGATTATATTATTATAGGAGGAGGAGATTATATTACTATAGGAGGAGGAGATTATATTATTACAGGAGGAGGAGATTATATTATTATAGGAGGAGGAGATTATATTATTATAGGAGGAGGAGATTATATTATTACAGGAGGAGGAGATTATATTATTATAGGAGGAGGAGATTATATTATTATAGGAGGAGGAGTTTATATTATTATAGGGGGAGGAGATTATATTATTATAGGAGGAGGAGATTATATTATTATAGGAGGAGGAGATTATATTATTATAGGAGGAGGAGTTTATATTATTATAGGAGGAGGAAATTATATTATTATAGGAGGAGGAGATTATATTATTACAGGAGGAGGAGATTATATTATTACAGGAGGAGGAGATTATATTATTATAGGAGGAGGAGATTATATTATTATAGGAGGAGGAGATTATATTATTATAGGAGGAGGAGTTTATATTATTATGGGGGGTGGGGGAGATTATATTATTATAGGAGGAGATTATATTATTATAGGGGGAGGAGGAGATTATATTATTATAGGGGGAGGAGATTATATTATTATAGGGGGAGGAGATTATATTATTATAGGAGGAGATTATATTAGTATAGGGGGAGGAGATTATATTATAGGAGGAGATTATATTATAGGAGGAGATTATATTATTATAGGGGGAGGAGATTATATTATTATAGGAGGAGATTATTATTATTATAGGAGGAGATTATTATTATAGGAGGAGATTATATTATTATAGGAGGAGGAGATTATATTATTATAGGAGGAGGAGATTATATTATTATAGGAGGAGGAGATTATATTATTATAGGAGGAGGAGATTATATTATTATAGGAGGAGGAGTTTATATTATTATAGGGGGAGGAGATTATATTATTATAGGAGGAGGAGATTATATTATTATAGGAGGAGGAGATTATATTATTATAGGAGGAGGAGATTATATTATTATAGGAGGAGGAGATTATATTATTACAGGAAGAGGAGATTATATTATAGGAGGAGGAGATTATATTATTATGGGAGGAGGAGATTATATTATTATAGGAGGAGGAGATTATATTATTATAGGGGGAGGAGATTATATTATTATAGGAGGAGGAGATTATATTATTATAGGAGGAGATTATATTATTATAGGGGGAGGAGGAGATTATATTATTATAGGAGGAGGAGATTATATTATTATGGGAGGAGGAGATTATATTATTATAGGAGGAGGAGATTATATTATTATAGGAGGAGGAGATTATATTATTACAGGAGGAGGAGATTATATTATTACAGGAGGAGGAGATTATATTATTACAGGAGGAGGAGATTATATTATTATAGGAGGAGGAGATTATATTATTATAGGAGGAGGAGTTTATATTATTATGGGGGGTGGGGGAGATTATATTATTATAGGAGGAGATTATATTATTATAGGGGGAGGAGGAGATTATATTATTATAGGGGGAGGAGATTATATTATTATAGGGGGAGGAGATTATATTATTATAGGAGGAGATTATATTATTATAGGGGGAGGAGATTATATTATTATAGGGGGAGGAGATTATATTATTATAGGGGGAGGAGATTATATTATTATAGGAGGAGGAGATTATATTATTATAGGAGGAGGAGATTATATTATTATAGGAGGAGGAGTTTATATTATTATAGGGGGAGGAGATTATATTATTATAGGAGGAGGAGATTATATTATTATAGGAGGAGGAGATTATATTATTATAGGAGGAGGAGATTATATTATTATAGGAGGAGGAAATTATATTATTATAGGAGGAGATTATATTATTATAGGGGAGGAGATTATATTAGTATAGGGGGAGGAGATTATATTATAGGAGGAGATTATATTATTATAGGGGGAGGAGATTATATTAGTATAGGGGGAGGAGATTATATTATTACAGGAGGAGGAGATTATATTATTATAGGAGGAGATTATATTATTATAGGAGGAGGAGTTTATATTATTATAGGGGGAGGAGATTATATTATTATAGGAGGAGGAGATATTATTATAGGAGGAGGAGATTATATTATTATAGGAGGAGGAGTTTATATTATTATAGGAGGAGGAGATTATATTATTATAGGAGGAGGAGATTATATTATTATAGGAGGAGGAAATTATATTATTATAGGAGGAGGAGATTATATTATTATAGGAGGAGGAAATTATATTATTATAGGAGGAGGAAATTATATTATTATAGGAGGAGATTATATTATTATAGGGGGAGGAGATTATATTAGTATAGGGGGAGGAGATTATATTATAGGAGGAGATTATATTATTATAGGGGGAGGAGATTATTATTATTATAGGAGGAGATTATATTATTATAGGAGGAGATTCTATTATTATAGGAGGAGGAGATTATATTATTACAGGAGGAGGAGATTATATTATTATAGGAGGAGATTATATTATTATAGGAGGAGGAGTTTATATTATTATAGGGGGAGGAGATTATATTATTATAGGAGGAGGAGATTATATTATTATAGGAGGAGGAGATTATATTATTATAGGAGGAGGAGTTTATATTATTATAGGGGGAGGAGATTATATTATTATAGGAGGAGGAGATTATATTATTATAGGAGGAGGAGATTATATTATTATAGGAGGAGGAGTTTATATTATTATAGGGGGAGGAGATTATATTATTATAGGAGGAGGAGATTATATTATTATAGGAGGAGGAGTTTATATTATTATAGGGGGAGGAGATTATATTATTATAGGAGGAGGAGATTATATTATTATAGGAGGAGGAGATTATATTATTATAGGAGGAGGAGTTTATATTATTATAGGGGGAGGAGATTATATTATTATAGGAGGAGGAGTTTATATTATTATAGGGGGAGGAGATTATATTATTATAGGAGGAGGAGATTATATTATTATAGGAGGAGGAGATATTATTATAGGGGGAGGAGATTATATTATAGGAGGAGGAGATTATATTATTATGGGGGGTGGGGGAGGTTTGGAATTGCCGGCTTACCAGATGCTGTCCTTGTCAGCGACGGCGATGCAGGAGGTGAACGGATGAAACTTCACCACGGAGGGAACGCCGGGATTGCGGTTGATAAATATCTGATCGTCTAATCTGGTGACTCCTGAGAGGAAGAAAAGATGGAGGATTTATTGTAAAACTTTCATCTTCCACCCTGTGTCCCCGCCCCTGATCCCGCCCCGGGGAGGAGTCTCCGGTGATCGCTGTCACTGATGGGAAATCAAAAAATGTACCAAAAGAAGAGAGCGCGGAACCTCCAAAGGGGACACCCCCTCCCCCAACGGACACCTGATACCTTACCTTCCTCTCCCCCTCCCCCAACGGACACCTGATACCTTACCTTCCTCTCCCCCTCCCCCAACGGACACCTTACCTTCCATTCCTCTGGACACCCCCTTTCCCCTCCCCCAATGGGAGCTTAAGGCTCCATTCACACTTGTGCGTCTTTGGACACAAGTCACATGACAAGTCACAGCCAATGGCTGCAATGCCCCCGGTCAGTTGGAGTAAAGTCGCCCTCGGTGTGAAGATATAACTAAAGGGAAAACGAAGCCTCTGCCAGTCTGGGTCCCATTGGAAGGATTTCCCTTCACTTCCTGTCCCAGAGACCAAGCAGGAAGTGGGAGGAAATCTCTGCTTGTCCCCATTGGACAAACCTCTCTTCCTGTTTTGGTGACAACCTAAAATGTGGGATTTTCTGTGATAACGGTAACCAGGAGAAGTAGAGAGGATGAATCTCCCTAACGGGGACACAGACAGCAATAATCCGACAGGGGGTCTCACCCTTCCCCCCTCCATCCAACACTAAAATAACGTTTTCCCTCCTACTCCCTCCAAAATAAAAAAATCGGTGCCCCAATCGTTCTCCTGTGTGGTCATCCAGTCACATGATCTCTGTGCAGACTACAAGGGGACCAATCAGCACAGCATCAGGAGACCCGCCCTGTGAAATGCCATTGGTGGATAGAGACAGGAAGTGATTTCCTTGAGAGGCAACCAATAGCAGTGATACCCCCGACACCCGCTGCAGTCTGACCATCGGTGAATCTTGCTGGAGATATTCTTCAGGCAGTGAAGCCGGAGCACCGGTTTCCTCCAGGGACCCTTCAGCTCCTAACAAATCCCGGCCTTCCTCTCCAACATCTTACAGAGCCGAGCCACTGAAAGCTTGATATCGATCGCTCCTCAGATAACATTCCCTCTGCCCGTCATCCATCCAGTGCTGCTGTGCCTCCCCCTCATCCATCCAGTGCTGCTGTGCCTCCCCCTCCCCCTCATCCATCCAGTGCTGCTGTGCCTCCCCCTCCCCCTCATCCATCCAGTGCTGCTGTGCCTCCCCCTCATCCATCCAGTGCTGCTGTGCCTCCCCCTCCCGTCATCCATCCAGTGCTGCTGTGCCTCCCCCTCCCCCCATCCATCCAGTGCTGCTGTGCCTCCTCCTCCCCCCATCCATCCAGTGCTGCTGTGCCTCCCCCTCCCGTCATCCATCCAGTGCTGCTGTGCCTCCCCCTCCCATCATCCATCCAGTGCTGCTGTGCCTCCCCTCCTGTCATCCATCCAGTGCTGCTGTGCCTCCCCCTCCCGTTATCCATCCAGTGCTGCTGTGCTTCCCCCTCCCGTCATCCATCCAGTGCTGCTGTGCCTCCCCCTCCCCCATCCAGTGCTGCTGTGCCTCCCCCTCCCATCATCCATCCAGTGCTGCTGTGCCTCCCCCTCCCGTCATCCATCCAGTGCTGCTGTGCCTCCGCCTCCCCCTCCCCCCATCCATCCAGTGCTGCTGTGCCTCCCCCTCCCATCATCCATCCAGTGCTGCTGTGCCTCCCCCTCATCCATCCAGTGCTGCTGTGCCTCCCCCTCCCCCCATCCATCCAGTGCTGCTGTGCCTCCCCCTCCCCCCATCCAGTGCTGCTATGCCTCCCCCTCCCATCATCCATCCAGTGCTGCTGTGTCTCCCCCTCCCATCATCTATCCAGTGCTGCTGTGCCTCCCCTCCTGTCATCCATCCAGTGCTGCTGTGCCTCCCCCTCCCGTCATCCATCCAGTGCTGCTGTGCTTCCCCCTCCCGTCATCCATCCAGTGCTGCTGTGCCTCCCCCTCCCCCCATCCATCCAGTGCTGCTGTGCCTCCCCCTCCCCCATCCAGTGCTGCTGTGCCTCCCCCTCCCATCATCCATCCAGTGCTGCTGTGCCTCCCCCTCCCATCATCCATCCAGTGCTGCTGTGCCTCCCCTCCCGTCATCCATCCAGTGCTGCTGTGCCTCCCCCTCCCGTCATCCATCCAGTGCTGCTGTGCTTCCCCCTCCCGTCATCCATCCAGTGCTGCTGTGCCTCCCCCTCCCGTCATCCATCCAGTGCTGCTGTGCCTCCCCCTCCTGTCATCCATCCAGTGCTGCTGTGCCTCCCCCTCCCGTCATCCATCCAGTGCTGCTGTGCCTCCCCCTCCTGTCATCCATCCAGTGCTGCTGTGCCTCCCCCTCCCGTCATCCATCCAGTGCTGCTGTGCCTCCCCCTCCTGTCATCCATCCAGTGCTGCTGTGCCTCCCCCTCCCGTCATCCATCCAGTGCTGCTGTGCCTCCCCTCCTGTCATCCATCCAGTGCTGCTGTGCTTCCCCCTCCCGTCATCCATCCAGTGCTGCTGTGCCTCCCCCTCCCCCATCCAGTGCTGCTGTGGCTCCCCCTCCCCCATCCAGTGCTGCTGTGCCTCCCCCTCCCGTCATCCATCCAGTGCTGCTGTGCCTCCCCCTCCCCCATCCAGTGCTGCTGTGCCTCCCCCTCCCATCATCCATCCAGTGCTGCTGTGCCTCCCCCTCATCCATCCAGTGCTGCTGTGCCTCATCCAGTGCTGCTGTGCCTCCCCTCCCCCCATCCATCCAGTGCTGCTGTGCCTCCCCCTCCCATCATCCATCCAGTGCTGCTGTGCCTCACCCTCATCCATCCAGTGCTGCTGTGCCTCCCCCTCCCCCCATCCATCCAGTGCTGCTGTGCCTCCCCCTCCCCCATCCAGTGCTGCTGTGCCTCCCCCTCCCATCATCCATCCAGTGCTGCTGTGCCTCCCCCTCCCGTCATCCATCCAGTGCTGCTGTGCCTCCGCCTCCCCCTCCCCCCATCCATCCAGTGCTGCTGTGCCTCCCCCTCCCATCATCCATCCAGTGCTGCTGTGCCTCCCCCTCATCCATCCAGTGCTGCTGTGCCTCCCCCTCCCCCCATCCATCCAGTGCTGCTGTGCCTCCCCCTCCCCCCATCCAGTGCTGCTATGCCTCCCCCTCCCATCATCCATCCAGTGCTGCTGTGTCTCCCCCTCCCATCATCTATCCAGTGCTGCTGTGCCTCCCCTCCTGTCATCCATCCAGTGCTGCTGTGCCTCCCCCTCCCGTCATCCATCCAGTGCTGCTGTGCTTCCCCCTCCCGTCATCCATCCAGTGCTGCTGTGCCTCCCCCTCCCCCCATCCATCCAGTGCTGCTGTGCCTCCCCCTCCCCCATCCAGTGCTGCTGTGCCTCCCCCTCCCATCATCCATCCAGTGCTGCTGTGCCTCCCCCTCCCATCATCCATCCAGTGCTGCTGTGCCTCCCCTCCCGTCATCCATCCAGTGCTGCTGTGCCTCCCCCTCCCGTCATCCATCCAGTGCTGCTGTGCTTCCCCCTCCCGTCATCCATCCAGTGCTGCTGTGCCTCCCCCTCCCGTCATCCATCCAGTGCTGCTGTGCCTCCCCCTCCTGTCATCCATCCAGTGCTGCTGTGCCTCCCCCTCCCGTCATCCATCCAGTGCTGCTGTGCCTCCCCCTCCTGTCATCCATCCAGTGCTGCTGTGCCTCCCCCTCCCGTCATCCATCCAGTGCTGCTGTGCCTCCCCCTCCTGTCATCCATCCAGTGCTGCTGTGCCTCCCCCTCCCGTCATCCATCCAGTGCTGCTGTGCCTCCCCTCCTGTCATCCATCCAGTGCTGCTGTGCTTCCCCCTCCCGTCATCCATCCAGTGCTGCTGTGCCTCCCCCTCCCCCATCCAGTGCTGCTGTGGCTCCCCCTCCCCCATCCAGTGCTGCTGTGCCTCCCCCTCCCGTCATCCATCCAGTGCTGCTGTGCCTCCCCCTCCCCCATCCAGTGCTGCTGTGCCTCCCCCTCCCATCATCCATCCAGTGCTGCTGTGCCTCCCCCTCATCCATCCAGTGCTGCTGTGCCTCATCCAGTGCTGCTGTGCCTCCCCTCCCCCCATCCATCCAGTGCTGCTGTGCCTCCCCCTCCCATCATCCATCCAGTGCTGCTGTGCCTCACCCTCATCCATCCAGTGCTGCTGTGCCTCCCCCTCCCCCCATCCATCCAGTGCTGCTGTGCCTCCCCCTCCCCCATCCAGTGCTGCTGTGCCTCCCCCTCCCATCATCCATCCAGTGCTGCTGTGCCTCCCCCTCCCGTCATCCATCCAGTGCTGCTGTGCCTACCCCTCCCCCCATCCATCCAGTGCTGCTGTGCCTACCCCTCCCCCCATCCATCCAGTGCTGCTGTGCCTCCCCCTCATCCATCCAGTGCTGCTGTGCCTCCCCCTCCCCCCATCCATCCAGTGCTGCTGTGCCTCCCCCTCCCCCATCCAGTGCTGCTGTGCCTCCCCCTCCCATCATCCATCCAGTGCTGCTGTGTCTCCCCCTCCCATCATCCATCCAGTGCTGCTGTGCCTCCCCTCCTGTCATCCATCCAGTGCTGCTGTGCCTCCCCCTCCCGTCATCCATCCAGTGCTGCTGTGCTTCCCCCTCCCGTCATCCATCCAGTGCTGCTGTGCCTCCCCCTCCCCCCATCCATCCAGTGCTGCTGTGCCTCCCCCTCCCCCATCCAGTGCTGCTGTGCCTCCCCCTCCCATCATCCATCCAGTGCTGCTGTGCCTCCCCCTCCCATCATCCATCCAGTGCTGCTGTGCCTCCCCTCCCGTCATCCATCCAGTGCTGCTGTGCCTCCCCCTCCCGTCATCCATCCAGTGCTGCTGTGCCTCCCCCTCCTGTCATCCATCCAGTGCTGCTGTGCTTCCCCCTCCCGTCATCCATCCAGTGCTGCTGTGCCTCCCCCTCCCCCCATCCATCCCAGTGCTGCTGTGCCTCCCCCTCCCCCATCCAGTGCTGCTGTGCCTCCCCCTCCCATCATCCATCCAGTGCTGCTGTGCCTCCCCCTCATCCATCCAGTGCTGCTGTGCCTCCCCCTCCTGTCATCCATCCAGTGCTGCTGTGCCTCCCCCTCCTGTCATCCATCCAGTGCTGCTGTGCCTCCCCCTCCCGTCATCCATCCAGTGCTGCTGTGCCTCCCCCTCCCATCATCCATCCAGTGCTGCTGTGCCTCCCCCTCCTGTCATCCATCCAGTGCTGCTGTGCCTCCCCCTCCCCCTCATCCATCCAGTGCTGCTGTGCCTCCCCCTCCCCCATCCAGTGCTGCTGTGCCTCCCCCTCCCATCATCCATCCAGTGCTGCTGTGTCTCCCCCTCCCATCATCCATCCAGTGCTGCTGTGCCTCCCCTCCTGTCATCCATCCAGTGCTGCTGTGCCTCCCCCTCCCGTCATCCATCCAGTGCTGCTGTGCTTCCCCCTCCCGTCATCCATCCAGTGCTGCTGTGCCTCCCCCTCCCCCCATCCATCCAGTGCTGCTGTGCCTCCCCCTCCCCCATCCAGTGCTGCTGTGCCTCCCCCTCCCGTCATCCATCCAGTGCTGCTGTGCCTCCCCCTCCCCCCATCCATCCAGTGCTGTTGTGCCTCCTCCTCCCCCCATCCATCCAGTGCTGCTGTGCCTCCCCCTCCCGTCATCCATCCAGTGCTGCTGTGCCTCCCCCTCCCATCATCCATCCAGTGCTGCTGTGCCTCCCCCTCCCGTCATCCATCCAGTGCTGCTGTGCCTCCCCCTCCTGTCATCCATCCAGTGCTGCTGTGCCTCCCCCTTCCGTCATCCATCCAGTGCTGCTGTGCCTCCCCCTCCCGTCATCCATCCAGTGCTGCTGTGCCTCCCCATCCCCACATCCATCCAGTGCTGCTGTGCCTCCCCCTCCCGTCATCCATCCAGTGCTGCTGTGCCTCCCCCTCCCATCATCCATCCAGTGCTGCTGTGCCTCCCCTCCTGTCATCCATCCAGTGCTGCTGTGCCTCCCCCTCCCGTCATCCATCCAGTGCTGCTGTGCTTCCCCCTCCCGTCATCCATCCAGTGCTGCTGTGCCTCCCCCTCCCCCCATCCATCCAGTGCTGCTGTGCCTCCCCCTCCCCCATCCAGTGCTGCTGTGCCTCCCCCTCCCATCATCCATCCAGTGCTGCTGTGCCTCCCCCTCCCATCATCCATCCAGTGCTGCTGTGCCTCCCCTCCCGTCATCCATCCAGTGCTGCTGTGCCTCCCCCTCCCGTCATCCATCCAGTGCTGCTGTGCTTCCCCCTCCCGTCATCCATCCAGTGCTGCTGTGCCTCCCCCTCCCGTCATCCATCCAGTGCTGCTGTGCCTCCCCCTCCTGTCATCCATCCAGTGCTGCTGTGCCTCCCCCTCCCATCATCCATCCAGTGCTGCTGTGCCTCCCCTCCTGTCATCCATCCAGTGCTGCTGTGCTTCCCCCTCCCGTCATCCATCCAGTGCTGCTGTGCCTCCCCCTCCCCCATCCAGTGCTGCTGTGGCTCCCCCTCCCCCATCCAGTGCTGCTGTGCCTCCCCCTCCCGTCATCCATCCAGTGCTGCTGTGCCTCCCCCTCCCCCATCCAGTGCTGCTGTGCCTCCCCCTCCCATCATCCATCCAGTGCTGCTGTGCCTCCCCCTCATCCATCCAGTGCTGCTGTGCCTCCCCCTCCCCCATCCATCCAGTGCTGCTGTGCCTCCCCTCCCCCCATCCATCCAGTGCTGCTGTGCCTCCCCCTCCCATCATCCATCCAGTGCTGCTGTGCCTCACCCTCATCCATCCAGTGCTGCTGTGCCTCCCCCTCCCCCCATCCATCCAGTGCTGCTGTGCCTCCCCCTCCCCCATCCAGTGCTGCTGTGCCTCCCCCTCCCATCATCCATCCAGTGCTGCTGTGCCTCCCCCTCCCGTCATCCATCCAGTGCTGCTGTGCCTCCCCCTCCCCCCATCCATCCAGTGCTGCTGTGCCTCCCCCTCCCATCATCCATCCAGTGCTGCTGTGCCTCCCCCTCATCCATCCAGTGCTGCTGTGCCTCCCCCTCCCCCCATCCATCCAGTGCTGCTGTGCCTCCCCCTCCCCCATCCAGTGCTGCTGTGCCTCCCCCTCCCATCATCCATCCAGTGCTGCTGTGTCTCCCCCTCCCATCATCCATCCAGTGCTGCTGTGCCTCCCCTCCTGTCATCCATCCAGTGCTGCTGTGCCTCCCCCTCCCGTCATCCATCCAGTGCTGCTGTGCTTCCCCCTCCCGTCATCCATCCAGTGCTGCTGTGCCTCCCCCTCCCCCCATCCATCCAGTGCTGCTGTGCCTCCCCCTCCCCCATCCAGTGCTGCTGTGCCTCCCCCTCCCATCATCCATCCAGTGCTGCTGTGCCTCCCCCTCCCATCATCCATCCAGTGCTGCTGTGCCTCCCCTCCCGTCATCCATCCAGTGCTGCTGTGCCTCCCCCTTCCGTCATCCATCCAGTGCTGCTGTGCCTCCCCCTCCTGTCATCCATCCAGTGCTGCTGTGCCTCCCCCTCCCATCATCCATCCAGTGCTGCTGTGCCTCCCCTCCTGTCATCCATCCAGTGCTGCTGTGCTTCCCCCTCCCGTCATCCATCCAGTGCTGCTGTGCCTCCCCCTCCCCCATCCAGTGCTGCTGTGCCTCCCCCTCCCCCATCCAGTGCTGCTGTGCCTCCCCCTCCCGTCATCCATCCAGTGCTGCTGTGCCTCCCCCTCCCCCATCCAGTGCTGCTGTGCCTCCCCCTCCCATCATCCATCCAGTGCTGCTGTGCCTCCCCCTCCCCCATCCATCCAGTGCTGCTGTGCCTCCCCTCCCCCCATCCATCCAGTGCTGCTGTGCCTCCCCCTCCCATCATCCATCCAGTGCTGCTGTGCCTCCCCCTCATCCATCCAGTGCTGCTGTGCCTCCCCCTCCCCCCATCCATCCAGTGCTGCTGTGCCTCCCCCTCCCATCATCCATCCAGTGCTGCTGTGCCTCCCCCTCCCATCATCCATCCAGTGCTGCTGTGTCTCCCCCTCCCATCATCCATCCAGTGCTGCTGTGCCTCCCCTCCTGTCATCCATCCAGTGCTGCTGTGCCTCCCCCTCCCGTCATCCATCCAGTGCTGCTGTGCTTCCCCCTCCCGTCATCCATCCAGTGCTGCTGTGCCTCCCCCTCCCCCCATCCATCCAGTGCTGCTGTGCCTCCCCCTCCCCCATCCAGTGCTGCTGTGCCTCCCCCTCCCATCATCCATCCAGTGCTGCTGTGCCTCCCCCTCCCATCATCCATCCAGTGCTGCTGTGCCTCCCCTCCCGTCATCCATCCAGTGCTGCTGTGCCTCCCCCTTCCGTCATCCATCCAGTGCTGCTGTGCCTCCCCCTCCTGTCATCCATCCAGTGCTGCTGTGCCTCCCCCTCCCATCATCCATCCAGTGCTGCTGTGCCTCCCCTCCTGTCATCCATCCAGTGCTGCTGTGCTTCCCCCTCCCGTCATCCATCCAGTGCTGCTGTGCCTCCCCCTCCCCCATCCAGTGCTGCTGTGCCTCCCCCTCCCCCATCCAGTGCTGCTGTGCCTCCCCCTCCCGTCATCCATCCAGTGCTGCTGTGCCTCCCCCTCCCCCATCCAGTGCTGCTGTGCCTCCCCCTCCCATCATCCATCCAGTGCTGCTGTGCCTCCCCCTCCCCCATCCATCCAGTGCTGCTGTGCCTCCCCTCCCCCCATCCATCCAGTGCTGCTGTGCCTCCCCCTCCCATCATCCATCCAGTGCTGCTGTGCCTCCCCCTCATCCATCCAGTGCTGCTGTGCCTCCCCCTCCCCCCATCCATCCAGTGCTGCTGTGCCTCCCCCTCCCCCATCCAGTGCTGCTGTGCCTCCCCCTCCCATCATCCATCCAGTGCTGCTGTGTCTCCCCCTCCCATCATCCATCCAGTGCTGCTGTGCCTCCCCTCCTGTCATCCATCCAGTGCTGCTGTGCCTCCCCCTCCCGTCATCCATCCAGTGCTGCTGTGCTTCCCCCTCCCGTCATCCATCCAGTGCTGCTGTGCCTCCCCCTCCCCCCATCCATCCAGTGCTGCTGTGCCTCCCCCTCCCCCATCCAGTGCTGCTGTGCCTCCCCCTCCCATCATCCATCCAGTGCTGCTGTGCCTCCCCCTCCCATCATCCATCCAGTGCTGCTGTGCTTCCCCCTCCCATCATCCATCCAGTGCTGCTGTGCCTCCCCCTCCCGTCATCCATCCAGTGCTGCTGTGCCTCCCCCTCCCATCATCCATCCAGTGCTGCTGTGCCTCCCCTCCTGTCATCCATCCAGTGCTGATGTGCTTCCCCCTCCCGTCATCCATCCAGTGCTGCTGTGCCTCCCCCTCCCCCATCCAGTGCTGCTGTGCCTCCCCCTCCCCCATCCAGTGCTGCTGTGCCTCCCCCTCCCCCCATCCATCCAGTGCTGCTGTGCCTCCCTCTCCCCCATCCAGTGCTGCTGTGCCTCCCCCTCCCATCATCCATCCAGTGCTGCTGTGCCTCCCCCTCATCCATCCAGTGCTGCTGTGCCTCCCCCTCCCCCCATCCATCCAGTGCTGCTGTGCCTCCCCTCCCCCATCCAGTGCTGCTGTGCCTCCCCCTCATCCATCCAGTGCTGCTGTGCCTCCCCCTCATCCTCATCCATCCAGTGCTGCTGTGCCTCCCCCTCATCCATCCAGTGCTGCTGTGCCTCCCCCTCATCCATCCAGTGCTGCTGTGCCTCCCCCTCCCGTCATCCATCCAGTGCTGCTGTGCCTCCCCCTCCCCCCATCCATCCAGTGCTGCTGTGCCTCCCCCTCCCGTCATCCATCCAGTGCTGCTGTGCCTCCCCCTCCCCCCATCCATCCAGTGCTGCTGTGCCTCCCCCTCCCATCATCCATCCAGTGCTGCTGTGCCTCCCCTCCTGTCATCCATTCAGTGCTGCTGTGCCTCCCCCTCCCGTCATCCATCCAGTGCTGCTGTGCCTCCCCCTCCCCACATCCATCCAGTGCTGCTGTGCCTCCCCCTCCCGTCATCCATCCAGTGCTGCTGTGCCTCCCCCTCCCCCATCCAGTGCTGCTGTGCCTCCCCCTCCCATCATCCATCCAGTGCTGCTGTGCCTCCCCCTCCCCCCATCCATCCAGTGCTGCTGTGCCTCCCCCTCCCCCATCCAGTGCTGCTGTGCCTCCCCCTCCCATCATCCATCCAGTGCTGCTGTGCCTCCCCCTCATCCATCCAGTGCTGCTGTGCCTCCCCCTATCCATCCAGTGCTGCTGTGCCTCCCCCTCCCCCATCCAGTGCTGCTGTGCTTCCCCCTCCCATCATCCATCCAGTGCTGCTGTGCCTCCCCCTCCCGTCATCCATCCAGTGCTGCTGTGCCTCCCCTCCTGTCATCCATCCAGTGCTGCTGTGCCTCCCCCTCCCATCATCCATCCAGTGCTGCTGTGCCTCCCCCTCCCATCATCCATCCAGTGCTGCTGTGCCTCCCCTCCTGTCATCCATCCAGTGCTGCTGTGCCTCCCCCTCCCGTCATCCATCCAGTGCTGCTGTGCTTCCCGCTCCCGTCATCCATCCAGTGCTGCTGTGCCTCCCCCTCCCCCATCCAGTGCTGCTGTGCCTCCCCCTCCCATCATCCATCCAGTGCTGCTGTGCCTCCCCCTCCCGTCATCCATCCAGTGCTGCTGTGCCTCCCCCTCCCCCCATACATCCAGTGCTGCTGTGCCTCCCCCTCCCCCATCCAGTGCTGCTGTGCCTCCCCCTCCCATCATCCATCCAGTGCTGCTGTGCCTCCCCCTCATCCATCCAGTGCTGCTGTGCCTCCCCCTCCCCCCATCCATCCAGTGCTGCTGTGCCTCCCCCTCCCACATCCAGTGCTGCTGTGCCTCCCCCTCATCCATCCAGTGCTGCTGTGCCTCCCCCTCATCCATTCAGTGCTGCTGTGCCTCCCCCTCCCGTCATCCATCCAGTGCTGCTGTGCCTCCCCCTCCCGTCATCCATCCAGTGCTGCTGTGCCTCCCCATCCCCCTCATCCATCCAGTGCTGCTGTGCCTCCCCCTCCTGTCATCCATCCAGTGCCTCCCCCTCCCGTCATCCATCCAGTGCTGTTGTGCCTCCCCCTCCCGTCATCTATCCAGTGCTGCTGTGCCTCCCGCCATCCATCCAGTGCTGCTGTGCCTCCC
This sequence comes from Pelophylax lessonae, assembly GCF_965119305.1. Classification (NCBI taxonomy): domain Eukaryota; kingdom Metazoa; phylum Chordata; class Amphibia; order Anura; family Ranidae; genus Pelophylax; species Pelophylax lessonae. The sequence continues at coordinate 828,485 of NC_138778.1, forward strand.
CCTCCCCCTCATCCATCCAGTGCTGTTGTGCCTCCCCCTCCCCCATCCAGTGCTGCTGTGCCTCCCCCTCCCGTCATCCATCCAGTGCTGTTGTGCCTCCCCCTTCCGTCATCCATCCAGTGCTGCTGTGCCTCCCCCTCCCGTCATCCATCCAGTGCTGCTGTGCCTCCCCCTCCCCCCATCCATCCCAGTGCTGCTGTGCCTCCCCCTCCCCCATCCAGTGCTGCTGTGCCTCCCCCTCCCATCATCCATCCAGTGCTGCTGTGCCTCCCCCTCATCCATCCAGTGCTGCTGTGCCTCCCCCTCCTGTCATCCATCCAGTGCTGCTGTGCCTCCCCCTCCTGTCATCCATCCAGTGCTGCTGTGCCTCCCCCTCCCGTCATCCATCCAGTGCTGCTGTGCCTCCCCCTCCCGTCATCCATCCAGTGCTGCTGTGCCTCCCCCTCCTGTCATCCATTCAGTGCTGCTGTGCCTCCCCCTCCTGTCATCCATCCAGTGCTGCTGTGCCTCCAGCTCTGTATGTAGAACTGTTCTGTTTCCCTCTCTCCGCTCTGCTCTGATAATGACAGTAATGGAGGCAGCATAATGGCAGGACTGTGGCGGTCTGGATGGGACAGTTTCCGGTCCACCTGTTCTAGAACGTCTCAATCAAACCCCCCAGTGCTGTCTGCAGATTCTGGTTTTATTTGTAGACCCGCACATGAGTGGGGTGCAGGAGGACACTGGGGAATCGTTTCCCATCACCTGGCGGCCATGTTTGTGTGGCTCTCACCTTTCTGTATGAGGCTCTGAGCTTCTCTCCGGACCTTGGCGTTGCGAAGGAACCTCCACTCTCGCTCTTTGCGGACTTGGCTCTCCATATCGTGTTCTTCAGGTATCTGGGAAGACACGGAGCAGACGAATCAACGCACCAACCTGGGGAACCGGCTTCTCAGAGCTAGAACCTCAAACATGGGGAACCAGCTTCTCAGAGCTAGAACCTCAAACATGGGGAACCGGCTTCTCAGAGCTAGAACCTCAAACATGGGGAACCGGCTTCTCAGAACTAGGACCTCAAATATGGGGAACCGGCTTCTGAGAGCTAGAACCTCAAACATGGGGAACCAGCTTCTCAGAGCTAGAACCTCAAATATCGGAACCGGCTTCTCAGAGCTAGAACCTCAAATATGGGGAACCGGCTTCTCAGAGCTAGGACCTCAAATATGGGGAACCGACTTCTCAGAACTAGAACCTCAAATATGGGGAACCGGCTTCTCAGAGCTAGGACCTCAAATATGGGGAACCGGCTTCTCAGAGCTAGGACCTCAAATATGGGGAACCGGCTTCTCAGAGCTAGGACCTCAAATATGGGGAACCGGCTTCTCAGAGCTAGGACCTCAAATATGGGGAACCGGCTTGTCAGAGCTAGGACCTCAAATATGGGGAACCGGCTTCTCAGAGCTAGGACCTCAAATATGGGGAACCGGCTTCTCAGAGTTAGGACCTCAAATATGGGGAACCGGCTTCTCAGAACTAGAACCTCAAATATGGGGAACCGGCTTCTCAGAACTAGGACCTCAAATACGGGGAACCGGCTTCTCAGAGCTAGAACCTCAAATACGGGGAACTGGCTTCTCAGAGCTAGGACCTCAAATATCGGAACCGGCTTCTCAGAGCTAGAACCTCAAATATGGGGAACCGGCTTCTTGGAGCTAGAACCTCAAATATGGGGAACAGGCTTCTCGGAGGTAGGACCTCAAATATGGGGAACTGGCTTCTCAGAGCTAGAACCTCAAATATCGGAACCGGCTTCTCAGAGCTAGAACCTCAAATATGGGGAACCGGCTTCTCAAAGCTAGAACCTCATATATCGGAACCGGTTTCTCAGAGCTAGAACCTCAAATATCGGAACCGGCTTCTCGGAGCTAGGACCTCAAATATGGGGAACCGGCTTCTCAGAGCTAGAACCTCAAATATGGGGAACCGGCTTCTCAAAGCTAGAACCTCAAATATGGGGAACCGGCATCTCAGAGCTAGAACCTCAAATATGGGGAACCGGCTTCTCAGATCTAGAACCTCAAATATCGGAACCGGCATCTCAGAGCTAGAACCTCAAAAATCGGAACCGGCTTCTCAGAGCTAGAACCTCAAATATGGGGAACCAGCTTCTCAGAGCTAGAACCTCAAATATGGGGAACCGGCTTCTCAGAGCTAGGACCTCAAATACGGGGAACCGGCTTCTCAGAGCTAGAACCTCAAGTATGGGAACCGGCTTCTCAGAGCTAGAACCTCAAATATGGGGAGCCGGCTTCTCAGAGCTAGGACCTCAAATATGGGGAACCGGCTTCTCAGAGCTAGAACCTCAAATATGGGGAACCGGCTTCTCAGAGCTAGGACCTCAAATATGGGAACCGGCTTCTCAGAGCTAGAACCTCAAATACGGGGAACCGGCTTCTCAGAGCTAGGACCTCAAATATGGGAACCGGCTTCTCAGAGCTAGGACCTCAAATATGGGGAACCGGCTTCTCAGAGCTAGGACCTCAAATATGGGGAAGAGTCTTCTCAGAGCTAGGACCTCAAATATGGGGAACCGGCTTCTCAGAGCTAGAACCTCAAATATGGGGAGCCGGCTTCTCAGAGCTAGAACCTCAAATACGGGGAACCGGCTTCTCAGAGCTAGAACCTCAAATATTGGAACCGGCTTCTCAGAGCTAGAACCTCAAATATCGGAACCGGCTTCTCAGAGCTAGAACCTCAAATATTGGAACCGGCTTCTCAGAGCTAGAACCTCAAATATGGGGAGCCAGCTTCTCAGAGCTAGAACCTCAAATATGGGAACCGGCTTCTCAGAGCTAGAACCTCAAATATGGGGAACCAGCTTCTCAGAGCTAGAACCTCAAATATGGGAACCGGCTTCTCAGAGCTAGAACCTCAAATATGGGGAGCCGGCTTCTCAGAGCTAGAACCTCAAATACGGGGAACCGGCTTCTCAGAGCTAGAACCTCAAATATGGGAACCGGCTTCTCAGAGCTAGAACCTCAAATATGGGGAAGAGGCTTCTCAGGGCTAGAACCTCAAATATGGGGAAGAGGCTTCTCAGAGCTAGGACCTCAAATATGGGGAACCGGCTTCTCAGAGCTAGGACCTCAAATATGGGGAACCGGCTTCTCAGAGCTAGGACCTCAAATATGGGGAACCGGCTTCTCAGAGCTAGAACCTCAAATATGGGGAACCGGCTTCTCAGAGCTAGAACCTCAAATATGGGGAACCGGCTTCTCAGAGCTAGGACCTCAAATATGGGGAACCGGCTTCTCAGAGCTAGAACCTCAAATTATGGGGAAGAGGCTTCTCAAAGCTAGAATCTCAAATATGGGGAAGAGGCTTCTCAGAGCTAGAACCTCAAATATGGGGAACCGGCTTCTCAGAGCTAGAACCTCAAACATGTGCCTCAGCAATCAATTATAATGCAGATTCCTGGGATGGTGTGACAACGATGCTGCGCTATTCCTGCATTCACAGCAGAGTTGTCTGATTGCACCAAAGTAGGAGATGTTGCAGGGGGCGTGGCTATGAGCAGTGTCACTGCAGATTCAGGTTGCAGCTTGTCAATCAGCACCTGGCCCAACCTAGTCCCGCCCACTGCTTTCTGAATTGACAACCCTCCCCCTGTGAGCTGCAGTGTCTGGGAAGGGGGGTGTGAGACCCCGATGAAGGAGGATTTGGCTCATTCAGGGTTTTTGGTGTATTCTGCGACACTCGTGCATCCCATAGGAAGTCTATTTGGGATTGTTGAGCCGGTCATAGAGGAGCCTTTATATGGACGGGTGGGGTGGAAGCTGGAAAACTCACTGCGGTCTCTTTGCCCCTGAGTTTCCCTCATTACTGACTTTCCATGCAATGTTCCTGCATGTCAGAACCCCCCCCCCCCCCCAATGTTCCTCCACCTGGTAGTGTCAGAGCTTTGCTTCCTCATGTCAGAACCCCCCCCCCCCCCCCCCCAATGTTACTGCACCTGGTAGTGTCAGAGCTTTGATTCCTCATGTCAGAACCCCCCCCCCAATGTTCCTCCACCTGGTAGTGTCAGAGCTTTGCTTCCTCATGTCAGAACCCCCCCCCCCCCCAATGCTCCTCCACCTGGTAGTGTCAGAGCTTTGCTTCCTCATGTCAGAACCCCCCCCCCCCCCCCCAATGTTCCTCCACCTGGTAGTGTCAGAGCTTTGCTTCCTCATGTCAGAACCCCCCCCCCCCCCCCAATGTTACTGCACCTGGTGGTGTCAGAGCTTTGATTCCTCATGTCAGAACCCCCCCCCCCCCCCAATGCTCCTCCACCTGGTAGTGTCAGAGCTTTGCTTCCTCATGTCAGAACCCCCCCCCCCCCAATGTTACTGCACCTGGTAGTGTCAGAGCTTTGCTGAACCCCCCCCCCCCCATGACTGGTGGGGCAATACTGAAGGCACCCCCCAATGACTGGTGGGGTAATCCTGAAGGCACCCCTCCCCCAATGACTGGTGGAGTAATCCTGAAGGCACCCCTCCCCCAATGACTGGTGGGGTAATCCTGAAGGCACCCCTCCCCCAATGACTGGTGGGGTAATCCTGAAGGCACCCCCCCAATGACTGGTGGGGCAATACTGAAGGCACCCCCCCCAATGACTGGTGGGGCAATACTGAAGGCACCCCCCCCGACTGCTGGGGCAATACTGAAGGTACCCCCCACCCCCCATGACTGGTGGGGTAATACTGAAGGCACAGGGGAGGTGGAGGATGCAGAAACAGGCAGTAAAGCAGGGAGATGCTGAGTGCAAAGCTTCCTTTCCAGCACAGAGAACAGCAATGACCTCACTAAACCTCATTACAAATGTGGGGAGACCGGAGGTCAGAGGGCGCAGCGCCTGAGGGGATCTCATACTGCAGATGTGGAGCTACAGAGCCCTGAAAAAGTATTCATACCCCCTGAAATTTCCCACATTCTCTCATGTTACACCCAGAAAAGTAAAAGTATTTTATTGGGATTTTATGTGATAGACGACACAAAGTGACCATAATTGTGAAGTGGAAGGAAAATGATAAATGATACAAATAAATCTGTGAAAAGTGTGGCTGCATTTGTATTCACCCCCTGGAGTCAATACTTTGTAGCTCCGCCTTTCCCTCCAATTACAGCTGGGAGTCTTTTTGGGGATGTCTCTACCAGCTTTGCACATCTAGAGAGGACATTTCTGCCCATTCTTCTCTGCAGAATATCTCATCTCTGTCAGATTGGATGGAGAGCGTCTGTGAACAGCAATTTTCAAGTCTTGCCACAGATTCTCAATGTGATTTAGGTCTGGACTGTGACTGGGCCAATCTAGCACTAGAAATCCACAGAAACTCTAAACTGGTAACCAGTAAAGTTGTGTATGGAGATTTTTATGTACAGAAGTTTGTCTTCATTCCAGGAATGTGTGCAATTTTCTGGTGTGACATGTTTGGTATCTATTTACTCAGTGTATCATCTTTTATAGGTTACAAAAAATTGGTATATATATTGTCTTAAGTAATTATTTAATTAATTAAAATGTATTTTTTCTAAAAAACTGGACCCAAAACCCGCCTATTCCACCAATAAAAGGCGTTCTTCCCCGGCATACCTTCATAACCGGCTGGGCGAAGTACTTGGCACTCCAATCACAGAATCCGGTCTGCAGAGATCCCGAGATGAATCCTTTATGGATGATCCCGTCTTCTCCGTCTTCAGCCGTCTGCGGGAAGAAAGACACCGGTCAACCAATCAAATTCCAAAAACACCGCAACCAATCAGAATCCAGGTGACATGTAATCCGGTATAAGGTTAATAACTGCGATGGGCGGGCTCAGCGGCGATTTCCCTAATCTAGGCAAATGATTGGCCATGTCCACTACAGAGAATGCCCAGATCTGGAGATGGCTTCCTTCGTTTGATGTGCGTAGAATTGGCGCCGGAATGGTTTCTGTGCGTTTCCTCCGAGTGTTCAGATTTCCTGTCACACACTTCAGATTTACTAAAAGGTTCATTTCTGAGTGCGCCGCGTCCGGAGGATTCTGTGAAATCCGGGCGACGCCCCCTGACAGCCAGAGGATGGTGTCACCAGCATTCATAACGCACTGGATACCAATCAATGAGGTTGTATTTCTTAAGGTCCCGCCCCTTTATCCTCAGTAGAATATTTCTCACTCATCAGTAAGAGGAGCGGTCTAACGACTTCCATATAATTTACAAACCGCGCATCCCGGATGGTGGGAGTATTATACACCCGGAGGAGGCATCCCATCCCCCCAATCCCGGTATGAAAAGTCCTCATCTCTGAATTGCGGAGTCAGGCTCTTTAGGGGTTGTCAGAACAGAGAGGAAGGGGTTAACCCTTAGATAATCAGCCCCCCTCCCCCCATGTACGCCATTTGTCTCGCTGTCATTGGTAAAGTGCGTCCCCTTTCCACCCAGCAACAGCACTACTTCAATGAGTTCTGTACACCCTGGGGGGGGGGGGGGCAGCAATCATTTGACCAGTGTGACTGGCACAGTGATCACATGATCGGGAACCAATCCCACTGGCTGCTGATCATTAGTGGGAAGTGAGAGTGATCTCTGACTGCTCGGTCTGTAGTGGGGGGAGGAGGAGGAGAGAGGCAGATCACCGTTCTGTCAGGGGTAGGAGGAGGAGAGAGGCAGATCACCGTTCTGTCGGGGGGGGGGGGAGGAGGAGAGAGGCAGATCGCCGTTCTGTCAGGGGGGAGGAGGAGAGAGGCAGATCGCCGTTCTGTCGGGGGGGGGGGGGGAGGAGGAGAGAGGCAGATCACCGTTCTGTCAGGGGGGGGGAGGTGGAGAGAGGCAGATCGCCGTTCTGTCAGGGGGGGGGGGGGAGGAGAGAGGCAGATCACCGTTCTGTCAGGGGGGGAGGAGGAGAGATGCAGATCACCGTTCTGTCAGGGGGGGGGGGAGGAGAGAGGCAGATCACCGTTCTGTCCAGGGGGGGGAGGTGGAGAGAGGCAGATCACTGTTCTGTCAGGGGGGGGGGGGAGGAGAGATGCAGATTGCCGTTCTGTCGGGGGAGGAGGAGAGAGGCAGATCGCCGTTCTGTCAAGGGGGGGGGGGGGGGTGGAGAGAGGCAGATCGCCGTTCTGTCAGGGGGGGGGGTGGAGAGAGGCAGATCACCGTTCTATGGGGGGGGGGAGGAGGAGACAGGCAGATCACTGTTCTGTCAGGGGGGGAGGAGGAGAGATGCAGATCGCCGTTCTGTCAGGGGGGGGGAGGAGGAGACAGGCAGATCGCCGTTCTTTCGGGGGGGGGGGGGGGGGGGAGGAGGAGAGAGGCAGATCGCCGTTCTGTCAGGGGGGGGGAGGAGGAGAGAGGCAGATCGCCGTTCTGTCAGGGGGGGAGGAGGAGAGAGGCAGATCACCGTTCTGTCAGGGGGGGGAGGAGAGAGGCAGATCGCCGTTCTGTCAGGGGGGGGAGGAGGAGAGAGGCAGATCGCATTTCTGTCAGGGGGGGGGGGGGAGGAGGAGAGAGGCAGATCACTGTTCTGTCAGGGGGGGGAGGAGGAGAGAGGCAGATCACCGTTCTGTCAGGGGGGGGGGAGGAGGAGAAAGGCAGATCGCCGTTCTGTCAGGGGGGGGAGGAGAGAGGCAGATCACCGTTCTGTCAGGGGGGGGAGGAGAGAGGCAGATCACCGTTCTGTCAGGGGGGGGGGAGGAGAGAGGCAGATCACCGTTCTGTCAGGGGGGGGGGGGAGGAGAGAGGCAGATCGCCGTTCTGTCAGGGGGGGGGGGAGGAGGAGAGAGGCAGATTGCCGTTCTGTCAGGGGGGGGAGGAGGAGAGAGGCAGATTGCCGTTCTGTCAGGGGGGGGGGAGGAGGAGAGAGGCAGATCACTGTTCTGTCAGGGGGGGAGGAGGAGAGATGCAGATCGCCGTTCTGTCAGGGGTGGGGGAGGAGACAGGCAGATCACTGTTCTGTCGGGGGGGGGGGGGGAGGAGAGATGCAGATCGCCGTTCTGTCGGGGGAGGAGGAGAGATGCAGATCGCCATTCTGTTGGGGGGGAGGTGGAGAGACGTAGATCACCATTCTGTCCAGGGGGGGGAGGAGGAGGAGAGAGGCAGATCACCGTTCTGTCAGGGGGGGAGGAGGAGAGAGGCAGATCACCGTTCTGTCAGGGGGAGGAGAGAGGCAGATCACTGTTCTGTCAGGGGGGGAGGAGGAGAGAGGCAGATCGCCGTTCTGTCAGGGGGGGAAGGTGGAGAGAGGCAGATCGCCGTTCTGTCAGGGGGGGAAGGTGGAGAGAGGCAGATCGCCGTTCTGTCAGGGGGGGAAGGTGGAGAGAGGCAGATCGCCGTTCTGTCAGGGGGGGAAGGTGGAGAGAGGCAGATCGCCGTTCTGTCAGGGGGGGAAGGTGGAGAGAGGCAGATCACTGTTCTGTCGGGGGGGGGGGAGGAGGAGAGAGGCAGATCGCCGTTCTGTCAGGGGGGGGGGTGGAGAGAGGCAGATCACCGTTCTGTCGGGAGGGGGAGGAGGAGAGAGGCAGATCGCCGTTCTGTCAGGGGGGGGGGGGGTGGAGAGAGGCAGATCACCGTTCTGTCAGGGGGGGAGGAGGAGAGAGGCAGATCGCCGTTCTGTCAGGGGGGGGAAGGTGGAGAGAGGCAGATTGCCGTTCTGTCAGGGGGGGAAGGTGGAGAGAGGCAGATCACCGTTCTGTCAGGGGGGGAAGGTGGAGAGAGGCAGATCGCCGTTCTGTCAGGGGGGGGAAGGTGGAGAGAGGCAGATCGCCGTTCTGTCAGGGGGGGAGGAGGAGAGAGGCAGAGCACCGTTCTGTCAGGGGGGGGAAGGTGGAGAGAGGCAGATCACTGTTCTGTCGGGGGGGGGGAGGAGGAGAGAGGCAGAGCACCGTTCTGTCAGGGGGGGGGGGGGGGTGGAGAGAGGCAGATCACCGTTCTGTCAGGGGGGGGGGGTGGAGAGAGGCAGATCACCGTTCTGTCAGGGGGGGGTGGAGAGAGGCAAATCGCCGTTCTGTCAGGGGGGGGAAGGTGGAGAGAGGCAGATCGCCGTTCTGTCAGGGGGGGAGGAGGAGAGAGGCAGAGCACCGTTCTGTCAGGGGGGGGGGGGTGGAGAGAGGCAGATCACCGTTCTGTCAGGGGGGGAGGAGGAGAGAGGCAGATCACTGTTCTGTCAGGGGGGGAGGAGGAGAGAGGCAGATCGCCGTTCTGTCAGGGGGGGGGGGGAAGGTGGAGAGAGGCAGATCGCCGTTCTGTCAGGGGGGGAAGGTGGAGAGAGGCAGATCGCCGTTCTGTCAGGGGGGGGAAGGTGGAGAGAGGCAGATCGCCGTTCTGTCAGGGGGGGAGGAGGAGAGAGGCAGAGCACCGTTCTGTCAGGGGGGGGGGGGGTGTGGAGAGAGGCAGATCACCGTTCTGTCAGGGGGGGGAAGGTGGAGAGAGGCAGATCACTGTTCTGTCGGGGGGGGGAGGAGGAGAGAGGCAGAGCACCGTTCTGTCAGGGGGGGGGGTTGAGAGAGGCAGATCACCGTTCTGTCAGGGGGGGGGGGGGTGGAGAGAGGCAGATCACCGTTCTGTCAGGGGGGGGGTGGAGAGAGGCAGATCACCGTTCTGTCAGGGGGGGGAAGGTGGAGAGAGGCAGATCACCGTTCTGTCAGGGGGGGGGGGGTGGAGAGAGGCAGATCACCGTTCTGTCAGGGGGGGGGGTGGAGAGAGGCAGATCACTGTTCTGTCAGGGGGGGGGGGTGGAGAGAGGCAGATCACTGTTCTGTCAGGGGGGGGAAGGTGGAGAGAGGCAGATCACCGTTCTGTCAGGGGGGGGGGGGGGTGGAGAGAGGCAGATCACTGTTCTGTCAGGGGGGGAGGAGTAGAGAGGCAGATCGCCGTTCTGTCAGGGGGGGGAAGGTGGAGAGAGGCAGATCACTGTTCTGTCAGGGGGGGGGGGGTGGAGAGAGGCAGATCACTGTTCTGTCAGGGGGGGAGGAGTCGAGAGGCAGATCACCGTTCTGTCAGGGGGGGAAGGTGGAGAGAGGCAGATCACCGTTCTGTCAGGGGGGGAGGAGTAGAGAGGCAGATCGCCGTTCTGTCAGGGGGGGGAAGGTGGAGAGAGGCAGATCACTGTTCTGTCAGGGGGGGGGGGTGGAGAGAGGCAGATCACCGTTCTGTCAGGGGGGGGGGGTGGAGAGAGGCAGATCACCGTTCTGTCAGGGGGGGGAAGGTGGAGAGAGGCAGATCACCGTTCTGTCAGGGGGGGGGAAGGTGGAGAGAGGCAGATCACCGTTCTATTGGGGGGGGGGGGGGAGGTGGAGATTTTGTCTCTCTGCTAGTTCTGCAGGAACACGGATCTCACATTTAACCCTTTGATCACCCCCCGATGTTAACCCCTTCCTTGCCAGTGTCATTAGTACAGTGACAGTGCAATTTTTAGCTGTCACTGGTCCCCAAAAAAGATTTTTCTGCTGCAATCTCGCAGTCCCGCCAAAAATCGCAGATCATCGCCATTACTAGTAAAAATAATAAATAAAATTGCCATAAAATATCCCATAGTTTGTAGACGCGAACCAATCATACGCCAATCATCGGGATTTGGAGCTGAATACAGATTGGAATAAACTGAAGAAATTTCCTCTTTTATATTTTTTTATTGGATGTTTTATATCAGAAAGTAAAGTTTTTTTTTTTTTAATTGTCGCTCTTTTTTTGTTTATAGCTCAAAAAATAAAAACCGCAGAGGTGATCAAATACCAGCAAAAGAATCTCTATTTGTGGGGGAAAAAGGAAACCAATTGTATTTGGGTACAGCGTCGCACGACCGTGCAAGTGTCAGTTACACTAACGCAGTGCCGAATCGCAAAAAATGGCCTGATCATGAAGGGGGGTAAATCTTCCGGAGGTGAACCTTTACACCCCCCCCTCCCCCCCATTCAATGCCCATATCAGCCTTTGGCAGGGGGAGGGGGGGGGGAGGGGAAGGAGGAGGAGAGGCTGCATATGGCTGGATCTGCAGAGAGTCTTATGAGTCCTCTACACTTTCTCTGCAGTCATCTCAGCCTCTGGATTTACCCAGGCTCAGTGGGGGGGGGGGGGAGGAGGTTGGGGAGGGGGGGGGGAAGGGAGGGGGAGGAGGAAGAGGAAGAGGAAGAGGAGGAAGAGGAAGAGGAAGAGGAGGAGGAGGAAGAGGAGGGGGGGAGGAGGAAGAGGAGGGGGAGGAGGAAGAGGAGGGGGGGAGGAAGAGGAGGGGGGGAGGGGGAGGAGGAAGAGGAGGGGGGGAGGGGGAGGAGGAAGAGGAGGGGAGGGGGAGGAGGAAGAGGAGGGGGGAGGAGGAGGAAGAGGAGGGGGGAGGAGAGGCTGCATATGGCTGGATCTGCAGAGAGTCTTGTGAGTCCTCTACACTTTCTCTGCAGTCATCTGAATTTACCCAGAGGTCCAATATCGGCAAGAGAAAAAAATTACAACTTGTAAATTGGGTTTTGGATCGGCAGATCACCGGATTAAAGATTTATGAGCAGCAGACGGCTCAGTGGAGAGGAGGGGGAGGAGGAGGAAGGGGGGGAGGGGGTGAGGAGGAAGGGGGGTGAGGGGGAGGAGGAGGGGGAGGAGGCGGGGGAGGAGGAGGGGGAGGAGGCGGGGGAGGGGGGAGGAGGGGGAGGGGGAGGAGGCACCGGTGTCAGGCCTGCCTGATGTATGTAAATATTTAACCATTACTGTACAACATACTGGAGCCGGGTTCAGGTTGGTTGCCGTAGGTTACCGCACATGGATGCTCTATGAAGAAATATACTGGAGATTGAAGATAAAGCAGCAGCTGTCCTTAAAGAGAAACTTCACCCAAAAGAGAAAGTTCCGCTGTTCCTCCTCCTGCTCCCCCCCCCTCACATTTGGCACATCATTATTTTTTTTTTGGTGGGGGGGGGGGGGTACCTGGTTTTAACTGGTACAAGCTCAGATCACCGTGGGGATCCAAGAAAACAACCCCCCCCCCCCCACCTTTTGGCACGCATCACAGGTCCCGGAAGGCTGCGGGGCCCTACAGATAACTCAGCCGGCTGCTGACAGGTAATATGCCGATGCTGGGGGCCGAAGCCCAGGAAGGAGACCTGCCGAGTAAGGGGGGAGGGGAAGTGAATGGCAGAAAGTTCAATGAATGCTGAAAGGTCCACTTTAAAAACGAACCCACCACCCCGGGGTCTGCAACCTCCCACCATCACACCTGTGTAGGAGGGGCTAGTGACAGGTGAGAGGAGACATTGTCCCTGGAAAGTGATGCACATCGAATGCTTCTTGTATGTCCAGGACTTGATATTCACCGACACGAGGCACATGTGAGATCCGAGGACCATTCCTGACCACTTACCTGCCAGACACTCCCCCCGCATTCAGCTTTCAGCACTGTCACACTTTGAACGACAATTGCGCGGTCATGCTACACTGTATCCATATGACGTTTTTTTCATTTTTTACACAAATAGAGCGTTCTTTTGGTGGTATTTATTCACCGCTGACGGTTTTATTTTTTGCTAAACAAATGAAAAGACCGAAAATTTTGAAAAATAAAAAGTCATAGTTAGAAAATTTACCAGTTTGCAAAATTTTATGGTTTTTTTTTGATGGGCACTGATGGGTGACACTGATTGGCAGCAATGATAGGCAGCCCTGGTGGGCAATGATTGGCCGTGGTCCGATGACACGCCGGCCCCACCACAACGACACGCCGGCCCGATGAGACACTGACCTGATGACGCGCCGGCCCGATGACACGCCGGCCCGATGACACGCCGGCCCGATGACACGCCGGCCCGATGACACGCCGGCCCGATGACACGCCGGCCCGAAGACACGCCGGCCCGATGACATGCCAGGCCCGATGACACGCCGGCCCGATGACACGCCGGCCCGATGACACGCCGGCCCGATGACACGCCGGCCCGATGACACGCCGGCCCGATGACACGCCGGCCCTGATGACACGCCGGCCCGATGACACGCCGGCCCGATGACACGCAGGCCCGATGACACGCCGGCCCGATGACACGCCGGCCCGATGACACGCCAGGCCCGATGACACGCCAGGCCCGATGACACGCCAGGCCCGATGACACGCCAGGCCCGATGACACGCTGACCTGATGACACGCCGGCCCGATGACACGCCGGCCCGATGAGACACTGACCTGATGACACGCCGGTCCGATGACTCGCTGGCCCGATGACACGCCGGTCCGATGGCACGCCAGGCCCGATGACACACCGGCCTGATGACACGCCGGCCTGATGACACGCCGGCCTGATGACACGCCAGGCCTGATGACACGCCAGGCCTGATGACACGCCAGGCCTGATGACATGCCAGGCCTGATGACACGCCGTCTGTGGAAGGCCATGCAAATCAGACTTTCTATAAACATGTTCTGCGGACCATCGCTTTAGTCCAAGTGAAAGCTGCGACTCGGGACTGAAGAGAAAGGGAAGGAAGCACAGAAGAATGATTGGTTATTCTGAAGCCGTCCTCCTAGGACAATAGCATAAAACTGAGGCATGCTGGGAGGAGGAGAGAAACGCAGCGGTAAGCTTTGCCACCAATCCTGCTCCATGAAATCCGTGTTTTTGTTTCATTTGTGAATCCAAGTAAAATATGGAATCCCGCTAAGGTGGGCTCACCTGGTCAGGGCCTTTGTCAAACATCTTGCGGGTGCGGGGGAACTGGTGCGAATGGGGCGTGTACTGGACCCCCATAGCTGTTCCCACATTGGCTGGCCGGTTGGAAGGAAGCTCCCTGTTGGCTGGAGGTTTTGTCATGTCATTGGTAAGGCTGGAGCTGCTGGCACTTGGAGTTGGAGGAGACCCCCTGAAGGAACAGCAAACGTCACTTTATCACTTTTCCCTTTAACAGGAAAAATGTAACACAGACAGAAAGTTATACTGAGAATATCCTTTATATTCCGCCCAGATCACTGAAAACCAAAAGGCAGAAACTCTTCAAAGCCACCAAAATAAATACAATGGCTGCCAATCCATCTCTTGTTAAAGTGATTGGAAAGTCACAACTAATAAATACTTTTATCCCTGTTTAGGTCAATAATAAATGCAGGAAGTGTTCCCTTTGTGCAGAGCACTGCTGTGTGGTCACAGATCCTCCCTCTGCTCTCCTTCCTGATCTAAGGGAGTACAGTGGGAGGGGCTGAGATTCCCTTCCGATGTATGGGAGTACAGTGGGAGGGGCTGAGATTCCCTTCTGATGTATGTAAGGGAGTACAGTGGGAGGGGCTGAGATTCCCTTCCGATGTATGTAAGGGATTACAGTGGGAGGGGCTGAGATTCCCTTCTGATGTATGTAAGGGAGTACAGTGGGAGGGGCTGAGATTCCCTTCCGATGTATGGGAGTACAGTGGGAGGGGCTGAGATTCCCTTCCGATGTATGTAAGGGATTACAGTGGGAGGGACTGAGATTCCCTTCTGATGTATGTAAGGGAGTACAGTGGGAGGGGCTGAGATTCCCTTCCGATGTATGTAAGGGAGTACAGTGGGAGGGGCTGAGATTCCCTTCCGATGTAAGGGAGTACAGTGGGAGGGGCTGAGATTTCCTTCTGATGTAAGGAAATACAGTGGGAGGGGCTGAGATTCCCTTTCCGATGTATGTAAGGGAGTACAGTGGGAGGGGCTAAGATTCCCTTCTGATGTATGTAAGGGAGTACAGTGGGAGGAGCTGAGATTCCCTTCCGATGTATGTAAGGGAGTACAGTGGGAGGGGCTGAGATTCCCTTCTGATGTATGTGAGTACAGTGGGAGGGGCTGAGATTCCCTTTTGATGTATGTAAGGGAGTACAGTGGGAGGGCTGAGATTCCCTTCTGATGTATGTAAGGGAGTACAGTGGGAGGGGCTGAGATTCCCTTCCGATGTATGTAAGGGAGTACAGTGGGAGGGGCTGAGATTCCCTTCTGATGTATGTAAGGGAGTACAGTGGGAGGGGCTGAGATTCCCTTCCGATGTATGGGAGTACAGTGGGAGGGGCTGAGATTCCCTTCCGATGTATGTAAGGGAGTACAATGGGAGGGGCTGAGATTCCCTTCCGATGTATGTAAGGGAGTACAGTGGGAGGGGCTGAGATTCCCTTCCGATGTATGGGAGTACAGTGGGAGGGGCTGAGATTCCCTTCCGATGTATGTAAGGGATTACAGTGGGAGGGGCTGAGATTCCCTTCTGATGTATGTAAGGGAGTACAGTGGGAGGGGCTGAGATTCCTTTCCGATGTATGGGAGTACAGTGGGAGGGGCTGAGATTCCCTTCCGATGTATGTAAGGGATTACAGTGGGAGGGGCTGAGATTCCCTTCTGATGTATGTAAGGGAGTACAGTGGGAGGGGCTGAGATTCCCTTCCGATGTATGTAAGGGAGTACAGTGGGAGGGGCTGAGATTCCCTTCCGATGTATGTAAGGGAGTACAGTGGGAGGGGCTGAGATTTCCTTCTGATGTATGTAAGGAAATACAGTGGGAGGGGCTGAGATTCCCTTTCCGATGTATGTAAGGGAGTACAGTGGGAGGGGCTAAGATTCCCTTCTGATGTATGTAAGGGAGTACAGTGGGAGGAGCTGAGATTCCCTTCCGATGTATGTAAGGGAGTACAGTGGGAGGGGCTGAGATTCCCTTCTGATGTATGCGAGTACAGTGGGAGGGGCTGAGATTCCCTTTTGATGTATGTAAGGGAGTACAGTGGGAGGGCTGAGATTCCCTTCTGATGTATGTAAGGGAGTACAGTGGGAGGGGCTGAGATTCCCTTCCGATGTATGTAAGGGAGTACAGTGGGAGGGGCTGAGATTCCCTTCTGATGTATGTAAGGGAGTACAGTGGGAGGGGCTGAGATTCCCTTCCGATGTATGTAAGGGAGTACAATGGGAGGGGCTGAGATTCCCTTCCGATGTATGTAAGGGAGTACAATGGGAGGGGCTGAGATTCCCTTCCGATGTATGGGAGTACAGTGGGAGGGGCTGAGATTCCCTTCCGATGTATGTAAGGGAGTACAATGGGAGGGGCTGAGATTCCCTTCCGATGTATGTAAGGGAGTACAGTGGGAGGGGCTGAGATTCCCTTCCGATGTATGGGAGTACAGTGGGAGGGGCTGAGATTCCCTTCCGATGTATGTAAGGGATTACAGTGGGAGGGGCTGAGATTCCCTTCTGATGTATGTAAGGGAGTACAGTGGGAGGGGCTGAGATTCCTTTCCGATGTATGGGAGTACAGTGGGAGGGGCTGAGATTCCCTTCCGATGTATGTAAGGGATTACAGTGGGAGGGGCTGAGATTCCCTTCTGATGTATGTAAGGGAGTACAGTGGGAGGGGCTGAGATTCCCTTCCGATGTATGTAAGGGAGTACAGTGGGAGGGGCTGAGATTCCCTTCCGATGTATGTAAGGGAGTACAGTGGGAGGGGCTGAGATTTCCTTCTGATGTATGTAAGGAAATACAGTGGGAGGGGCTGAGATTCCCTTTCCGATGTATGTAAGGGAGTACAGTGGGAGGGGCTAAGATTCCCTTCTGATGTATGTAAGGGAGTACAGTGGGAGGAGCTGAGATTCCCTTCCGATGTATGTAAGGGAGTACAGTGGGAGGGGCTGAGATTCCCTTCTGATGTATGCGAGTACAGTGGGAGGGGCTGAGATTCCCTTTTGATGTATGTAAGGGAGTACAGTGGGAGGGCTGAGATTCCCTTCTGATGTATGTAAGGGAGTACAGTGGGAGGGGCTGAGATTCCCTTCCGATGTATGTAAGGGAGTACAGTGGGAGGGGCTGAGATTCCCTTCTGATGTATGTAAGGGAGTACAGTGGGAGGGGCTGAGATTCCCTTCCGATGTATGTAAGGGAGTACAATGGGAGGGGCTGAGATTCCCTTCCGATGTATGTAAGGGAGTACAATAGGAGGGGCTGAGATTCCCTTCCGATGTATGTAAGGGAGTACAGTGGGAGGGGCTGAGATTCCCTTCCGATGTATGTAAGGGAGTACAGTGGGAGGGGCTGAGATTTCCTTCTGATGTATGTAAGGGAGTACAGTGGGAGGGGCTGAGATTCCCTTCCGATGTATGTAAGGGAGTACAGTGGGAGGGGCTGAGATTCCCTTCCGATATATGTAAGGGAGTATAGTGGGAAGGCCTGAGATTTCCTTCTAAAGTATGTGACTACAGTGGGAGGGGCTGAGATTCCCTTCTGATGTATGTAAGGGAGTACAGTGGGAGGGGCTGAGATTCCCTTTTGATGTATGTAAGGGAGTACAGTGGGAGGGGCTGAGATTCCCTTCAATTGTATGTAAGGGAGTATAGTGGGAAGGCCTGAGATTTCTTTCCGATGTGAGTACAGTGGGCGGGGCTGAGATTTCCTTCTGATGTATGTATGGGAGAACAGTGGGAGGGGCTGAGATTCCCTTCTGATGTATGTATGGGAGAACAGTGGGAGGGGCTGAGATTCCCTTTTGATGTATGTAATGGAGTACAGTGGGAGGGGCTGAGATTCCCTTCCGATGTATGTAAGGGAGTATAGTGGGAAGGCCTGAGATTCCTTTCCGATGTAAGTACAGTGGGAGGGGCTGAGATTTTCTTCTGATGTATGTATGGGAGAACAGTGGGAGGGGCTGAGATTCCCTTCTGATGTATGTAAGGGAGTACAGTGGGAGGGGCTGAGATTCCCTTTTGATGTATGTAAGGGAGTACAGTGGGAGGGGCTGAGATTCCCTTTTGATGTATGTAAGGGAGTATTACAAAAAAAACCAAAGAATTTGGACTAAAGATCTTCAGTGTGTTAGAATCCGGGATGGGCAAATGGCAGCCATTGGGGTTGTGCTGAGCGCTCTCTATAGTGACCTGCATCTCCCTGCAGTCTATAATCCGCTGTGTATGGGGAGCTTGCTGGTCTCTTCTCACTATTTAACGGACTTTGTTACCTTTATTCCTTCGTCTCTCTCACTGCGGATTATTTGTTACCTGAAGTCCTGCCAAGAAATGATCTGCCATTGTGCAATACATCAATACCACATTTCAGGACCTTCCTCACCCGACTTGATGGATCAGCATGCCTTTGTTGGTGGGACTGGCTGGGGCGGACTGCGTCAGGGCTGCGGCATCCAGAATGCGCTGTGGCCGGGTGCTCACAGTGGCCTGTGGAAAGAAACCAATATAGTCTGAGTCTCCAGGAAAAAGCTGCAGAGGGGTAGCGCTTCCGACAGCCGTGCAGCAAAATATATGGCTGTGGATAACCGGCGTCCCATGAGGGCCATCAAACACCGGCCTCTCTCCAAGGATGACGCCGCCATATAAATCATTAAGAATAATAATAAAGCCAAGTAGCGGCTTCTAGCGACATATTCCGAATGTTCCTTCTCTCCACTCAGTGCTTTATATGATAAACAGCCATTATTTCTATTCCCCGTACATAAAACTAGATTGGATTCAGCTCTTTAAAGGATAAGTTCTCCTTTTGGAACATGTTCCGTATTTATGGTGGAAGATGTAGCAGGTTCTGGTAGCTGCAGCCTCTCCTGTAAATGACTTGAACTACAAGTACCATCAGCCTTTGTGGGGGGCAGCTTGTAGTTCTGAATGGACTGCGAGGGTGCTGATGAGCGACCTCATAGGTCATTCAGCCTGCAGCTTGTAAACAGTCAGCTTGTATGCAGGCGTAGAGGCATGCGGGTATAGAGGTATGACAGTATAGAGGCATGCAGGCGTAGAGGCATCAGCTCAACCCTCGGTCTTCCACACATCGTAAATATGCCGATTTACTCTGTGGTTACACTTATAATAATGTATATTGTATTTTGTTTTAGCCTTGGTGCCGGCAGTCTGGTCCTCCAGGCTGGTGTAAGGGTGCTGAGTTAATTAGCATGTGAATGATAACCTTGTCTAGATGGGATCAGCCATGAGTCAGCTGTACCTCGTTATCTAACCATTGTGTGATGTTTTGGGTAAATATTTGGGTCATTATTCATGTAGTGACTGACACACGCCAGCCAGCGTTACCACGAGAGGAGATTGTAGGTCCCTTGTCCCAGCACCAACAGCACCGGGAGTGGAGATGGTCGGTCGCACTCCCCAGCCCCAGCCACAGATTACAGATTTAACTGACTTTTCATCATTGGAGGATGATATGGATGATAAATCACCTGCCAAAGTGTTGCCACTGGGCCTGAGTGCCACCAGCCCGTGCCCTGGACTTTCAGCAATTCCAGAGACTGGGGTTTTAATAGACTTTTCTGCTGAGGAGGAACGTCCCAGTGAGCTTACAGGAGAAGAGCAGCCATCCAGGCATAGCGCTACTAACCTCTGCCTGCAACAATTGGTGACCCAGAAAGATGTGTGCAAGGCCACTGACTTTTCAGTTTACTTCCCTGCAGGCATCGGGGCCTAACATGACTGAGCTCTGCCCAACACCAACAGCAGCTTCAGCCTTCCTGAGAGAAGAGGCAGCCGGCCTTTCTGCTACACCACTGACTGGGAGATGGGATTTCCTGCCAGCAGCATCTGTGGAGTTACAAGAAACTTCTCCAGCTGAAGCGCTGACAACTGGACAGAGGGTCCAAGACCTCTGCCCCACACCTGTGGTAGTTCCGGAGGCCCAGGGTGAGAAGGTGGTGGTCACTCCCCAGCAGCAGATCAGGATCCAGGGGGAGAAGGGAGAGGAGATTGCAGTCCTTCCTTCCCAACACTCAGTCAGAGCGGAGGAAACTCTTCACTCCCCAGCCAGGATCTGTGCATCTGGGAGATGGAACCAGAGAAAGGTTGTCCCAAAATCCAGATGGGGGTAAGGAAGATGGAGCAGCCGACTCCCCTTCCCAGCAGCAGACGGCGCCCCAGAATGATGACACCAACCCAGTAGAAGAGGTGGCAACAGAGTAGAGTGCTGCTGGCCTCTGCCCTCAACTAACAAAGGATGGGTTTCCTGAGAAAGTGGATGGGACTGCAGTCTTTACTTGTATCACTTGTATACCCCATGGATGCTGGGCAGTCAGCCCAGATCCCCAACAGCTTGACAAAGTGATTCCCACCACCCTGTCTTCTCTCCAGCGACTTAAAAGGACTCCAGGGAGAAGGGCCAGTCCACGCTTCTCCCCAGCGGCGGGTATGTTCTACGAGAGAGGCAGAGGTTGGCTGGGTGAGTAACGCTGTGTTCTGGATAATTTGTTTGGTGTACTGTGTGAGTACAGACATTGGGGCATGGGAACTACGGACTAACTTCGAAGTCAACCTGTTTGGGGGTCTCCTCCTGCCTTAGTCTCCTTTGGAAAGGGGAGAGATGTGACGGGAGACACTTTGGTTGGGGGGGCCGTGGAATCCAGCTTAATTTAAAGAGGTTGGGAAATCCCTGTCTCAGCCCCCTAGGCCCCTCTTATGTGTAAGTCACCCTGTGTCTATTATGGGCACAGGGTGACCAAGAATATGATGGACTTAATGGACACAGAATATGGTTTGGATTACTCGTGGGACAGTAATATTTGTCAATATATCTCAGAGAATATATGAAGACTCTGGGACTGCAGGCCTAGCTGCCTATTGCCAATAAGGCTTCACACAGTCAGACTCCTAGCAGATGTGAATATCATCAGCTTAATCACCGGTCTTCCACACATCGTAATTATGCTGATTTACTCTGTGTTTACACTTATAATCATGTGTAATTTTGTATTTTGTTTTAGTCTTGGTGCCGGCAGTCTGGTCACCCAGGCTGGTTTAAGTGCGCTGAGTTAATTAGCATGTGAATGATAACCTTGTCTAGATGGGATTAGCCATGAGTAAGCTGTACCTCGGTATCTAACCTGTAACAGAAGTGTAGGTGGGACAGAACGCACACGGAGAGCAGGAGTGCCAACAAAGCCTTTTATTGAATGGTAGCGGGTAGGTTCACAAAGAAAGGGGCCAAAACAATAGTGCCCAGGGTCAGACCCAACATGGGTAGGACAGAGTTCCAGATAACAGGGGTAGTCCATAACAGGGGGCTCCAGATAGCATGGGCAAAGTCCTGGCCACTGAGGGATTGGGCCACACACGGGTCGGGGCAAAGAATGGGGTGACAAATTCTAGGCAGAGTTTGGGTAGGTCCAGGGTTAATCCACTCACCAGCTGGTAGGTACAGGGTAAATCCACTCCAGAGGATTGGCAGGTAGGATTGAAGAGGCCCGCGGGAAGCAGTAGGAGAGTCTGTTCTCTGGCCGCAGCCTAGAGACACACAGTCTGACAAACAGCAGAGCAGACACAGGTGTAAATCTCCTTCCAGGACCCTGCTACCACTATCTAAGAATGGAGCTGCACTCATGCTGGTGGCCAGGTAACCCCCAGCCTGGCCACCAGCATGAGTGCTTGGCTGGGGAGGGGAGAAGGACAGCACAGTGGGGGAATCCCTTGCTGGAAAAAAGGCCAAAGTCCTGGGAGTGCAGGGAAGAGAAAAATTAGAGGGAGGAAAAAAGTAGGGCCCGTGACAACCATAGTGTGATGTTTTCGGTAAATATTCCAGTCATTGTTCATGTCGTGACTGACATAATCCTCAAGTGGATAAAAAGTCTGTTTCTTCTTCAATAAAGAGTTAGTTGTTTTCAGATCCATACAAGCTAAGTTGTCGGCTAGTTTTGTATGGGGGTGGCTGGAATATCTGATATCTATGTTCAAGACTGACGGAAGGCCACAAACACGTTGTGGGTCGCGGTTCCATTACAGCAGGTATGAATGTATAGGAGGTATGCAGGTACAGAGGTATGCAGGCATAGCGGTATGCAGGTATAGAGGCATGCAGGTATAGAGGTATGACAGTATGGAGGTATGCAGATATGCAGGTATAGGCTGAAAGCTGCAGGGCTAGTCTACCATTGCACCCCTCATCCACTGATCCTGGGTGCAATGCTTTCCAGCCTCCTAGATGTGGCGGCTGCATTAGTGTCCTTTTATTTTCACCTGGTGATCCTGCCAGTAACACACTACCTGTCCTAGGGTGACAACGCTCATTGCTTTACTGTGTCTATAGAGCAGTGCTGTCACCCTAGGACAGAACTACAGAACACCTCTCCATCTCCTCCCCCACGCAGGAAACCCCTCCCCAACGCAGGAAACCCTTCCCCTCCCCAATGCAGGAAACCCCTCTCCTCCCCTCCCCAACGCAGGAAACCCCTCTCCTCCCTAGGAAACCCCTCCCCAACGCAGGAAATCCCTCCCCTCCCTAACGCAGGAAATCCCTCCCCTCCCTAACGCAGGAAATCCCTCTCCTCCCCAGGAAACCCCTCCCCAACGCAGGAAATCCCTCCCCTCCCCTCCCCAACGCAGGAAATCCCTCCCCTCCCCAATGCAGGAAATACATCTCCTCCCCCACGCAGGAAACCCCTTCCCAACGCAGGAAATCTCTCCCCTCCCCAACGCAGGAAATCCCCTCCCCAACGCAGGAAACCCCTCTCCAACGCAGGAAACCCCTCCCCTCCCCAACGCAGGAAACCCCTCCCCTCCCCAACGCAGGAAATCCCTCCCCTCCCCAACGCAGGAAACCCCTCCCCTCCCCAACACAGGAAACCCCTCCCCAACACAGGAAACCCCTCCCCAACACAGGAAACCCCTCCCCAACACAGGAAACCCCTCCCCAACACAGGAAACCCCCGCAGGAAATCCCTCTCCTCGCCAACGCAGGAAATCCCTCTCCTCCCCAACGCAGGAAATCCCTCTCCTCCCCAACGCAGGAAATCCCTCTCCTCCCCTCCCCAACGCAGGAAATCCCTCTCCTCCCCTCCCCTCCCCAACGCAGTAAATCCCTCTCA
This sequence comes from Pelophylax lessonae, assembly GCF_965119305.1. Classification (NCBI taxonomy): domain Eukaryota; kingdom Metazoa; phylum Chordata; class Amphibia; order Anura; family Ranidae; genus Pelophylax; species Pelophylax lessonae. The sequence goes on from NC_138778.1 coordinate 851,231, forward strand.
TCCCCTCCCCAAAGCAGCAAATCCCTCTCATCCCCTCCCCAATGCAGCAAATCCCTCTCCTCCCCAATGCAGGATTATCCCTCCCCTCCCCCACTTACACCTCACATGTTGCTTCATTCTTATGGCTCCGCCCATTTTTCAACCTCATTCACCCAGATGAATCACGCACACTGTGTGAGGGGCGGGTTTCCCGGAATGAGCATGGACAGGTGTGCAGGTCGTCTCATTCATGTACATTAGGATGTGGTGCCTGCACAGGGGCCCGCGGCGGCTGCACAGGCACAGGGGCCCGCGGCGGCTGCACAGGCACAGGGGCCCGCGGCGGCTGCACAGGCACAGGGGCCCGCGGCGGCTGCACAGGCACAGGGGCCCGCGGCGGCTGCACAGGCACAGGGGCCCGCGGCGGCTGCACTCCCATCTGACAGCCATGCGGGTCCACAGACTTCTATAGGAGGTGTGATGCAAACCTTTGTTGTGGGGGTGTAATGAACAATGTAAGGCCAGAGCTCAGACAACTCACCTTATAGGCAATACTGTTGAGGACTTTCATAGCGAGGTCCGAGGCTTCTGGATAGGGATCTGCAGCCAGGTGAAGGAGCACCCGCCAGATCTGGGTGTACACACTGTTAAAGGAAACACCTACAAGAGAAAAGGTTCACAAGTCAGTCACCGCCTATATCCATCTGGCCAGAATATACTCATTAAAGCTCCACCCCGGGGATAATTATTGTATTTATATAGCAGGTGAAACCATTTCATACATCTGTCAGGTTTATATTGTGCTCTGTGACCCCATAGGGGAAATTTACACTCATTTCCTGTCCCTGTGGATCCCTCTCATTAGGACAGGAATTAAAGATAAAACTCTACAATGGGGACACGGGGGGGGGGGGGGCGTGTCTGGGGTTGGTCTGTAATAAATAAAATAGTAAACATCTTCCATCCCTCTCGGGGATCTCTCACTATGACATCAGGACGGTTTGGTTTATACCGGCAGCACAGACACAAAGATGTAACGGGTGATCCCCAATAAGCGCCAATAGAGGGCGACACATGGGACAAGATCCTCATTCAAAGTCATTATATGACAGATCGCTTCATATGCCGTAATGTACATTATACAGGAGAGGGGGAGGGGTATATGCAGGAGGGGGGGATAGGTATATACAGGAGGGGGGAGGGGGTATATACAGTAGGGGGGAGGGGGTATATACAGGACAATCTCATAAAATTAGAATATCATCAAAAGTGAATTTATTTCAGTAATTCAGAAAGATAATCTCCTATATTTTCTATAGATGTCACACAGAGTGAGAGATTTCCAGCATTTGATGATTGTGGCTTCCAGCGAGTGACACCCCAACATTCACCATCTCAGAAAATTAGAATATTACAGAAGACCAATAAAAGGGTTTATAATAGAGAAATGTTATCTTAGTGAGAAGTCTGTCCATGTACAGTATAGGAGAAGTCTGTCCATGTACAGTATAGGAGGAGAAGTCTGTCCATGTACAGTATAGGGGGAGAAGTCTGTCCATGTACAGTATAGGGGGAGAAGTCTGTCCATGTACAGTATAGGGGGAGAAGTCTGTCCATGTACAGTATAGGAAAAGTCTGTCCATGTACAGTATAGGAGGAGAAGTCTGTCCATGTACAGTATAGGGGGAGAAGTCTGTCCATGTACAGTATAGGGGGAGAAGTCTGTCCATGTACAGTATAGGGGGAGAAGTCTGTCCATGTACAGTATAGGAGGAGAAGTCTGTCCATGTACAGTATAGGAGGAGAAGTCTGTCCATGTACAGTATAGGAGGAGAAGTCTGTCCATGTACAGTATAGGGGGAGAAGTCTGTCCATGTACAGTATAGGAGGAGAAGTCTGTCCATGTACAGTATAGAAGTCTGTCCATGTACAGTATAGGAGGAGAAGTCTGTCCATGTACAGTATAGGATGAGAAGTCTGTCCATGTACAGTATAGGGGGAGAAGTCTGTCCATGTACAGTATAGGGGGAGAAGTCTGTCCATGTACAGTATAGGAGGAGAAGTCTGTCCATGTACAGTATAGGATGGGAAGTCTGTCCATGTACAGTATAGGGGGAGAAGTCTGTCCATGTACAGTATAGGAGGAGAAGTCTGTCCATGTACAGTATAGGGGGAGAAGTCTGTCCATGTACAGTATAGGAGGAGAAGTCTGTCCATGTACAGTATAGGATGGGAAGTCTGTCCATGTACAGTATAGGATGGGAGAAGTCTGTCCATGTACAGTATAGGAGGAGAAGTCTGTCCATGTACAGTATAGGATGGGAAGTCTGTCCATGTACAGTATAGGAGGAGAAGTCTGTCCATGTACAGTATAGGAGGAGAAGTCTGTCCATGTACAGTATAGGAGGAGAAGTCTGTCCATGTACAGTATAGGATGAGAAGTCTGTCCATGTACAGTATAGGAGGAGAAGTCTGTCCATGTACAGTATAGGAGAAGTCTGTCCATGTACAGTATAGGGGGAGAAGTCTGTCCATGTACAGTATAGGGGGAGAAGTCTGTCCATGTACAGTATAGGATGAGAAGTCTGTCCATGTACAGTATAGGAGAAGAAGTCTGTCCATGTACAGTATAGGGGGAGAAGTCTGTCCATGTACAGTATAGGAGGAGTCTGTCCATGTACAGTATAGGAGAAGTCTGTCCATGTACAGTATAGGATGAGAAGTCTGTCCATGTACAGTATAGGGGGAGAAGTCTGTCCATGTACAGTATAGGAGAAGTCTGTCCATGTACAGTATAGGGGGAGAAGTCTGTCCATGTACAGTATAGGAGGAGAAGTCTGTCCATGTACAGTATAGGATGAGAAGTCTGTCCATGTACAGTATAGGGGGAGAAGTCTGTCCATGTACAGTATAGGAGGAGAAGTCTGTCCATGTACAGTATAGAAGTCTGTCCATGTACAGTATAGGAGGAGAAGTCTGTCCATGTACAGTATAGGAGAAGTCTGTCCATGTACAGTATAGGAGAAGTCTGTCCATGTACAGTATAGGAGAAGTCTGTCCATGTACAGTATAGGGGGAGAAGTCTGTCCATGTACAGTATAGGGGGAGAAGTCTGTCCATGTACAGTATAGGAGGAGAAGTCTGTCCATGTACAGTATAGGAGGAGAAGTCTGTCCATGTACAGTATAGGAGGAGAAGTCTGTCCATGTACAGTATAGGAGGAGAAGTCTGTCCATGTACAGTATAGGAGGAGAAGTCTGTCCATGTACAGTATAGGAGAAGTCTGTCCATGTACAGTATAGGGGGAGAAGTCTGTCCATGTACAGTATAGGAGGAGAAGTCTGTCCATGTACAGTATAGGGGGAGAAGTCTGTCCATGTACAGTATAGGAGGAGAAGTCTGTCCATGTACAGTATAGGAGGAGAAGTCTGTCCATGTACAGTATAGGGGGAGAAGTCTGTCCATGTACAGTATAGGAGGAGAAGTCTGTCCATGTACAGTATAGGGGGAGAAGTCTGTCCATGTACAGTATAGGAGGAGAAGTCTGTCCATGTACAGTATAGGAGGAGAAGTCTGTCCATGTACAGTATAGGAGGAGAAGTCTGTCCATGTACAGTATAGGAGAAGTCTGTCCATGTACAGTATAGGATGAGAAGTCTGTCCATGTACAGTATAGGAGGAGAAGTCTGTCCATGTACAGTATAGGAGGAGAAGTCTGTCCATGTACAGTATAGGAGAAGTCTGTCCATGTACAGTATAGGGGGAGAAGTCTGTCCATGTACAGTATAGGGGGAGAAGTCTGTCCATGTACAGTATAGGAGGAGAAGTCTGTCCATGTACAGTATAGGGGGAGAAGTCTGTCCATGTACAGTATAGGAGGAGAAGTCTGTCCATGTACAGTATAGGGGGAGAAGTCTGTCCATGTACAGTATAGGAGGAGAAGTCTGTCCATGTACAGTATAGGAGGAGAAGTCTGTCCATGTACAGTATAGGGGGAGAAGTCTGTCCATGTACAGTATAGAAGTCTGTCCATGTACAGTATAGGAGGAGAAGTCTGTCCATGTACAGTATAGGAGGAGAAGTCTGTCCATGTACAGTATAGGATGAGAAGTCTGTCCATGTACAGTATAGGAGGAGAAGTCTGTCCATGTACAGTATAGGAGGAGAAGTCTGTCCATGTACAGTATAGGGGGAGAAGTCTGTCCATGTACAGTATAGGAGGAGAAGTCTGTCCATGTACAGTATAGGGGGAGAAGTCTGTCCATGTACAGTATAGGGGGAGAAGTCTGTCCATGTACAGTATAGGAGGAGAAGTCTGTCCATGTACAGTATAGGGGGAGAAGTCTGTCCATGTACAGTATAGGGGGAGAAGTCTGTCCATGTACAGTATAGGAGGAGAAGTCTGTCCATGTACAGTATAGGGGGAGAAGTCTGTCCATGTACAGTATAGAAGTCTGTCCATGTACAGTATAGGGGGAGAAGTCTGTCCATGTACAGTATAGGAGAAGTCTGTCCATGTACAGTATAGGATGGGAGAAGTCTGTCCATGTACAGTATAGGAGGAGAAGTCTGTCCATGTACAGTATAGGAGGAGAAGTCTGTCCATGTACAGTATAGGAGGAGAATTCTGTCCATGTACAGTATAGGATGAGAAGTCTGTCCATGTACAGTATAGGAGAAGTCTGTCCATGTACAGTATAGGGGAAGTCTGTCCATGTACAGTATAGGAGAAGTCTGTCCATGTACAGTATAGGGGAGAAGTCTGTCCATGTACAGTATAGGAGGAGAAGTCTGTCCATGTACAGTATAGGAGAAGTCTGTCCATGTACAGTATAGGGGGAGAAGTCTGTCCATGTACAGTATAGGGGAGAAGTCTGTCCATGTACAGTATAGGAGTCTGTCCATGTACAGTATAGGGGAGAAGTCTGTCCATGTACAGTATAGGAGTCTGTCCATGTACAGTATAGGAGGAGAAGTCTGTCCATGTACAGTATAGGGGGAGAAGTCTGTCCATGTACAGTATAGGAGAAGTCTGTCCATGTACAGTATAGGATGAGAAGTCTGTCCATGTACAGTATAGGATGAGAAGTCTGTCCATGTACAGTATAGGGGGAGAAGTCTGTCCATGTACAGTATAGGAGAAGTCTGTCCATGTACAGTATAGGGGGAGAAGTCTGTCCATGTACAGTATAGGGGGAGAAGTCTGTCCATGTACAGTATAGGATGAGAAGTCTGTCCATGTACAGTATAGGGGGAGAAGTCTGTCCATGTACAGTATAGGAGGAGAAGTCTGTCCATGTACAGTATAGGGGGAGAAGTCTGTCCATGTACAGTATAGGAGAAGTCTGTCCATGTACAGTATAGGATGAGAAGTCTGTCCATGTACAGTATAGGATGAGAAGTCTGTCCATGTACAGTATAGGAGAAGTCTGTCCATGTACAGTATAGGGGGAGAAGTCTGTCCATGTACAGTATAGGGGGAGAAGTCTGTCCATGTACAGTATAGGATGAGAAGTCTGTCCATGTACAGTATAGGGGGAGAAGTCTGTCCATGTACAGTATAGGAGGAGAAGTCTGTCCATGTACAGTATAGGAGGAGAAGTCTGTCCATGTACAGTATAGGATGCACTCAGTAATTGGTGGGGGCTCCTTTTTTTATGATTTACTGCATCAATGGGGCGTGGCATGGGGGCGTGGCATGGTGGCAGCCTGTGGCACTGCTGAGGTGTTATGGAAGCCCAGGTTGCTTTGACAGCGGCCTTCACCTCCTCTGCATTGTTGGGTCTGGTGTCTCTCATCTTCCTCTTGACAATCCCCCACAGATTCTCTATGGGATTTAGGTCAGGCCAGTTTGCTGGCCAATCAAGCACAGTGATAACATGATAATGTGACCAGGTATTGGTAGATTTGGCAGTGTGGGCGGTGCCAAGTCCTGCTGGAAAATTAAATCAGCATCTCCATAAAGCTGGTCAGCAGAGGGAAGCATGAAGAGCTCTAGAATTTCCTGCTAGAGGGCGGAGCTGACTTTGGACTCGATAAAACTCAGTGGACTCTAACAGGTTTTCTTCTAAGATTGTCCTGTATTTGGCTCCATCCATCTTCCCATCAACTCTGAGCAGCTTCCCTGTCCCTGCTGAAAAAAACATCCCCACACCATGATGCTGCCACCACCATGTTTCACAGTGGGGATGGTGTGTTCAGGGGGATGGGCAGTGTTAGTTTTCCCCCACACATAGCGTTTTGCTTTTAGGCCAAAAAGTTGAATTTTGGTCTCCTCTGAGCAGAGCTCCTCCCCCCACATGGCTCCTCCCAAACTGCAAACAGGACTTCTTATGGCTTTCTTCGACGGTGGGGTCTGTCCTGGAAGGACCGGCGACGGTGGGGTCTGTCCTGGAAGGACCGGGGACGGTGTTTGTCCTGGAAGGCCCGGGGACGGTGTCTGTCCTGGAAGGACCGGGGACGGTGTCTGTCCTGGAAGGACCGGGGACGGTGTCTGTCCTGGAAGGACCGGGGACGGTGTCTGTCCTGGAAGGCCCGGGGACGGTGTCTGTCCTGGAAGGCCCGGGGACGGTGTTTGTCCTGGAAGGCCCGGGGACGGTGTCTGTCCAGGAAGGACCGGCGACGGTGGGGGTCTGTCCTGGAAGGACCGGGGACGGTGTTTGTCCTGGAAGGCCCGAGGACGGTGTTTGTCCTGGAAGGCCCGGCGACGGTGTTTGTCTGTCCTGGAAGGCCCGGCGACGGTGTTTGTCTGTCCTGGAAGGACCGGCGACGGTGGGGTCTGTCCTGGAAGGACCGGCGACGGTGGGGTCTGTCCTGGAAGGACCGGCGACGGTGGGGTCTGTCCTGGAAGGACCGGCGACGGTGGGGTCTGTCCTGGAAGGACCGGCGACGGTGGGGTCTGTCCTGGAAGGACCGGCGACGGTGGGGTCTGTCCTGGAAGGACCGGCGACGGTGGAGGCTGTCCTGGAAGGACCGGCGACGGTGGAGGCTGTCCTGGAAGGACCGGCGACGGTGGGGTCTGTCCTGGAAGGACCGGCGACGGTGGGGTCTGTCCTGGAAGGACCGGGGACGGTGTTTGTCCTGGAAGGACCGGCGACGGTGGGGTCTGTCCTGGAAGGACCGGCGACGGTGGGGTCTGTCCTGGAAGGACCGGCGACGGTGGGGTCTGTCCTGGAAGGACCGGCGACGGTGGGGTCTGTCCTGGAAGGACCGGCGACGGTGGGGTCTGTCCTGGAGGGACCGGCGACGGTGGGGTCTGTCCTGGAAGGCCCGGGGACGGTGTTTGTCCTGGAAGGCCCGGGGACGGTGTTTGTCCTGGAAGGCCCGGGGACGGTGTCTGTCCTGGAAGGCCCAGGGACGGTGTCTGTCCTGGAAGGCCCAGGGACGGTGTCTGTCCTGGAAGGCCCAGGGACGGTGTCTGTCCTGGAAGGCCCAGGGACGGTGTCTGTCCTGGAAGGCCCAGGGACGGTGTCTGTCCTGGAAGGCCCAGGGACGGTGTCTGTCCTGGAAGGCCCAGGGACGGTGTTTGTCCTGGAAGGCCCAGGGACGGTGTCTGTCCTGGAAGGCCCAGGGACGGTGTCTGTCCTGGAAGGCCCAGGGACGGTGTCTGTCCTGGAAGGCCCAGGGACGGTGTCTGTCCTGGAAGGCCCAGGGACGGTGTCTGTCCTGGAAGGCCCAGGGACGGTGTCTGTCCTGGAAGGCCCAGGGACGGTGTCTGTCCTTGAACACTCTCCAGTCAGACCTGTAATTGGCGCAGTGTCGCTCCGGAGCTCTCAGTGAAGCCGTTTCTCCCTCAATCTGTGCGATTTGTAGAGGCGGCCGCTGCTAATGATCACCAGGAACCCCGGAGGACTCGGAGACGCCAGCAAACCCAGATCAAAGGAGGCGGGGGGAGGGGGGAATGACAGAGTAACTGGGGCTGGGGGGGGAGGGGAGGAGAGCCCGGAGTGAGGAAAGGTCACATTGAAGAGGTGGGATGAGAAGATGAAGATGAGAAGCGGTGAAGGATGGAGGTGCGGGGGAGGGAGCGTGATCAGCCGCACATGTCACTCAAATCCTCAGGGGGGAGGGGAGACAGGAGGGGAATCCCAAGATGGGGGGGGGATTCCTGTCGGTGCGATTTTATGTAAAGGCGTGGGAGTGCGGCCTGACAATTCTCAGAAGACCGGCAAAATATCTGCACAGAAACGCGTCGGGACTGTTCGCACCTCACTCACTGAGATCTGAACCAATTAGAAAGAAGACAAAGAGAACCTCCCACATCTGAAGACTAATCCTGACCCCACCCACATCTTCAGCCTGCTGGTGGCCAGCACAACCCATCCCCCGCCATGTGTCTTCATCACAAAACCCGAATGATGCCGAAATACCACCGACTGTCCCATCGTTACAGGAGACCGCCAGAGACTGCTTCCACGTTACAGGAGACCGCCAGAGACTGCTTCCACGTTACAGGAGACCGCCAGAGACTGCATCCACGTTACAGGAGACCGCCAGAGACTGCTTCCACGTTACAGGAGACCCCCAGAGACTGCATCCACGTTACAGGAGACCCCCAGAGACTGCTTCCACGTTACAGGAGACCCCCAGAGACTGCTTCCACGTTACAGGAGACCCCCAGAGACTGCTTCCACGTTACAGGAGACCGCCAGAGACCGCTTCCACGTTACAGGAGACCGCCAGAGACTGCATCCACGTTACAGGAGACCGCCAGAGACTGCTTCCACGTTACAGGAGACCGCCAGAGACTGCTTCCACGTTACAGGAGACCCCCAGAGACTGCTTCCACGTTACAGGAGACCGCCAGAGACTGCATCCACGTTACAGGAGACCGCCAGAGACTGCTTCCACGTTACAGGAGACCGCCAGAGACTGCTTCCACGTTACAGGAGACCGCCAGAGACTGCTTCCACGTTACAGGAGACCCCCAGAGACTGCTTCCACGTTACAGGAGACCGCCAGAGACTGCATCCACGTTACAGGAGACCGCCAGAGACTGCTTCCACGTTACAGGAGACCGCCAGAGACTGCTTCCACGTTACAAGAGACCGCCAGAGACTGCTTCCACGTTACAGGAGACTGCCAGAGACTGCTTCCACGTTACAGGAGACCGCCAGAGACTGCTTCCACGTTACAGGAGACCGCCAGAGACTGCTTCCACGTTACAGGAGACCGCCAGAGACTGCTTCCACGTTACAGGAGACCGCCAGAGACTGCTTCCACGTTACAGGAGACCGCCAGAGACTGCTTCCACGTTACAGGAGACCCCCAGAGACTGCTTCCACGTTACAGGAGACCGCCAGAGACTGCATCCACGTTACAGGAGACCGCCAGAGACTGCTTCCACGTTACAGGAGACCGCCAGAGACTGCTTCCACGTTACAAGAGACCGCCAGAGACTGCTTCCACGTTACAAGAGACCGCCAGAGACTGCTTCCACGTTACAGGAGACTGCCAGAGACTGCTTCCACGTTACAGGAGACCGCCAGAGACTGCTTCCACGTTACAGGAGACCGCCAGAGACTGCTTCCACGTTACAGGAGACCGCCAGAGACTGCTTCCACGTTACAGGAGACCGCCAGAGACTGCTTCCACGTTACAGGAGACCCCCAGAGACTGCTTCCACGTTACAGGAGACCCCCAGAGACTGCTTCCACGTTACAGGAGACCGCCAGAGACTGCTTCCACGTTACAGGAGACCGCCAGAGACTGCTTCCACATTACAGGAGACCGCCAGAGACCGCTTCCACGTTACAGGAGACCCCCAGAGACTGCTTCCACATTACAGGAGACCGCCAGAGACTGCATCCACGTTACAGGAGACCCCCAGAGACTGCTTCCACATTACAGGAGACCGCCAGAGACTGCTTCCACGTTACAGGAGACCGCCAGAGACTGCTTCCACGTTACAGGAGACCGCCAGAGACTGCTTCCACGTTACAGGAGACCGCCAGAGACTGCTTCCACGTTACAGGAGACCGCCAGAGACTGCTTCCACGTTACAGGAGACCGCCAGAGACTGCTTCCACATTACAGGAGACCGCCAGAGACTGCTTCCACGTTACAGGAGACCGCCAGAGACTGCTTCCACGTTACAGGAGACTGTCAGAGACTGCTTCCACGTTACAGGAGACCGCCAGAGACTGCTTCCACGTTACAGGAGACCGCCAGAGACTGCTTCCACGTTACAGGAGACCGCCAGAGACTGCTTCCACGTTACAGGAGACCGCCAGAGACTTCTTCCACATTACAGGAGACCGCCAGAGACTGCTTCCACGTTACAGGAGACTGCCAGAGACTGCTTCCACGTTACAGGAGACTGCCAGAGACTGCTTCCACGTTACAGGAGACTGCCAGAGACTGCTTCCACGTTACAGGAGACCCCCAGAGACTGCTTCCACATTTTGGAGACACCCCCCCCCCCCCGGTGATCTGAACACACATGAGGGATTCTCACCTATCAGAGAGTTGAGCGAGGAGTAGGAGCTGACCCGTCTCATCTTGTCGATGGTCTCGAAGGACAGAATGTATTCCTCATTGTCTGGGCTGCCCAGGGTGCTGCTGGCACTGCTGCTGGTGCTGAGATTCCCCGGGGAGAACGCCACACCGCCCCCTCCTGGAGGAAAACAAAATATCACAAGTCATTACATATATCACTGGATGGTTTGTAACCATTTTATGACCAGAGATCATGGGAGGCGAGGATCCCACCACAGATCCCATCTCAGAGCCCACCACAGATCCCATCTCAGATCCGACCACAGATCCCATCTCAGAGCCCACCGCAGATCCGACCACAGATCCCAACGCAGATCCCACCTCAGATCCTATCACAGAGCCTACCTCATCCCACCACAGATCCCATCCCAGATCCGACCACAGATCCCATCTCAGATCCCAACGCAGAGCCCACCTCAGATCCCAACGCAGAGCCCACCGCAGATCCCACCTCAGATCCCAACGCAGAGCCCATCTCAGATCCCAACGCAGAGCCCATCTCAGATCCCACCGCAGAGCCCACCCTGATATAAAGAGCGCCACCTACCCCCTCCTCCATCCCCAGACTGATATAAAGAGCGCCACCTACCCCCTCCTCCACCCCCACACTGATATAAAGAGCACCATCTACCCACCCCCCCCCTTAGACTGATATAAAGGGTGCCACCTACCAATCAAACCCAGACTGATATAAACCCCGACCCCCCCCCCCCCCCCCAGACTGATATAAAGGGTGCCACCTACCAATCAAACCCAGACTGATATAAACCCCGACCCCCCCCCCCCCCCAGACTGATATAAAGAGCGCCACCTACCCATCCCCCACAGACTGATATAAAGAGCGTCATCTACCCATCACCCCCAGACTGATATAAAGGGCAGGACCTACCCCCCCAGACTGATATAAAGAGTGAAACCTACCCCCCCCAGACTGATATAAAGAGCGCAACCTAGACCCCCCAGACTGATATAAAGAGCGCCACTTACCCCCCGCACAGACTTGTATAAAGAGCGCAACCTACCCCCCGCCCCCCAGACTGATATAAAGAGCACCACCTACCCCCCGCCCAGACTGATATAAAGAGCGTCACCTACACAACATAACAGCTTAGAGTGTCAAATTAAAATCAGAATTGTGTGAGTTACAGGATGCGCCACCCCTCCCCCCACACGGAGATCACAGCAGTCAAGGCTGGAAATAAGAGCAACAAATCAAGTGGGAAAAGTCATTATCTTGTCTGGTTTCACTATATGGCAAATTGTTTGTGGACCTCCCCCCCCCCCAAATGATGGGGTTCAGGGTCCTGGTAACCTCTGTAACGGAATTGCCGCCCCACACCGTGTTTGTGGGTTTCCGTCAGTATACGGCTTCCTCCAGTCTGGACATAGAGATTCCAGCCGCCCCCCCATACAAAGATAGCCGAAAACTTAGCTTGTATGAGTCTGACAGCAACTCACTCTTTATTATAACACAGGCACAAACAGATATACACTCAGGGGACAATCCCCCCTCCCCCTCCCTGCATAATGACACACTGGGCGGGGAACTACATTCCGTAACACGACACACAGCTGTATATTCAACTTTCCAACAGTAGACAGTCTTTAGGAAGGGCTGCTGGAGAAATCCCCCCTCCCCTCTAGAAGCTAATCCACATATACATCCCATAATAAGTTCATCTTTAAGGCAGACAGAACAACAATAGAACAAAGGAACACAGGTACATAATAATAACAAACCCCACCCCCGCTTCACTATCTAGCCCCACCTCCCTCACTATCTAACCCCACCCCCGCCTCACTAGCAAGGGTCTATGAGACACTCCTGCAATAATCTGAAAAGTCAAATTGTTCATCTTCATATTTCCTGAGGGACATTGTTCAGAAATATTATTGTCCCAGGTGAGTAATCCAAACCACATTCAGTGTCCATGAAGTCCATCATTTCCTTGGCCACCCTGAGCCCCTAATATACACAGGGTGACTTACACATAGGAGGGGCCTAGGGGGCGGAGACAGGGATTTCCCAACCTCTCTAAGGTAAGCTGGGTTCCACAGCCCCCCAACCAAAGTGACTCCCGTCACATCCTCCATCATACAAAGACATTGGAGACAACTGAATTGTGCTCTTCCAACCTTGTAACAGTTTGTTGGAGACCCTTTTCTGTTCCAGCACAACTGTCCCCTCCCCCATGTACAAAGCACGACTGTCCCCTCCCCCATGTACAAAGCACAACTGTCCCCTCCCCCATGTACAAAGCATGACTGTCCCCTCCCCCATGTACAAAGCACAACTGTCCCCTCCCCCATGTACAAAGCACGACTGTCCCCTCCCCCATGTACAAAGCACAACTGTCCCCTCCCCCATGTACAAATCACGACTGTCCCCTCCCCCATGTACAAAGCACAACTGTCCCCTCCCCCATGTACAAAGCATGACTGTCCCCTCCCCCATGTACAAAGCACGACTGTCCCCTCCCCATGTACAAAGCACGACTGTCCCCTCCCCCATGTACAAAGCACGACTATCCCCCCCATGTACAAAGCCTGACCTCACCCCCTACTGATCGCCTGACCTCACCCCCTACTGATCGCCTGACCTCACCTCTACTGATCGCCTGACCTCACCCCCACTAATCGCCTGACCTCACCCCCTACTGATCGCCTGACCTCACCCCCCACTGATCACCTGACCTCATCCCCCACTGATCACCTGACCTCACCCCCTACTGATCGCCTGACCTCATCCCCTACTGATCGCCTGACCTCACCCCCTACTGATCGCCTGACCTCACCCCCTACTGATCGCCTGACCTCACCCCCTACTGATCGCCTGACCTCACCCCCTACTGATCGCCTGACCTCACCTCTACTGATCGCCTGACCTCACCCCCACTAATCGCCTGACCTCACCCCCTACTGATCGCCTGACCTCACCCCCCACTGATCACCTGACCTCATCCCCCACTGATCACCTGACCTCACCCCCTACTGATCGCCTGACCTCATCCCCTACTGATCACCTGACCTCACCCCCTACTGATCGCCTGACCTCACCCCCTACTGATCGCCTGACCTCACCCCCTACTGATCGCCTGACCTCATCCCCTACTGATCACCTGACCTCATCCCCTACTGATCGCCTGACCTCACCTCTACTGATCGCCTGACCTCACCTCTACTGATCGCCTGACCTAATCGCCTGACCTCACCCCTACTGATCGCCTGACCTCACCCCCTACTGATCGCCTGACCTCACCCCCTACTGATCGCCTGACCTCACCCCCTACTGATCGCCTGACCTCACCCCCTACTGATCGCCTGACCTCACCCCTAATGATCGCCTGACCTCATCCCCTACTGATCATCTGACCTCATCCCCTACTGATCACCAGACTTCACCCCCACTGATCGCCTGACCTCATCCCCTACTGATTGCCTGACCTGGGCAGAGGAGGAGTGGGCGGACGTAGCGGAGAAGTGGGCGGGTGTAGCAGAGGAGTGGGCGGGTGTAGCAGAGGAGCGGGCGGGCGTAGCAGAGGAGCGGGCGGGCGTAGCAGAGGAGCGGGCGGGCGTAGCAGAGGAGCGGGCGGGCGTAGCAGAGGAGCGGGCGGGCGTAGCAGAGGAGCGGGCGGGCGTAGCAGAGGAGCGGGCGGGCGTAGCAGAGGAGCGGGCGGGCACAGCGGAGGAGTGGGCGGGCACAGCGGAGGAGTGGGCGTGGCGTAGTGAATCTCTTCTTACCCTCTTCGCTCAGGCTGAGGTTCTGCAGAGACTTGTTGAGGTTTCGCGGTGTGGAGACTGCTCGGATGTTGCCGTAGGAACTGACAGATCGCAGGCGAGGGGTGCTGGGAGATTCCCGCACTGGCGTCAGGCTGCCGGCCTCTGAAATGGTAGAAGTGGGTAAGTTCTACGCTACAATGGAGGTCATACAGGATCTTGTAGAACAGATCACAAGCAGCCAAACTACCGAGACTACCTACCTGTAGAGGCCAAGACTACCTACCTGTAGAGACCAGAGACTATCTTCCTGTATGGGCCAGAGACTACCTACCTGTATGGGCCAGAGACTACCTACCTGTATGGGCCAGAGACTACCTACCTGTATGGGCCAGAGACTTCCTACCTGTATGGGCCAGAGACTACCTACCTGTATGGGCCAGAGACTACCTACCTGTATGGGCCAGAGACTACCTACCTGTATGGGCCAGAGACTACCTACCTGTAGAGGCCAGCGACTACCTACCTGTAGAGGCCAGAGACTACCTACCTGTAGAGGCAAAGACTACCTACCTGTAGAGGCCGAGACTACCTACCTGTAGAGGCCGAGACTACCTACCTGTAGAGGCCAAGACTACCTACCTGTAGAGGCCAAGACTACCTACCTATAGAGGCCAAGACTACCTACCTGTAGAGGCCAAGACTACCTACATGTAGAGGCCAGAGACTACCTACCTGTAGAGGCCGAGACTACCTACCTGTAGAGGCCGAGACTACCTACCTGTAGAGGCCAAGACTACCTACCTATAGAGGCCAGAGACTACCTACCTGTATGGGCCAGAGACTACCTACCTATAGAGGCCAGAGACTACCTACCTGTATGGGTCAAAGACTACCTACCTGTAGAGGCCGAGGCTACCTACCTGTCGAGGCCGAGGCTACCTACCTGTCGAGGCCGAGACTACCTACCTGTAGTGGCCGAGGCAACCTACCTGTAGAGGCCAAATCTATTTACCTGTAGATGCCGAGACTACCTACCTGTAGAGGCCAAGACTACCTACCTGTAGAGGCCAAGACTACCTACCTGTAGAGGCCAAGACTACCTACCTGTAGAGGCCAAGACTACCTACCGAGACTACCTACCTGTAGAGGCAAAGACTATCTACCTATGTAATATAAATAGAAGAAAAATTTCCGCGCTAGATGTGACAGAAAACCAAATGATTAAGAACAATAGTGAGCAGCTGGCACAAAATCAACTAACAGTGATTCAAAAAATACAATAAAAACCAAAAAGTGCAGCGCTGAAATCAGTATACAATTATATAGCTGAAAAGCTCATATAAAGAAAACAAAAAAGGAGAGGGGATAATGTCCAAATGAATAGTCCCAATATTAAGTGCAGAGATGTGAATCCACGTGCAAATTAACTTTCTTCCAGTGACACCAGGGAAAAGTGTAGGAAGGGGACACCCTTGTGCTCAGGTATAACAAGCAGCTTACCGAAATTCCGTGGCTGCTCAATTTAATGAGACAGCCTCTCCCAGCTAGTAGTAAACCAGTAGGTCAACCGATATCAAGCTCAGGTGCTTCGAAAGACTCCAAAAGCCGAAAGCCGTTTCCGGTGTGTTGTTAAACCGATCACATTAATATGTGGCACACTTGGAACTTCTCATATACTCCATTGAACGTAAAGCCATATGTAGAAAGAAACAGAGGCCCATAGCGTAATCCCGTAAACCAATAGGTAAATTTATTTAAAAAACTACTTACAATTTAAAAGACAAAAACAGGCATGTAGTATGTGCCGGTCATGGATCTAACCGCGGCGTCCCGCAAGTCTCCAGATCAGCATATGGATAAACAGCCGGCTTCGTTGGGGGGCGTGTGGACGTTTATGTCTGGGATCGCTCCCAGGGATAGCCTGGGAGAGGCTGTCTCATTAAATTGAGCAGCCACAGAATTTCGGTAAGCTGCTTGTTATACCTGAGCACAAGGGTGTCCCCTTCCTACACTTTTCCCTGGTGTCACTGGAAGAAAGTTATTTTGCACGTGGATTCACATCTCTGCACTTAATATTGGGACTATTCATTTGGACATTATCCCCTCTCCTTTTTTGTTTTCTTTATATGAGCTTTTCAGCTATATAATTGTATACTGATTTCAGCGCTGCACTTTTTGGTTTTTAAAGACTACCTACCTGTAGAGGCCGAGACTACCTACCTGTAGAGGCCGAGACTACCTACCTGTAGAGGCCGAGACTACCTACCTGTAGAGGCCGAGACTACCTACCTGTAGAGGCCGAGACTACCTACCTGTAGAGGCCGAGACTACCTACCTGTAGAGGCCGAGACTACCTACCTGTAGAGGCCGAGACTACCTACCTGTAGAGGCCAGGACTACCTACCTGTAGAGGCCAGGACTACCTACCTGTAGAGGCCGAGACTACCTACCTGTAGAGGCCGAGACTACCTACCTGTAGAGGCCGAGACTACCTACCTGTAGAGGCCGGAGATGGCAGATGATAGTTCTTCTCCTCCTCCATGAACTGCAGAGCCACCGTACAGAAATTACTCTCATATTGGACCACCAGATGACTGAGCGCCACCACCAGCTCCTGAGGGGACACAACATATGGAAAGAAATGTCTGAAATAAGAACTGTCTGTGTTGCCACAAATCAACTAGTCCATATACCAGCTCCAACCTTCCAATGCAAAGTCTGAATATGAACATTGCTACAAAAGAGCAAAGCAAAACGTTCTGATTGGCACATCCAATGTCATTCAGGTACAGGTTAGTGATGGCTGCAAAGATCCGCACCGAGTCCAAATGGGCGCAGCTGATTGGCTTGGAAAGTTGAGATCATTTTTTTTATCGGTTTGGTCTTATTCTGGGTCAGTGAGCCAAAGTATTGAAATTCCAACTCTATGCTGAGCTCTCCCCTGCAGTACCTCTTCCTCTCCACAAGATGTCCTCATTCTTCAGCACTAAAGCAGGAAGACTTAGGAAGGGCTGTCCTGGCCCCACCCCCAACATGGCACCTGCACTCAGTCTATTGTCATCTGCATCGTCCAGGACCTCCTCCTACCATCAGAGGACCGAGGAGGAAACGACACCTGCGTGTCACATGACTCCATTCCATATATGGTGTGCCCCTGTACTGCAGCCCGCAGGGCAGACAACACATCCTGTATGTTCAGTGCGGCAGGCGCGCGCGTTGTCAGCTCAGCAGGAAGTTAGGACTTCACTGGACTCCGGGTATTTTTTCTTTACTTATACCGGTTTATTCTGGCGCCACGACTGCTGCCCCGGGTCTCCTTCCTCTTGTACCATTCTATTGGGCCACCCCTGTATGCAGGGATGAGAGTTAGGTCTTCCTACACTGTGTATATCAATAGAAACACACAGCCCCATAGCCTATGATGACAAGGCACACCCCTCCCCCTCCTTCAAGCTAACATGTACTGGAGAGATGTGCTGAAATTTTTTTTTTTTTTTTTTAACTTTGCACTGAAATATAGATTAAACTACTATGTAACCCCTTCACCTCCAGATGATTTACCCCCCTTCATGACCAGGCCATTTTTTGTGATTCGGCACTGCGTTCCTATATACAATTGCGCGGTCGTGCGACGCTGTACCCAAAAACAATTGATGTCCTTTTTTCCCCACAAACAGAGATTTCTTTTGGTGGTATTTGATCACCTCTGCGATTTTTTATTTTTTGTGCTATAAACAAAAAAAGAGCGAAAATTCTGAGCCCCCCCCCCCCAATATTTATTTATCTGCTATAAAACATCCAATAAAAAAAATGTACAAAAATCAAATTTCTTCAACTTATTCCAATCTGTATTTTGCTACAAATCCCCATAATCGTTTATTGATTGGTTAGTGGAAAAGTTATCGCGTCTACAAACTATAGGATATATTTATTTAACCACTTCCATACCGGGCACTCCCCCCCTCCCCAATACCGGGCACTTCCCCCCCCGCCTCAATACCGAGCCCTTTCACCCCCCTCCCCCCAATACCAGGCACTACCCCCCCGCCCCCCTCCCCAATACCGGGCACTTCCCCCCCAATACTAGGCACTACCCCCCGCCCCCCTCCCCAATACCGGGCCCTTTCACCCCCCAATACCAGGTACTACTCCCCCCTCCCCAATACCGGCCACACCCCCCCCAGGCCAATTCTCAGCTTTCAGCCCTGTTACACTTTGAATGACAATTGCGCGGTCATGCTACACTGTATCCATGACATTTTTTCACACAAATAGAGATTTCTTTTGGTGGAATTTAATCACTGCTGGGTTTTTTATTTCTTACAAAGAAAAAAGACAGAAAATTTTGAAAAAAAACTGAATTTTTGTAAAATCTTACCTGTAAAATTCCTTTCTCTGAGTCCTCCGACAGTCGCCGCCTCTTCATATTCATCACCAACGGGGTTATTGACCTTTTCTCCGCAGGAGTAGCTAGGCAACAAAATTTGTTAATATCAAAGCTTTTAGCATATCCCACCCCCAGGGGGTGGTCCCCTCAGTCAATACCTCCCTGCTTCCTGCATTCTCAACTCAGTTTCAGTAGCATAGCAGTAGAGTACATAAACAAACCCCAAAAGAGGGGCGGGGGCGGCGACTGTCGGAGGACTCAGAGAAAGAAATTTTACAGGTAAGATTTTACAAAAATTCAGTTTTCTCTTACGTCCTCCGACAGTCGCCGCCACTTCATAATCTTCACTAATGGGGACGTCCCATAGCAGTGTAGACATGAGGGGTGGGAAAAAACGCAGCCGCGCCTAAAGCAACGCAATACCCACATCAGAGAAAAAGGAACCTTACCAAAGTAAGAAAACCAACTGGGCAACAGGAAAAACGTGCTCAACAGGAGCAACAACCCAGGAAAACAAGTAACCTAGGGATAAAGACATCCCAACAGCCAAGGACCCAAAACAAGGGACCCTAAGGCACTGCCGCACTAAGAACTTTGCGGCCAAAGGAAGCATCTGCCGATGCCTGAACATCCACTTTGTAGAATTTGGAGAAGGTGTGAACGGACGACCAAGTCGCTGCCTTACACACCTGGGCCACAGAAGCCTGATGATGACAGGCCCAAGACGTACTCAGAGATCTGGTAGAGTGCGCCTTCACAGGTATGGGAGGAACCTTTCCCTTCAAAGCATAGGCCTGCTCAATGGTCTGTCTGATCCATTTGGCGATGGTAGAAGCCGACGCCGCCATGCCCATCCGAGGTCCCTCAGGAAGGACGAATAGGGAATCCGACTTGCGAAAAGATTTAGTGGACGACAGGTAAACCCTGATCGCCCTAACAACATCCAAGGAATGCAAAGCCACCTCCTTCGGATGCTTAGGCTCCGCGCAAAGCGAAGGCAAGACAATGTCCTCATTGAGGTGAAATTCCGAGATCCTCTTCGGAAGAAAAGACGGGTTAGGTCGCAAGACCACCTTATCCAAGTGAACCACTAAATATGGAGAGCTGCAGGACAAAGCTGCCAGCTCCGACACTCTGCGAGCCGAAGTGATCGCCACCTAAAACGCAACCTTCTTGGACAACAGAGGCAACGAGATCTCCCTGATCTTTTCAAAAGGAGCATGTTGCAACACGGACAGAACAAGGTTCAAGTCCCAAGGAGGCAAAGGCTCCCTCCTAGGAGGGACCAGGTGTCGCACCCCTTGAACAAAGGTGCTAACCAAAGAATTAGACGCCACAGGGCGTTGAAAGAGAACGGACAGCGCAGAAATCTGACTCTTAATTGTGGCCAGCGCCAAACGCTGGTCCACGCCCGTTTGAAGGAAAGCCAACACTCTCGATACCGAACATGAGCGAGGAGAATACCCCCTGGACTCACACCAGGCAAAATATGCCTTCCAAGTACGATAGTAAATCTTCCCCGAAGAGGCTTTTCTAGCCTTGATCAAAGTGGGAATGACCTCAGGGGAGAGACCCCTATCCTTCAACACCTGGCTTTCAACAGCCAGGCTGTCAAAGCCAGCGACTGTAAAGCAGGATGGAATATCGGTCTTTGAGACAGGAGATCTTCTCGAAGAGGCAGACGCCACGGAGCGTCGACCGCCAGATTCACGAGGTCTGCGTACCAAGACCGGCGAGGCCAGTCTGGCGCCACCAGAATCACCGTGTGCGGTTCTGCGGCCAACCTGCGAAGGAACCTGGACAGCAGCTGAATCGGTGGAAAGGCATACATCAGACGACACTGATGCCAGGGCGCCACTAACGCGTCTGAGGCGTCTGCCCGAGGATTGCGCGTCCTTGCCACGAACCTTTCCACCTCGTTGTTTAGACGAGACGCGAACAGGTCCACATCTGGTGAACCCCACTTCGCGCACAACATCTGGAAGACATCCGGGTGAAGGGACCATTCCCCCTGGTCCAGGGTCTGGCGACTCAGATAATCCTCCTGCCAGTTCTCCACCCCCGGAATGTGAACTGCCGTTATCGCCGGGACGTGCGTCACGGCCCAAGACAGAATGTCGGCCACTTCCCAAGCCGCGCGGGCACTCCTGGTGCCCCCTTGGTGGTTGATGTAGGCCACCGCTGTGGCATTGTCCGTCTGCACCCGAACCGGACGGCCCTGTAGCCTGTCCGTCCAACGCAGAAGGCAGAGAGCTATCGCTCGCAATTCCAGAATGTTTTTTTTTTTTTTCCAAAACATTTTATTGAAATAAAATACAGTAGAATGAAATAACCATTGAACAGCAGTTTGAATGGTACAAAGCGTTACAGAAATATCAACAGTAACATCCAAAATACAATATAAGGGTGGAGGAACAAACCACGACACAATCGTACATTGGAGCACATGGGAGTGCAAGACTGAAACTGAGCATGTAGTATATACCTTAAGTAGTGCGGGAACAGTCCTGCTTCCCATACTCTGATGTGGGGCCACAGGGAGAACGTACAGTCAGAGGCCGTGTGGACCTCCAGAGGTGCGGGATGTGTTACGGAAAAGGCACAATTAGGGGCATAGATGGTGCCTCCCATGGTCGGACACCCCCAAGGGGGAACTCACTGTATCCGGACACAGGGGGCCACCACCAAATGTGTGTGATCCGTCTCGGGGTGTGCAATTCCAGAATGTTGATCGGAAGGGAGGATTCCTCCTCCGACCAAGTTCCCTGGGCGGACAGAACGCCCAGAACACCACCCCAGCCCGACAGGCTGGCATCCGTGGTGATCACCGTCCACGAGAAAGGGCGAAAAGACTTGCCCCCCGACACCGCCGGGGACCGGAGCCACCACAGAAGATCCCTTCTGGTATGATGACTCAAGGAGAACCGCAGATCCAGAGATTGCGATCGCCCGTCCCACTCGGCCAGAATCTCCGCTTGGAGACCCCGCGTGTGAAACTGGGCAAAAGGGATCGCCTCGAAGGCCGAAACCATCACTCCCAGACACCTCATACACGTCCGGAGGGACGAGTACTGATTGTCCCTGAGGGACTTGACTTCGTCCTGAAGCGTCCGGAGCTTGTCGTCCGGCAGGAAGACCTTCGCTTGAACAGAGTCCAGGATCATCCCCAGGTAGGGAAGACGAACCGCCGGACAGAGTTGACTTTGGAAAATTTATCGTCTACCCGAACTCCTGGAGAGTCTGCATCGTGATGGACAGGTCGTTCACCAGGCCCTGACTGGTCGCAGACCGAATCAGGATATCGTCCAGATACCCCAGGACAGAAATGCCCTGGGCTCTCAATAAAGCCAGAACCGGCGCAAGCACCTTGGTGAAAACCCGCGGAGCCGAAGCAAGACCAAAAGGTAACGCCACGAATTGGTAATGATCCTCCGCAATGGCGAATCGAAGGTACCTCTGGTGACCCTCGAAAATGGGGATGTGAAGGTACGCATCCTTCAAATCGATGGAGGCCATGAATTCCCCCGGAACCAGGGCAGCCACCACCGAGCGCAGGGATTCCATGCGGAACTTGCGAACCCGCACAAAGCGGTTCAGAGCTTTCAAGTCCAGAATCGGACGAACCTTGCCCTCCTTTCTGGGCACAGTGAACAGATTGGAATAGAACCCCTGAAATCTGTCCCGATGAGGCACCGGAACCACCACTCCCTGGGCCCGCAGGTCCCGCACCGCCAGGTGCAGATCCTGCAAGCGCTCCGGAGATAGCTGAAGGTTTGAGGGGAAAAATCTGCTCGCCGGCCGAGAGAGAAACTCGATCTTGTATCCAGATCGAACGATTTCCTGAACCCACCTGTCCCGAATGCGGTCCAGCCAGGGCTGAAGAAAACCGAGCAAACGTCCCCCCACCCCAGAACTGGGTGAGGGCGTCCCTTCAGGCCGTATTTTTTACGGGCAGCGGACCCGGACTGGCCGGACTTCTGCTTACCCGTCCACGGCTTCTTCTGGGAGCCTTGGCCCTTGAAGGGTTTGCCCTTATAGTGCGACCGAAAGGCACGAAAGGACCCTTGAGAGGGCCTAAACGAGGTATTCTTCTTACCACGAACAAACTTATGCTTGTGAGATTGGGGCAAGAGAGTGCTCTTACCCCCGGAAATTCCCTTTATCAGAGTATCCAAACATTCGCCAAAAAGGCGAGATCCCGCGTAGGGCAAATTAGCCAAAGTCTTGCGAGAAGATTGGTCAACAGACCAACATTTCAGCCATATCAGGCGACGGTTCAATACGTTCAATACATTCAATTGCGTAGCCTATGCAAGGCTACGCAAACATGGCCGCTCGGCTGAGGATTCCTTAGGCAAAGAGAAAATGGCGCCGACATGTGGCCTGATCGATCGCCAACAAAATGGCGGCGTTTGGCGCCAAAACGCCGCGCCATACCACACAGGACCGGCACCATAAAATTTCCGCAAAAAAATGGCGGGCCGCAGTAGCGATCGCCGCACCGCATGTCTAAGCCCAGACTGCTTCATGCATTCACACAGCAGAGCGGGAGAGCCCCCCCTCGCAGCCCACAGACAGGCAGCTATTCCACACAGGAATCCGACAGGGAGCTCAGCATTTACACAGACATGCAGGGTCACACAGTCCCAGACTGACACCCAAATAGACAGGTCCCCACATAGATTTACACTTACCAGTCCGGATGGCGTGGGGAGCCTTCTCCAGCGACCAAACCGCTGCACTGAGGACAGGGAGTGTCGCAGCCAGGACGCAGTGGAACTGCGGTGCGAAACCGCAATGGCGTCCAGTGAGGTAGCCACCTCACAGATAGCATCCCTGCAGCGAACAGGGATGGGTCGTTCAATATGCCAGGGAAACCTGAGCTGAATGCTCGATGGCAGGCTGGGAAGCCCCTGGCCCTGAACCCTGGGATCCAGGGTGGCCAGTCCGAGACCCAGCTCCGCATGATCATCTTCATCCGAAGAAGCTAACGCTGAAAAATAACAGCTAAGTAACAGAAAGAGAAAAAAACTCAAAATAAAATCAAAAAGAGAATAGAGGCTGAGACTGAGAGCCCCAGCACAGGAACAGCCAGCTACTCCTAAGCTAGGCATTAGAAACTGAGTTGGTATGCAGGAAGCAGGGAGGTATTGACTGAGGGGACCACCCCCTAGGGGTGGGATATGCTAAAAGCTTTGATATTAACAAATTTTGTTGCCTAGCTACTCCTGCGGAGCAAAGGTCAATAACCCCATTAGTGATGAATATGAAGTGGCGGCGACTGTCGGAGGACGTAAGAGAAATTTTTTCTTATTTTCTGTAATTTTTCTCCTTCACTGATGAGGAGGTACTAATATGCCGTACTGATGGGCACTGATAGGCGGCACTGATGGGAACTGACGGGCGGCACAGAAAAGCAGGCACTGACTGGCAACACTATGGGCACTGATTGTGGGCACTGATTGTGGGCACTGATCGGCTCTCATCGCCACACACATTGACAGTGTGAGGCGAGGAGAGCCGAAAAACGGCAGTTCCTCATTTACATGTGAGCAGCTGTGATTGGACACAGCCAATCAAATGGGTAAAGAGCCAAGTGGCCCCAGAACCACAAGTGTCAGATCAGGTTCTAGATATGATCTGCCACAGAGCAATCGTCCTGTCGCAGTTTATCTGTGTGAGGCGGTCACTAAGCCGGTTACAGAAAATGATACAATGTATCAAGAAAAATTCCCTGTATGCCTGTATTATACATTGTTACATCCATCCAGCTTGGACCAACTATGTATATACCATACCTGGCTGATGCCACCACTACTACATCGCTACTATACCTCTACTACACCGCTACTACACCTCTACCACACCGCTACTACACCTCTGCCACACCGCTACTACACCTCTGCCACACCGCTACTACACCTCTGCCACACCGCTACTACACCTCTGCTACTACACCGCTACTATACCTCTGCTACACCGCTACTATACCTCTGCTACACCTATACCTCTATTACACCTCTAGTACAGAGATCTCCACTTGCTTGCGGGTCCTGAGGTGTAGCATTGTGATCACAGGAGGTTGGCCGCTCGGCATTGCCGCCATTCAGAGAATTCTTTGCATTTTCTGAAGTAATGGAAGCCATTCTCTGATTGGACAAGGAATAGAGTATGATCTCATCCATTCATGAAAAGCCTTCTGTCAATGGCGCCCATACTGAGGGGCGAACCTTCTGTGTGCAGTACACAGCCGCTTGGCACAGGGCTCGGCAGCTGAGATAACTGGAATTATTCTTTATTCTACTGGTGTGCGCCAGGAGTGTCCTTTGAGCCCCCTGCTATATGCATTCGCAATCGACCCCTTCATAAGAAGGTTAGAGGGTGGATCGTTGTGCCTTTGAAGGTCGTGGCCTATGCCAATGATGTGTCTGTTATTATCTCTGGGATGGAGGAGGCGCAGGAGGTGGTCTCTGTGATAGAGCAGTACACGGAGGCTTCTGGCTCTTAAGTCAATCATGAAAAGAGTGAAGTTTTCTGGATGGGTGAGGAGGGTGAAAGCTTTGAACTTCTGGATGCCTTCCCAGAGCTCCAGCAGGAAATGAAAGCGTTGGGCATCAAATTTGGTCCTGGTGACTATGGTCATCGAAATTGGGAAAGCAGGTTGTTGAATGCCAATGCCAAAGTAGCAAGCTGGAAGAAATGGAAACTGATTAAAACTTACCTGATCCCAATCTTTTTATATGTCAGCTTTGTCTGTATCTTGCCGGAATCTCTCTATGCAAGGGTGTACAGCTGCTTTTTCCAACTGTTATGGGGAAATAGGCTGAACCTGATCAAACGCAATGTAACTTACCTGTCCAGGCGGGAGGGTGGTCTAGGAATGGTCAACCCTATAGTTTTCTTTTCTCTGCTCTTTTTTAAGTACAATCTTAGTAATATGTTGGCAGAGACCCCGCCGGGATGGGTGGGTATTTTTCAATCTTGGTTTAGGCCTTTTCTGCGATGCTGGGAAAATGGAGGGCCAGTGAAAAGTCTGAGAGTCCGACATGGCAAGCTTCTGGCTTATGTTGCCCCGTGTCTGAAAATACTTCGGCAGTGGCAGGTGACAGTGGGGGATATCAAGTCCCTCCCCAGGAAGCTTCTGGAGAAGAGGATTTTGGGCTCTGCTTTCAGTGTGTCGCTGACCTTAAGGGATTGTCCAGGCCCCGTAATGAGGGAGGGGTTGCGTTTAATTAACTTAGGAAGAATCCCTTTGAAGTTTAGGGATCAAGCCTGGCTCGCTTTCCATGGAAGGCTCTATGTGAGAGGGAACCTGAAGCATCGCCCTGTGGATGATCGGGATTGTCCTAGAGCGGAGTGTGTTGGGAAAGTGAAGTCTATGGGCCACTTTTTGCTCCAGTGTCCCTTTAACATAGAGGTGTATAAAAGGGTGGGGAGGACTCTAGGCATCCCCTTTCTCTATCGCATGAGTTATGCGGAGTGGGTGTACGGGGCATTCCCGACTCCCTGGGAATTTTGATTTGGATACACTATTTCTAGTTAGTATAGTTGTCCGTTACTTCACGTGGAATGCACGGTGCCAGATTACCCTGCGGAAGAAAGTCCTCCCTGTCGAGGTGGTGGTTTACGATATTCTGGTTGAGGTTGGGAAGATTCGGGGTCTTGAGAAGGGCAGGGAGCCTCGAGCGGTCTGGATAAGGGCGTGGAGGAATATCAGACCTGCTTTTGGTGAACTGTCCATCTCTGGGTGAAAAGCTTTTTTCCTATGCTATTTCTTTCACTCCCTTAGCTTTTGTTAGTTAATATCTTCTTTTTGAAGAAGGGCTGCATGCATAATGGGAGTGGTTTTGTTTCTTGACCTCGCAGGTTGGATGTCTGGTGTGGTGGTGTGAGTCTTATTAAGATTATTTTCCCCGGTAATGATGTGTTTCATGATGTGAGTTTTGTTTTTGCTGTAAAGGCAGTCTTTGAGAGCAGAACTTGCTATGTATTTTTTTCCCTTTTCATGTAAATATGTATATATTTATTTATGTATATTGATTTTATGCTTATTGATTGCAAGACTTAATAAACAAAATTGGAATTATTCTTTATAGATAAAGTGACCCCGCTGGTCATTAATGTATATCATATACAGTATAAGGGGGGGATGGTCAGTGTATATTATATACAGAGTATAAGAAGGGGGGGATGGTCATTAGTGTATATCATATACAGTATAAGGGGGGGATGGTCAGTGTATATTATATATACTGTATAAGCAGAGGGCGCTCACCTTGCGCACCATTGCGCTGCCATCGTTGATGAGCTGGGCCAGCATCATTGCCACGTTGTGGTCGATCGTTGTGGAATGATCCGTCCTCTCCCCGGAGTTTCCCACAAACGTTCCGAGGGCAAAAACAGCCGATGTGCGGACCTGGATGGGAAGATGATGGCTCAGTATAAAGCATTGACTTCTCCTTTAAGGCTACATTCACATGGCAGCACAGGGGCGGTCATTTCTAATCTCTGCCGGAGTGCAATGTGTGTGAAGAGCCGCCGCCCATTAATCTACAAATCCATGGCTGGGTGCCGCTACACTGCGACTAGAGCCAGCGACTGACTCTAGAGAGATGCTCTGCGTCTGGGGTCTGCGATTCTGCGACCAAAGCGCAGAGTGTTGCTGCCTCTATTAACCGCTGTCCTTCTGTGTGAATGTAACCTGGGAGGACCTATCAGAGACATCCTAACACCTCAGTACCTGGAAAAAGTATTCACACCCCCTGAAATCTCCCACATTTTCTCATGTTTCAACCAAAAACATAAATGTATTTTATTGGGATTTTATGTGATAGACGACACAAAGTGTCCATAATTGTGAAGTGGAAGGAAAATGATAAATGATACAAATAAATCTGTGAAAAGTGTGGCTGCATTTGTATTCACCCCCCTTTACTCCGATACCCCTAACTAAAATCTAGAGGAACCAATTGCCTTCAGAAGTCACCTAATTAGTAAATAAAGTCCACCTGTGTGTAATGTAATCTCAGTGTAAATACAGCTGTTCTGTGAAGCCCTCAGAGGTTTGTTAGAGAACCTTAGTGAACAAACAGCATCATGAAGGCCAAGGAACCCCCCAGACAGGTCAGGGATAAAGTTGTAGAGAAGTGTAAAGCAGGGTTAGGTTATAAAAAATCTCCCAAACTTTGACCATCTCACGGAGCGCTGTTCAATCCATCATGGGAAAATGGAAAGAGTATGGCACAACTGCAACCCTACCAAGACATGGCCGTCCTCCTAAACTGACCGGCCGGGCCCCTACCAAGACATGGCCGTCCACCTAAACTGACCGGCCGGGCCCCTACCAAGACATGGCCGTCCACCTAAACTGACAGGCCGGGCCCCTACCAAGACATGGCCATCCACCTAAACTGACCGGCCGGGCCCCTACCAAGACATGGCCGTCCACCTAAACTGACCGGCCGGGCCCCTACCAAGACATGGCCGTCCACCTAAACTGACCGGCCGGGCCCCTACCAAGACATGGCCGTCCACCTAAACTGACCGGCCGGGCCCCTACCAAGACATGGCCTGCCACCTAAACTGACCGGCCGGGCCCCTTCCAAGACATGGCTGCCCATCTAAACTGACCGGCCGGGCCTCTACCAAGACATGGCCGTCCACCTAAACTGACCGGCCGGGCCTCTACCAAGACATGGCTGCCCACCTAAACTGATCGGCCGGGCCTCTACCAAGACATGGCTGTCCACCAAAACTGACCGGCCGGGCCTCTACCAAGACATGGCCGTCCACCTAAACTGACCGGCCGGGCCTCTACCAAGACATGGCCGTCCACCTAAACTGATCGGTCGGGCCTCTACCAAGACATGGCTGTCCACCAAAACTGACCGGCCGGGCCTCTACCAAGACATGGCCGTCCACCTAAACTGACCGGCCGGGCCTCTACCAAGACATGGCCGTCCACCTAAACTGATCGGTCGGGCCTCTACCAAGACATGGCTGTCCACCTAAACTGACCGGCCGGGCCTCTACCAAGACATGGCCGTCCACCTAAACTGACCGACCGGGCCCCTACCAAGACATGACCGTCCACCTAAACTGACCGGCCGGGCAAGGAGAGCATTCATCAGAGAAGCAGCCAAGAGGCTCATGGGAACTCTGGAGGAGCTGCAGAGATCCACAGCTCAGGTGGGAGAATCTGTCCACAGGACAACTATTAGTCGTGCGCTCCACAAATCTGCCCTTTATGGAAGAGTGAGAAGAAGAAAGCCATTGGTGGAAGAAAGCCATAAGAAGTCCTGTTTGCAGTTTGGGAGAAGCCATGTGGGGGAGGAGCAAACATGTGGGGGGAGGAGCTCTCCTCAGAGGAGACCAAAATTCAACTTTTTTTGCCTAAAAGCAAAACGCTATGTGTGGGGGAAAACTAACACTGCCCATCACCCTGAACCCACCATCCCCACTGTGAAACATGGTGGTGGCAGCATCATGGTGTGGGGATGGTTTTCTTCAGCAGGGACAGGGAAGATGGTCCGAGTTGATGGGAAGATGGATGGAGCCAAATACAGGACAATCTTAGAAGAAAAGACCTGAGACTGGGACGGAGGTGCCCCTCCCCATACTATTCTTTCCTGGCCCCCCTGTACTTTTCTCTCCTGGTCACCCTGTATTGTTCCCCCTGCCCCCCCCCATACTATTTTTTCCTGGCCCCCCTGTACTATACAGTTCCCTCCTTGCCCCCTGTACTGTGCTCTCCCTCCTTTATGTACTGTTACCTCCTGAATCCTGTGCTCTGCCCTGCTGACCCCCTGTACACTGCTTGTCTAAGGTTTGACCCAGATTTGAGCATCTGTATAAAAAAAGCAAGCACGAGTTTCACATTAAGGAGTTTTAATATTTATTCTGTTGCTTAATGCGATTTCTAAGAATATTTGTAGTTATATCTACAGATCGCTGATCACACCGATGTGCCGTGAGCTGTAGATATAAACTATTTCAGGGGTTTCTCGAGGTAAAAAGGTTGCGAAACATTGATTTACATCAAAGCATATTCATGTGTTAGAATGGCCCAGTCACAGTCCAGACCTAAATCACATTGAGAATCTGTGACAAGACTTGAAAATTGCTGTTCACAGACGCTCTCCATCCAATCTGACAGAGATGAGATATTCTGCAGAGAAGAATGGGCAGAAATGTCCTCTCTAGATGTGCAAAGCTGGTAGAGACATCCCCAAAAAGACTCCCAGCTGTAATTGGAGGGAAAGGCGGAGCTACAAAGTATTGACTCCGGGGGGTGAATACAAATGCAGCCACACTTTTCACAGATTTATTTGTATCATTTATCATTTTCCCTTCACAATTATGGCCACTTTGTGTCGGTCTATCACATAAAATCCCAATAAAATATATTTACTTTTCTGGGTGTAACATGAGAAAATGTGGGAAATTTCAGGGGGGTATGAATACTTTTTCAAGGCTCTGTAGCTTTTTACAGTGTGAAGGGTTCTTCTCACCTCTGGAATGGAGTCTGACAAGAGGCTGTAGAGCTTCTCATGGGCACTGTCCCGTACACCACACCAGCGTGCCGAATCAAAGTTCTGCCAGATACGGCCCAGGCAGATGGCCACCCATTGGCGGAGAAGCGGGTGCGGATCATTCAGCTGCTCCAGGCAGATGGCAATCAGGTTTCCCTGCAGACAGGCTTCCTGGGGGGAGGGGAATAAATAGGATTATTAGCAGTAAGGGTGACAGCACTCTGAACAGCAAATCTGTAAAGAGTCCCTTCCACCCAAAGCACATCTCAGTTACAGGAGATCTCGGGGGCCATTACCGGAGCGGGGGGGGGGCAGAGGAGGCCGGTACCCGAGCGGGGGGGGGGCAGAGGAGGCCGGTACCCGAGCGGGGGGGGGGGCAGAGGAGGCCGGTACCCGAGCGGGGGGGGGGGGGCAGAGGAGGCCGGTACCCGAGCGGGGGGGGGGGCAGAGGAGGCCGGTACCCGAGCGGGGGGGGGGGCAGAGGAGGCCGGTACCCGAGCGGGGGGGGGCAGAGGAGGCCGGTACCCGAGCGGGGGGGGCAGAGGAGGCCGGTACCCGAGCGGGGGGGCAGAGGAGGCCGGTACCCGAGCGGGGGGGCAGAGGAGGCCGGTACCCGAGCGGGGGGGCAGAGGAGGCCGGTACCCGAGCGGGGGGGCAGAGGAGGCCGGTACCCGAGCGGGGGGGCAGAGGAGGCCGGTACCCGAGCGGGGGGGCAGAGGAGGCCGGTACCCGAGCAGGGGACAGAGGAGGCCGGTATCCGAGCAGGGGACGGGGACAGAGGAGGCCGGTACCCGAGCGCGGGGGGGGGGGGGGGCAGAGGAGGCCGGTACCCGAGCGCGGGGGGGGGGGGGGGGCAGAGGAGGCCGGTACCCGAGCGGGGGGGGCAAAGGAGTCCGGTATTCGAGGGGGGGGGTCAGAGGAGTCCGGTATTCGAGGGGGGGGGTCAGAGGAGTCCGGTATTCGAGGGGGGGTCAGAGGAGGCCGGTACCCGAGGGGGGTCAGAGGAGGCCGGTACCCGAGTGGGGGGGGGGGGGCAGAGGAGTCCGGTATTAGAGGGGGGGTCAGAGGAGGCCGGTACCCAAGGGGGGACAGAGGAGGCCGGTACCCGAGCGGGGGGCAGAGGAGGAGGCCGGTACCCGAGCGGGGGGCAGAGGAGGAGGCCGGTACCCGAGCGGGGGGCAGAGGAGGAGGCCGGTACCCGAGCGGGGGGCAGAGGAGGAGGCCGGTACCCGAGCGGGGGGCAAGGGAGGCCAGTACCCGAGCGGGGGGGCAGGGGAGGCCGGTACCCGAGCGGGGGGGCAGGGGGAGGCCGGTACCCGAGCGGGGGGGCAGGGGGAGGCCGGTACCCGAGCGGGGGGCAGGGGGAGGCCGGAACCTGAGCGGGAGGGGGCAGAGGAGGCCGGTACCCGAGCGGGAGGGGGCAGAGGAGGCCGGTACCCGAGCGGGAGGGGGCAGAGGAGGCCGGTACCAGAGCGGGAGGGGGCAGAGGAGGCCGGTACCAGAGCGGGAGGGGGCAGAGGAGGCCGGTACCAGAGCGGGGGGCAGGGGAGGGCTGGTACCCGAGCGGGGGGGGGCAGGGGGAGGGCCGGTACCCGAGCGGGGGGGCAGAGGAGGGCCGGTATCCAAGGGGGGGCAGAGGAGGCCGGTATCCGAGGGGGGGCAGAGGAGGGCCGGTACCCGAGCGGGGGGGCAGAGGAGGGCCGGTACCCGAGCGGGGGGGCAGAGGAGGGCCGGTACCCGAGCGGGGGGCAGGGGGAGGCCGGTACCCGAGCGGGAGGGGGCAGAGGAGGCCGGTACCCGAGCGGGAGGGGGCAGAGGAGGCCGGTACCCGAGCGGGAGGGGGCAGAGGAGGCCGGTACCTGAGTGGGAGGGGGCAGAGGAGGCCGGTACCAGAGCGGGAGGGGGCAGAGGAGGCCGGTACCAGAGCGGGAGGGGGCAGAGGAGGCCGGTACCAGAGGGGGAGGGGGCAGAGGAGGCCGGTACCCGAGCGGGAGGGGGCAGAGGAGGCCGGTACCCGAGCGGGAGGGGGCAGAGGAGGCCGGTACCAGAGCGGGAGGGGGCAGAGGAGGCCGGTACCCGAGTGGGGGGCAGAGGAGGCCGGTACCCGAGCGGGAGGGGGCAGAGGAGGCCGGTACCAGAGCGGGAGGGGGCAGAGGAGGCCGGTACCAGAGCGGGAGGGGGCAGAGGAGGCCGGTACCAGAGCGGGAGGGGGCAGAGGAGGCAGATACCAGAGCGGGGGGCAGGGGAGGGCTGGTACCCGAGCGGGGGGCAAAGGAGGCCGGTATCCGAGGGGGGGGCAGAGGAGGCCGGTATCCGGGGGGGGCAGAGGCCGGTATCCGAGGGGGGGCAGAGGAGGCCAGTATCCGAGGGGGGGCAGAGGAGGCCGGTATCCGAGGGGGGGGGCAGAGGAGGGCCGGTACCCGAGCGGGGGGGGGCAGGGGGAGGCCGGTACCCGAGCGGGGGGGCAGAGGAGGGCCGGTACCCGAGCGGGGGGCAGGGGGAGGCCGGTACCCGAGCGGGAGGGGGCAGAGGAGGCCGGTACCCGAGCGGGAGGGGGCAGAGGAGGCCGGTACCCGAGCGGGAGGGGGCAGAGGAGGCCGGTACCCGAGCGGGGGGCAGGGGGAGGCCGGTACCCGAGCGGGAGGGCAGGGGGAGGCCGGTACCCGAGCGGGGGGCAGGGGGAGGCCGGTACCCGAGCGGGAGGGGGCAGAGGAGGCCGGTACCCGAGTGGGAGGGGGCAGAGGAGGCCGGTACCAGAGCGGGAGGGGGCAGAGGAGGCCGGTACCAGAGCGGGAGGGGGCAGAGGAGGCCGGTACCAGAGCGGGAGGGGGCAGAGGAGGCCGATACCAGAGCGGGGGGCAGGGGAGGGCTGGTACCCGCCGAGCGGGGGGGGGGCAGGGGGAGGCCGGTACCCGAGCGGGGGGCAAAGGAGGCTGGTATCCGAGGGGGGGCAGAGGAGGCCGGTATCCGAGGGGGGGCAGAGGAGGCCGGTATCCGAGGGGGGGCAGAGGAGGCCGGTATCCGAGGGGGGGGCAGAGGAGGCCGGTATCCGAGGGGGGGGCAGAGGAGGGCCGGTACCCGAGCGGGGGGGGCAGGGGGAGGCCGGTACCCGAGCGGGGGGGGCAGAGGAGGGCCGGTCCCCAAGCGGGGGGGCAGGGGGAGGCCGGTACCCGAGCGGGAGGGGGCAGAGGAGGCCGGTACCCGAGCGGGAGGGGGCAGAGGAGGCCGGTACCCGAGCGGGAGGGGGCAGAGGAGGCCGGTACCCGAGCGGGAGGGGCAGAGGAGGCCGGTACCCGAGCGGGAGGGGGCAGAGGAGGCCGGTACCCGAGCGGGAGGGGGCAGAGGAGGCCGGTACCCGAGCGGGGGGCAGGGGGAGGCCGGTACCCGAGCGGGGGGGCAGGGGAGGCCGGTACCCGAGCGGGAGGGGGCAGAGGAGGCCGGTACCCGAGTGGGAGGGGGCAGAGGAGGCCGGTATGCGAGCGGGAGGGGGCAGAGGAGGCCGGTACCCGAGCGGGAGGGGGCAGAGGAGGCCGGTACCCGAGCGGGAGGGGGCAGAGGAGGTCGGTACCCGAGTGGGGGGCAGAGGAGGCCGGTACCCGAGTGGGGGGCAGAGGAGGCCGGTACCCGAGCGGGAGGGGGCAGAGGAGGCCGGTACCCGAGCGGGAGGGGGCAGAGGAGGCCGGTACCCGAGCGGGAGGGGGCAGAGGAGGTCGGTACCCGAGTGGGGGGCAGAGGCCGGTACCCGAGCGGGAGGGGGCAGAGGAGGCCGGTACCAGAGGGGGAGGGGGCAGAGGAGGCCGGTACCCGAGCGGGAGGGGGCAGAGGAGGCCGGTACCCGAGCGGGAGGGGGCAGAGGAGGTCGGTACCCGAGTGGGGGGCAGAGGAGGCCGGTACCCGAGCGGGAGGGGGCAGAGGAGGCCGGTACCCGAGCGGGAGGGGGCAGAGGAGGCCGGTACCAGAGGGGGAGGGGGCAGAGCAGGCCGGTACCAGAGGGGGAGGGGGCAGAGGAGGCCGGTACCCGAGCGGGAGGGGGCAGAGGAGGCCGGTACCCGAGCGGGAGGGGGCAGAGGAGGC
This sequence comes from Pelophylax lessonae, assembly GCF_965119305.1. Taxonomy (NCBI): domain Eukaryota; kingdom Metazoa; phylum Chordata; class Amphibia; order Anura; family Ranidae; genus Pelophylax; species Pelophylax lessonae. Next base: position 885,419 of record NC_138778.1, read on the forward strand.
CGGTACCCGAGTGGGGGGCAGAGGAGCTCACCTGTCCTGTGGTGTAGTTATTCACAATTACTGCCAGAATGAATGCCGTCATGGTGCGGTGCTCAGCCTGGAATACACAGAAGGCTCAGATATATAAATAAAAGATAAGAAAAGGATACAATAAATTAATAAGAAGGAACAAAACTATCATTTATAATAAACCTGAACACCAGAATTGCTAATAAAATGATCCAATTCCACCCCCTCACTGCAAGGGTTAAATGCTCACTGAGTCTAGAAGTGGAGGAATGAGGGTCATTATCTTATTCTCCTCATATACATTGCAGGACTCGCGGTATCACATGGTATGTGATGTCATCAGAGTGAGACTGAAGAGAAGAGGCTTTGGGGGATGGGTCACACAGAGTGGAGGAAGCCGACGATTGCAGCTTATTTCCTAAACACTTTGAGTTAACAAGAACCTTTTTCTGCCCGGAGTAGGGCTTTAACTACCCAGCATCCTCTGCACAGAAAATGAAAAATTAGATAAAAAAAGAAGAGAAGTGATTGGCTCTCAGTTCCCTCCTTTCTTCTTGTGGTAATTATACAAATCACACATAGAAAGTGATTGGTGGGGGAGGAGCTCAGCCAGGATTCGGGGGTCAAGGTTCAGATAACGATTAACTTTTCACTGACTTCCTAATAGAGGAGCGAAGGAGAGAGAACCACAGGGGAACGATCCAATTATAATGGCCCATTATATTTTCTTTATATATCCCTTATATGCCCACTATCTGTCCCTTATATATCCCTTATATACCCACTATCTGTCCCTTATATATCCCTTATATACCCACTATCTGTCCCTTATATACCCACTATCTGTCCCTTATATACCCACTATCTGTCCCTTATATATCCCTTATATACCCACTATCTGTCCCTTATATACCCACTATCTGTCCCTTATATATCCCTTATATACCCACTATCTGTCCCTTATATACCCACTATCTGTCCCTTATATACCCACTATCTGTCCCTTATATATCCCTTATATACCCACTATCTGTCCCTTATATTCCCACTATCTGTCCCTTATATACCCACTATCTGTCCCTTATATAACCATTATATATCCCTTATATACCCACGATCTGTCCCTTATATATCCACTATCTGTCCCTTATATATCCCTTATATACCCACTATCTGTCCCTTATATACCCACTATCTGTCCCTTATATACCCACTATCTGTCCCTTATATATCCCTTATATACCCACTATCTGTCCCTTATATACCCACTATCTGTCCCTTATATATCCCACTATCTGTCCCTTATATACCCACTATCTGTCCCTTATATACCCACTATCTGTCCCTTATATACCCACTATCTGTCCCTTATATATCCCACTATCTGTCCCTTATATATCCCTTATATACCCACTATCTGTCCCTTATATACCCACTATCTGTCCCTTATATATCCCTTATATACCCACTATCTGTCCCTTATATACCCACTATCTGTCCCTTATATATCCCTTATATACCCACTATCTGTCCCTTATATATCCCTTATATACCCACTATCTGTCCCTTATATACCCACTATCTGTCCCTTATATATCCCTTATATACCCACGATCCGTCCCTTATATAACCATTATATATCCCTTATATACCCACTATATGTCCCTTATATGTCCACAATATGTCCCTTATATGCCCATTATATATCCCTTATATACCCACTATATGTCCCTTATATACCCATTATATATCCCTTATATACCCATTATATGTCCCTTATATACCCATTATCTGTCCCTTATATACCCATTATATACCCACGATCTGTCCCTTATATAACCATTATATATCCATTATATACCCACTATATGTCCCTTATATACCCATTATCTGTCCCTTATATACCCATTATATATCCCTTATATACCCATTATATATCCCTTATATACCCACTATCTGTCCCTTATATACCCATTAT